>NC_056688.1:29586388-29908333 GCF_018350215.1 Panthera leo
ACTCACCACATCTTAGACCCAATATTTTTTTCCAGACACAAATTATGTCTCCAGATTCACAAAACCCAAAGTTTCTCCCTGGTTTCTTTGAAATCTAGCTGGCACTGGTTTTAGCCCAACACCAGAGGTTCATGTCCTGTGCAAATTGGAACCAAGAACTTTCCTGACCCTCAGAAAGACCTTTCTTCTTGCTTCCTTGTCAGAGCCCATCAAGTAGGGCTGGGACATAAGTCCACTCCCTATATCTGAATGAACAGTGGCCACTTGTCCATCTTTCAAGAATCAGGTGAAATATCTATTTTCTGGGTGACTTCTCTGAGTGCTTCAAGAAGTATTCCACGTCTGTGCCCTGTCATATTCTGTTCCTTATAAAACATATCACATAATCATGCAACAATCTGTTTATGTCTTCACCAATAGAATATAAGTTAGGTAGGGCTTGCCGAATTAATCTGCATGATTTGACAGCCCCACTCAATGGCTTTGTTAGACACAGGTTGGTCATTTTCTCCACCTTATCACTGGGAGGGAGCCTATGTTTACTTCTTACTATGCAGACCATGGACTTACAACTCCCTAGTGAGAAGCTTTTCTGTATGGTCCTAAGGCTCATTATTCATTTTAGTGTCTATAGAGCCTCTCACTCTGTCAATTTCCATAGGTATAAATGACAAAAATGGTAAAACAATAGTCCCCAAACAACTCCCATTATGGTTAGGAATGGGTAAAGAAAGCATTTTCTGGAGGGATCACAAGCCTCCAATGTGCATTACATGTTTTACATACACAAAAGTTGTTTGGAGTCATCTGGCCAAACCCCTTCCTACAGATGAGGAAACTAAAGGTCAGACAATAAGAAACTTGCCTCAAGTCTACGCGTTGTCAGTTGGTAATAAAATAAGTCCATATTTCTTTAAAATACGGTTGGGATAGTTCCTTGCTCCCAGCACCCCTACCCGTTCTGGCACTAGGTTTTCTCAGCTCATCATGGGGATGAGCTTTGCCTCTGGAGAAGGAATGCATGCATGCATGCATGCATGCGTCGAAGCCTACTATCATTTCTCTTCCAGATTGCACCCTCCCCAGGTGGGGAGTCTCCCTCTTGTCCCAGCGCCCCCACCCCTAGAAATGACACTGCTGTTTTCTACAGCAAGTGTAAAGCACATACAGACTCAGTTTAGGGACAGTTAATTTCCAATTCTTTCCAGATGGGTTGGAATAATATCCCCAGGTGGTAAATACATTATTAAGAAGGCAGTTTGGTGTGAAATTGGCTATTAAAATATAGATAAAGTTTAATATATTGAGCTCCTTGTCAGAAAAATCACTTTAGAGGGAGCTTATTATTTGTTTGATATTAAAAGAGTCACAGCTCCGCTCCAAGTGACAAATGGAGGGTGGGGCGGGGCGGGGGGGAATGCCACCAGTAATGAACAAAAGCTTTTTAACATTTAAATTTAGGTTTTTCTTGTACATCTGCATGCTGCCATGAGCATGCACATGTGGTACAGCCAGAGGCGGGTGTCAGAAATGTCAGGAACTCAGGTGCCAAGGAGGCTGCCAACCTGGGTTTAAACAGCTTGAGTCTCCCTTAAAGATAGAGCTACCAGATAGTAAAAATGGAATTTTTGGATAATTCCCTTGGCAACACAGTGGAAAGGAGATAGGGGTCTATCCCAGAGCAGAAAGTCTAAACTCCCCCCTTCTTCTGCCAAACTATCTCAGCCTCCTACCACAGAACATCTCAAATGCAACCTGTTGCAGGAAGTCTGCCTGGACTCAGCCCACTAGACATGGGGAGCCATTTTCCTGTACATATACTTCAATAGGCCAAATGAATAAAAATTAAAGTTGACGCAAGAGAAGGATGTGTTAAAACTGCAGAATCCAAACCTAGAGGTATATATTTGTTATAAAATACCCTTGACCAAGTCAAATACTTAATAGATAGTAATCCATGTTTAATGATATCAGCTTTCAAGGTCTGCATTGGGGGATGTCCATAATCTATAATTGCAGCTGCTTTTATCATTTCTCATACTAGCAAAATCCTCCAGGAAATATGCAAAACTCCAGAATGGAAGAGAAGTCATAAAGGATACATAAAAACCATAATTCCATGTCATTCAAAGGATAAGCCAATGCCCTGTAATTAAAAGAAAAAGAAAGAAAGAAGAAAGAAAGAAAGAAAGAAAAGAACTTCTTGAGAAAGAATATGGAATGGTTAAACAGGAGTCTTAAGAAGAAAAAAATAATAATAACTAAGGACTATGCTCAACAGACTGGAAGCCTTTTTTAAAAATTTATTTTACATTTTATTTGCTTTTGAGAGACAGAGACAGAGTGCGAGCAAAGGAAGGGCAGAAAGAGAAGGAGACACAGAATCCAAAGCAGTCTCCAGGCTCTGAGCAAGCATTCAACACAGAGCCCGACGTGGGGCTCGAACCCACAAAGCGTGAGATCATGACCTGAGCCAAAGTCAGAAGCTCAACCGACTGAGCCACCCAGGCGCCAAGACAACAGACTGGAAATCTTAATTTCAATATCTAGCACACCCATACCTATGTTCACACACACAGAGAAACTAATGCTCCTGAGATGGCAGGACTCCTTCTTTCCTAAGAGTGAAACCTTATAACCAGAAAAGCAGTCCCTGGTTTTCAGGCCCAGTTGGCAGAATGAAGTCTCAGCAGAAGGTAAACTAGGCCGAGCTTTTCACTAGACTGTATTCTTGTGTGGATTAACCTTTAGTCTTTCCCTCACACCATGGTCATTGGTTGTAACTGAACACTAAGTAGTGGCTGTCCACACCAAACCTTTCCTACTAGCTAAAACCCAGTCAATAGCTGGCTACATTACTGCGGCTGCTTTGAGGGTGGAAGAGTGATCATGTCACAGACCTAGTGTGATCAAAAAAATAAATAAATTGTTGGGATCATCTTGAGTATCAGCCTTCCAAGTGTACTTCAATCAAACATTGTCCAAAGTAGGGACCGCTGAAGGTACTGAGATCAGAGATAGAGATCTCTAGGTCAGCTCAGCCTCAGAGCACATAAGTATGGACCCCAGGCTCAGCTGAACTATAGGAGAGAGCTCCTCTGTAGCTGTGGCATAAGAAAGATGTGTTCAAAGAGATCCTAACCATTTGCCAGTGGTGTTCCTAGCACCCTTGCTTTAATATGGTGTAATCATTGCAACGAGTCATTTTAATTACAATTAACAAATTTATTTTTTAAGTAACAAATGGCTGAGATTATAACTTTACTTTTTTGATAAACGTAAAGAGAGAAAAGTTGAGCACAAATGCTTTGAAAGGAGTTAAATAAATAGGTCAGATGCTAAGACTGGGATTGAACTCGAGGTCTGGACAAGAGTTCCAAAAAAAAAAAAAAAAAAAACACGAAAAACAAACAAAAAAACCCACCTTATAATTTTGAAAGGACAATTCTTTTTCTTAAGATTTTTTTAATGTTTATTAATTTTTGAGAGAGAGAGAGAGAGGGAGGGTGGAGGAGGGGCAGAGAGACAAGGAGACACAGAATCCGAAGCGGGCTCCAGGCTTTGAGTTGTCAGCACAGAGCCTGATGTGAGGCTTGAACTCACAAACTGTGAGATCATGACCTGAGCAGAAGTCAGACGCTCAACCGACTGAGCCACCCAAGCCCACTGAAAGGACAATTCTTAAGATCAGGAATGGATCCAGGGATTCCCCCTTAACTTATTCAGCCTTGAATATTCACTCAGCCTGATAAAATACGCACTATTATCCCAGTTTGATAGATGACGAAGAAGTCACAGAGGTTAAATAACTAACCAAAGTTACAGAGCTACTAAGAGCAAGGCTAGAATTCCATTCCAGGTCTATCTGAATGTAAAGTACCTACTTAGTTGTCACTGAATTAAACAGACAAGAAAGGCTTTTCAGTTCTTCATTCATGCATTCATAAAGATCTGTCTTTGAATCTTGGCTAACCACTTATATCCATGTTACCCTGAGTAAGTCTCAACACTTTCTACCAAGAGTAGGGAGTGTCTTTGCTTTCTTCACCTATACATGAGGATGATGATGCCCATTTTGTGTGCCTGTAGGGGTAGTGTGAGGTTAGATAAGATGGTACATGTAAAAGTTCTCAGTAACCTGTAACATGTTATTCAATGTAAGACACATTTATAAACCTAGTGTTCACCTAAATATAGAATTATTTTCCATAAGTTGTGTGTGTGTGTGTGTGTGTGTGTGTGTGTAGAGAGAGACAGAGCAAGAGAGTGAGATTGGATAATTGTAAATTATTCTAGAATTAACCAATCTGATAAGACCTTATAATCAAATTTGCCGTGATTGATGCTGGAATGTTTCAAGACTACTTGCAAACACCGATCTCTCGTTTGATGAAATAACCCCATGAGTTGTAGGTATTATGTTCCTTACATCAATGGGAGAAAATGAGACCTGTAAGACAGGGCCTTTTTTGATATGCCACAAAATATCAAGTACAATTTCTTCATTCATCTGTGATTGTTAGCATAGGGCAAAGATTTGAAAAGGCAGAAGTCTGAAATTAGCATCACTGGGCCCATATCAAGTGAGTCTATGCTCCTTCCTGGGGTTGTAGGGAAGAATCTTTTGTTTGCTTTTTTCAGTTTCTGCTGGCTGCTGACATTCCTTGACCTGTGGCCACACCATTCCAACCTGCAAGGTCAGCATGTTCAAATCTTTCTCTGCTCTATCAGCACATCACTTTCTCATCTGTGTCATAAAATCTTTCACTACCTCTCTCTTGTAAGGATGTACGTGATTGTGTTTAGGGCCCTCCCACGTAATCCAGGATAATCTCCCTATCTCAATCCTTAACTTAATCACATCTTCCAAAATCTCTTTCTTGTCATATAAACTGACATTCACAGGTTCCCAGAGGAGAATGTAAATGTCTTTGGAGAGCCATTTTTCAGTCTATCACATAATTCCATTATTTTATAGGAGCATATTTGGAAAACATAGCATGCTATTGCTTCTTGTAGTGAATTAAGGTCCCTAACTCTTGAATATCTAACTTTTAACAAAACAAATCTTCTCCAAGAAATGGAAAAATGAACAAAGCAGGTCTTTGCGTACATCTTGTGCTCTTACCCCCTACCTATGACAGATGTCAGACTATCCCTCACTCTCCCGGTGTGCATCTGGAATCATAGGTTGGGGTACCTGTCATTCTGTTCCGCATGCAGTAGGTTACCCCCAGTCTCTTCACCTGCCACTAAAGCTGGCACATGTCTCTCAACCCACTGAAGTTGGGCTGAAAAGCCAGCTGGAAAAGAGGAGATGAAGAGGCAAAGGAGTGGGGACATTGGCGGCTGTTTTCCAGTTTGGAAGGAAGTTGGGCACCCACACATTCCCACAGCCGGAGCAAGCATTCCAGAGAGTAGATCCCACTCTGTGTCTGCTATTTAATCTGAGACGGCCTCCATCCACCTTACCTGAAAATCATTTCCCATAGTCAACGCCCCTTGGGACAGAACTGTCTCCTTAGAGACTCTAGTGAGGAAAGAAAGTGTGATTTTGCTGTAGCTATTATTATTATTATTATTATTAGGCTCCTTTGGATTCCTGTGGTATTGATGTTCTGTTAATGGCTCCATGCTCTCCTTAGAGTCAGTTGGAATCCTGTCTATCATCTGCAATTGACAGCCAAGAATGAGCAAAATAGAGGAATGCTGTGGGGTGGTTGGCAGAAGGGATGCAGGGTCCAGCCTGAAAATGCCCTCTGCAGACTACTGAGGCCTGACCTTGTCATGCTGACTTTGCTTTGTAGTTCTTCTAATCCCTTCCAGTGAAAGCCAACATAGGCATAGCCCATTTCAGAGGAAGTGCTCTGCTCTGCTCTACCCATCAGCAGGCGAGGAGATCTGTGCTGCTGCTTCACTTCAGGGTCCACTTGATGTTAGCTGACATTAGCCCTCTACAGATTTGGTCTACACTAGGCCCTTGGGTGGACAGGGACTGAGACTGTCTCTCTTTCCTTCCACTGCATTCCTCCTGCTCTGCCCCTCCCTTGCATTAAGAGAAGCTGGATCAAATACCATCTCCCATACAGATATCAGTGGGTTATGATGCTTCTGCTTTCTTTCTCCCTTCACTAACTTCTGTGGACTCTCTCCAGTGGCTCTGCCTTCTGGTTACCTCCACTGCTCTGAGCTAGTCTAACACTGCCTTCACTTCCCATTTAGAGGGCTGTGAGTGCTTCTCCACTGTTGCCTCTTTCCATCCTTCCCTTTTTCTGAACCATTCCCTCATCAGTCAGAGCCATCTTTCACATATGCTTAAAGTCCTTGATGGTTACACATTAAGCTAGAATGAAATACAAACTTAGATTAAATCATGGTATGCTCTGATGCTCACCTACCTCTCCAACCAATATCCCTGGACACTGTTTTCCATCACATTCCTACTGCCAATCACAGCTCCTGGGGAAGAGGAGATTCTAAAAGATTAATTGTGGGACAAATGAATGAATGAATGAATGTCTATAGTCTTGTTCCCAGATTGCTTGGAAATACAGAGGTGGCAAATGTGATGTGGGTATATTTGGCAAACGTGGTTTCTACCTAAGTTACACTTTTCCATCACCACTACCTCCATACCACTTGGGTATTCTTCTCTTCTGTAGGAACATGTGGCAGATCATATTGGATGAGACCAGTGCCGCTGGTCTCCTCTGCCATTTCCAGAGGCAAGATACACTTTTTAAAAGATTTTGCATACACACACACCTGTCTGTGTGTGTGTGTGTGTGATGTCTTTTGTGTGTATGTTGCCTTTTGTCGGGGACTACAGATATATCCCAAACCTTCACAGCATTCCTTTCTGGTAGTTCAGTGACCCAAGAAGAAACTGTTAGGCATGGAGAGATATTTCTCAATGTATTATGCACATCTGATCCAGATTTCCCCAATGAATCTCTTCTGTGAATCTCATTTTTTTTGTAATCTTTTTTTCTTTCCAAGTTCCATTATTCTATAATCTCCTTCCTTTCTGGAGATGGGCATTCCCTTGGCCCTGTGGGACAGAGATTGCTGATTGTTACTCAGTATCCATATTTATCTTTACTGTTAATCACAGAATCCTGGAATTTCTAGGCATCTGTTGGGTTAGCTGTGACCTTATGACTAAATTCTGACAAATAAGTTGTGTGGCACTTCCAGGATGAGTTTTTAAAGCAAGGGCACCCCTTTTCCTGTACTTCTTCCTTCTTCCTGTTTGGAATGTGGACTTCATGGACCCGGTGAGATTAACTATTTGGTTATCCTAAAGTGACATTGGAAATAGAGAGTGCACAGCAGAACAATGAGACCTAGTTCTTTTTCTGACTTTAAGTCACCGTAAGACCTTGAACAAGCTGCTTCTTTACTTTTAAATGAACAAGAAAGTCTTGTCTTGCTTAATCATCATAATATTTTTGTCATAGATTAACCTAATTTGAAATAATGAACTCCGATTTTGCACATGTTTGGTACAGGAAGTGTCAAAAGTAGATGGCTGACTGCTATGCTTTGCTGGCCAGAACTATGTAAAACACACCATTTCTTTCTACTTAAAACACTGTTTGTTTATTTGTGATTTAACATTAGTCTGCATTATATCTAAGAGCAACATCAGACATTTATACATTTTCCACAGGACACAGGTTCATTGGCTCATTCTATATGCCAAAGAAAGTAGAGGCATTAGCAAAAAATGCAAATAATTCACTGTTGTGTTTAGAAAATATTTATGTACATTGCATTCATCATATATATATATATATATATATATATATATATATATATATACCGTCTTTTGTAGTCCCATGTGTCTGCCATTTCCACTTTTGCTATTACAATTGTTCCTACACTTTTTTGCCTGTGAGTTATAAGCGTCTATGCATTGGCCTGACAACATCAGCCCTCCATGTGCTCCCAGGTCCTTCCTTCTATGGAGGTAGGGACAATGCCCTGGAAGGGGCCAAGACAATTATGTCAGAATGCAGCCAAACATCCCTGGACAGAGGTGGAGGACACCAGGCACATGCAGTTTTCTGTCAAGGGGCTGGCTGAGATGGAGTAGTGTTTGCGGTCTGAGCTGGAGACCTGCCTAATAATCATCTACAGAATACCTGAGCTATTAATCCTTCACTCTCAAAAGCAATCATAGTCACTTAATTTAAAACAGAGGAGGGAAAAGCAGGGAAAGGAAAGTCCTTCGCTTTTCCGACTTTCAGATCACATGTCAAACCAATTCAAGAGCAGACATATCCCCAAAGCATTTTTGCCCCCAAACTGATCAGGCACCTCTATGGGTTCAACCCCACAAATTGTGGTGTTGGGGATTTCCCCCATACACACAGCTTAACAAGACTCATTTTAGAGTTTTGTTTTGCCTTCCCTGCCCCCTTCCTTGCTTTTAGCAGCTCCCTGTTATCATATTCAAAAATGCCTGAAATTCTGCTAGCTGGTGCAAGAGTACAGCTCCATCTATAAATGACCTCAGCAGAACTCTGGATTGATTTAACCTCCGTTATCTGTGTGATTAGCTCAGCCACAGAGCAGATACTTGGTGCTTATCAGCCCATTAAAGAGTCAAAGAATGCTGTTACCAGTTTTTTATCTCCAAAATGCACACAAAGCCCTGCTGATTATTCTATTAATTTGTTAATGAACCTGTCCAGTAGACAGATTCTCTGTTCCTTTGGAAGGCAGGGTGGGAAATTGAGCATTTAAAGGGGTTTGAGCCCTCAGAGCTGAAGCTTAAAACTTTGGAAGTACCTGTGGAAACTGAAATACAGGTGCTTGTTTTCATTTTGTTGTCTTTTAATCTCTTACGGAAATAGAAGGCACATGGAGAGACAAATAAATTAGGCTGGAAAAAATTCAGTGTGTAATAGAAACAGACCCAAGCCCAGGATGCCTGGAGGAAAGGCTGGGCATAGAAATATGAATAGTGTAGCACATGTATCAGGTCTTCTTGGGTTCCTATCTTCTTTCAGCTTTTTTCATTGCAAAACAGATGACAATACTATCCACAAACAAAGGATTCTGGGGAAAAATGGTTTATATTTTTCTTGCATATATTGTCCTGTACTTGGGAGCTATTACAATTATATGATTATCCTCTTAGAAATGCAGAAAATTCTATGAGGGCAGACACATGTATACAAATACTCAAAGTGTGCCCAGGGTGCTTTATCATTAGAGTTATCAAGTCAGTGCAACCCTGTAATATGGCTACATGTTCTCTGGTTCTCCAAAGAGTTCACCAACTACTAAAGCTCTTCAGTTTTCCAAGTCTCTTGGGTAGAAATATGGCTTTAAAATAGCATCAGTATCCCAGGAATCCCTGGGTTGTCCCATTTGCTACAGAATTAAGGTTAGTTTGTTTATGGATTAGCCACTTGTGAGTTATGGAAAGAGAACGAGTGCATCATAGGAAGTTGACAATTGATCATTACACATCCCAGTGGACTGGTAGACAATTAAAATGTAAATGAAAATTAGGTGGTGAAAAAAAAAAAAGATTCCCATCAAAATCAGGGCAAAATTTCTGAAGAGTTCCAAGGTTATACTAAGAATATTTCTTCCCTGGGTTATTTTTCCTGCTGTTGTGGATGCCATGATGTGTTACACAAATCCTTGGAGAGGCACTCATTTTCCTAAATGCCAGAAATATTCATCCTGGAAGTTTTCTACCAGTTGACCGTCTCTCTGGGAAATGCCCTAATCAGAGGTCACCTTGTTTCATCAAAGGTCATTTTGCTCTATCTGAGGTCAGGCTATCTCATCCGAGATCACCTCACATTAATGGGGTAGCCCACTTCCAGGGCCCAAGTTGTATGGGGATACAAAATTCTGGCACCCTTCCCTCCTCATCTGGGGCAACTCTAAAGGGTTATCTTAGCTCCAGAGTCTCCTGTAGTATTGACTGAGTCCTCTGGTAAACTACATGAAACCAGCCTTCCCTTTGGCCAATTCTGATTCCTTCCCTTGTTGCACACACATATTGTTCCAAGCATACTCAAGAATAAACTTCCTGCACAAAATTCTCCAGTTGAGAATCTATTTCCATGGAACTCACCCTAAGATATCTGGTAATATGAGTGATCTCTTCATAAACATGCCTGATTAAGAAGTCACAGCAAGAAGACTAGGTAAATTTTCCACATTGCTAAGGGTGTTAGTATGGATTATGTGTACTGATGTGGAGTGATTATTATTAGGACATCTATATAAAAAGTTTTGATTACTGAACCAGAGTCAGCATGTACGGAAGTTTCCAGTGGAATTAAAAGCATTCTTTGATGCTTTCCTGTTTAACATAAACAATAACTTAGATGAGCATTTATTTACTCTTTATCCTTTCAAGAAAAAGGCACGTTGTATCTACCAATATAGATACAATCTCTGATCTCATGAAATTTCAAATTTTGTAAGTAAGCAGACATAAAAGACTTGCTTGTCAAAAATATAATAGCACACATTGAGAAGAGCTGGCTAACGTGAGAAACAACAGAATCTAGAATAAAAAAGATGCTCATGGTCTGTCCAAATATAACAAGTTTATATTACTAGGAGCACATTAAGGAAGTCTGGTGTTTTAGTTCCTAAAATCAATTGTACTGATAGAAGATTGGTGAACCTGGCTTAACGATAAAAGTGCAAAAAATCTAGATGATTGGATTCAGCTGAATAGTATCCAGACCAAGAGAGGTATTGTTTTGCTGTGTTCTGCACCAGGTGGACAGTATGAAGTACTGGGTTCAGTGCTAGGTACCAACATCAGAGGGCATTCAGTACATGATGCCCAGAATGGAGAAAGATCCAGAAATTCACATATTTGAGGACTAGGTCTCCCTGGTGTTTTTTCATAATCTGCAATTAAAACCAAAGAGTGTCATAGATCCATGTTCCCTGTGCCTTTGTATTTTAGTCCCCACTGTCCTTTGCACCTGGAATAGTCCTTTCCAGGCTTCAAGATACAGTTTGAAAACAACCTTTTCAGTGAAACTAACTCTTCCACATCTGGGGAGTTGGTGGCTCCCTTCTCTGCAACACAGGGACAGTGTGTCCATATGTCTATCACTGCATTCATCATGACTCATCTTCTTCTAGTTATGCTAATTGACACAGGGCTGTCAGTGTATCATATCATTGTAGTTCTAGTTTCTGGCATAGTGTCTGATATACAGAAAGTATTTATCAGTATTTGGTAATTGAATGAGATGTGTGAATAAATAGACAAATTAAAAATGAACAAATGAAGAAGCTAAGAAGCAAATTCTAAATGCAAGAGGGGACAGCTTAGAGGTAAGCAGACTTAGAAGAGGTTGAAGAGTCTTCAAATATTTAAAGAGTTATTAAAGTATCCTTGTAGCACAATAAAGAAATGTGGACTGGATCATAGTTTAATGGAGTGAATCTGTAATTAATTTAATAACTGTGACCAAAAGTTTCTGATTAATGAATTTCTGGCAATCTGGAAGGAGTTTCCCAGTGATAACTGTCTTTAGCCTTATCCTATTCAATATTTTTATCAATGTCTTGAATAAAGATACAAAACCTATACTGTCAAAATTTATGGATGACATGAAGCCAAGTGGAATAGTAAATAAATTGGAAGACAAAAACAGGATCTAGAAATATCTCAAGAGGCTAGAATTATGAGCTGAGTTTACCAAGCTGACATTAAAAAGAGGGAAATAGAAAGCCATGCCTTCAGATCCCAAAACAACTATAAAATAGAAGATGAGAAACGTGTAGCCAAGCTGCAGCATTTGTAAAAATCCACAGGGAATTCAGTTGAGGATAAGTTGATAATGAGTTCATATCTTGAATCGACTTGCAAACTTAGGAAACATGATTGGTAGTGCAACAATACCTGGAAATGTTTTAGAAGGATGTAGATGAACTGCTGCCAGAGGAGTTCAGGACAGAACAACAGAACATGGCTAGAGTCCTTGAAACCATGTTATTTAAGGAAATAAGAATCCAGCAGGATAAAGACAAAGACAAGAACATTTAGTAGAGATCCTATTGTTAAATGAGTAAGAGCTGAAGGATTTGCTTCTAGCAAATAGGATCAGACTCTGTCAATTTTAAGTAGTAGAATGATGTTTAATGGTAGCAGGTATAGGACAACTTATTTCTATTTAGTAGAAGGATGATGAATTCTTAAAGTCACAGTTATGCAACCTTGGTGTTGGCCATTGTGGGGAAAAGTGAGCTCCCTTAATACTAGTGACTAAGGGTTTTGAGACTAACACCCATTGGGGACCCTCTGCTTTAGATTCACATACAGCATGGGTAATTGGAGTCCATAGTCTTTGGGGTTCCTGAGACTCTCTCAGGAAGTGACCTCTGTGATTCTGCCTGGAGGAGACATAAACTCCAAAAATTATGGCTAAGATTAATTCAAGGGCCAACCTTCTTTTTCTTAAAATGTTTATTTATTTTTGAGAGAGAGAGAGAGAGAGAGAGAGAGAGAGAGAGAGAGAAAGCATGAGCATGGGGGCCAGAGGAGGCAGAGAGAGACAGAGACACACAATCCATCCAAAGCAGGCTCCGGGCTCTGAACTGTCAGCACAGAGCCTGACATGGGACTCGAACTCACGAATCATGAGTTCATGACCTGAGCTGAAATCAGATGCCCAATTGACTAAGCTACCCAGGCGCCCCTTTAAGAGGCAAACCCTCTTAAGATTAAAGTTATTTAGGGGCGCCTGGGTGGCCCTGTCGGTAAAAGACCGACTTCAGCTCAGGTCATGATCTCATGATTCTTGAGATCAAGCCCCACATTGGGCTCTGTGTTGACAGCTCAGAGCCTGGAGCCTGTTTCTGATTCTGTGTCTCCCTCTCCCTCTGCTCCTACCCCACTCACACTCTGTCTCTCTCTCAAAAATAAATAAACCTTAAAAAAATTTTAAAAAAAGATTAAAGTTATTTAAATTTATTCAATTTAAATTCAATTTAAAAATTGAATAAACAGTGATTTCTCTTTCCCTCTGGAAATATTGTTATAGTAAGGAGAGTTGTATTTGATAAGAAGCTAGGAAGCTAGAATGGAAGATATTCGAAGTCCCTTCAGCATCAAGGATTCTGAAGTAAAATGGAAAGACTTGGGACAATCAAAATTGGTTTATAGTCTAAGTTCTGACAGAATGTGACAAGTCATATAGCCATTCTTAAACCAATTTGCTCATCTGCAAAATGGGCCCACCATCACTTCTTTTGCATATCTTACAAGGTGTTAAAAAGTAAAATTGAATAGCATGTACTGAAAGCTGCTAGAAAAGTTGACTAAGTACCCTGCAGTATTGACGTGCTCCTGGCATCCTTGTGGGTGCTGACACTAACACTATTTAGATCTTCTTACTCCTTCATTCAACTACATCCCCCGCATCACTCATTCTCCTGTAAGGAGCTGTAATGTATTCTTGCCTGGCAGGGAAAGCACCTGCCTCACTCACTGTATTGGTCTAGAGCAAAGGCTGATAAGCTTTTCTGTAAAGGGCTAGATAGTAAATATTCAGGTTTTGTGGGTTATATGATCTCTGTTACAGCTACTCAACTCTGCTGATGTAGCATAAAAACAGCTGTAGAAAATATGTAAACACATGAGCATGACTATGTTGCAATATAGCTTAATCTAGAAAACAGGTGGCTGGCCAGTCTTGGGCCACAGGCTATAGTCTGCTGGTTCCTGATTTAGACAAATCATTCTCTACTGGGGGCAATTTTGCCCCATACAGGCATTGCACAATGTCTGGAGACATTTTTGGTTATCACAACTGGGAGTCGTGATGTTCTTTTACTGGCACCCGGGAGGTGGAGAGTGGGGATGACCCTGTTAAACATCCCACAATACACAGGACTGTCCTCCACAACAAAGAACTATCAGATCAAAATGTCAATAGTGTCAAGGTTGAGAAGCACTGGTCTAGACAAAATAAATAATCCCTTTTGCTTATCAGAGTTCCTCAGCATCAAGCTCAACCTCCTGCTTGATTTCTGGAGCCCCAGAAGATTTGGGTTCAAAGCACTTGGAAAACAAAGAGGGGAATAGTGAATGTTTCAGTTAATTCAAATAAATGGTAAAATAATTCAATGTAAACATTCATCAAAGAAGCATTTTCTTTAATAATGGTATATGTTACACATAGCAGAAACTCAACTCATAATTTAAATTTGTTAGATTAAAAACAAAGGTAAAATCGAGATCATCTAATGCTGAACAACAATAGGCTTGCAGTTGGACTTTCTCATAGCTTCCTGGATATTTTAGCATTTGGAACAGGACTCCCAGATGGCTCACTTCCATTGGCTTGTGAGTTGGGCTGGCATCTCCCCCAGGCATTAGCACCCTTGTTATCTAATCAACCCCCTCATTCTACAAACAAGGCAACAGGCACAGAGATGTCAGGTACCTAGCTCTTGGTCACCTAGCTTTTTAGTGGTAGGACTGAATCTAGAACTATTTTTCTCCATGAGGCCCCTCTGAACTCCCCCACACCATGTAGGCCCTGTTGTACAAAGACAATGACAGTTACTTATCAAAAGATAAAACATCTCTTTGATATAAAAATTACAAGGACTTTCCCTTTTTTTCATGGCCTAAATCACTTTTTGGTTAGTGTACAATATCTCAAAAATAAAATGTTTAAAATAATGCAATGAATTAGGAAAAATGAATTTAAACAATGTACACATCCAATTACTACCAGTCCTGTAAGAAGGCCAAATTTCATTAAAGTGAAACTCATTAAAGCTTCTTATATTGAAGTATTCTAACAAAGGTTTATTTAAACATTTTCTTTTGAAGATGAAGTATTTTAGGATGATAAAGATAATTACTCATTGTAAGCATAATGGTCCATTTGACAGAAGGAATTAAATGTAAGTATAATTTCTAATAAAAATTAAAAACCTCTCTTCTACCACCCTACTTTGTAACATATTTTAAAAGAGAGATGGTAAAAAATGTCCCTTGATCCACCTCCTCCTAAATCCACTTAACACTGTATAGTCAGGGCTCTTCAGAGTTGCTTACAGCAGTGAATGAAGAAGAGCCCTGTGTCCTACTGGAACTCCAAGGCGGTACTTATACCTGCAGCAAGTGGTGATTTGGTCTGGGGCAAATGTCATAAAAACATAGCTCTATATTCAGTTCCAATTCTTGCCTACTAGGCTGCAAGATTTTCTGTTCCTGCTGCTTCTCCATCTCAAGATGGTTATTCTACCACAGGCCTTTTTCAAGGATTCTAAAGCCTCCCAGTTCATTGAAATATTACCATCCATCTACCAGCAGGATCCAGAGTGCTGCTGCCCACATCTGTATTTCCATGCAGGAAAAGATCCATTGATTTTCTTCTGTGATGCATAGAATGCACTACTTTGAGATACATGTTCTTCTGTGTTCTCTTGGACCACAGGGCTCAACCACATGAGGCTTCCTTTTGCGTGCACACGGGAAGTCCAGTGGGGGAAGTGGGAAGCAGAACTATAGGATTTTAATGTATGTTTTACTCAACTATTTCCTATGCTAGCCATTTTGAACACTGATCATGACCAATTTATCTCTATGTTTCTCTTCTGCCCTCTGTTTTCCAACCCACATCTACTGCCCTAATCCCAGTGCCATATTTTCTGCTAGGTGAACTCTTGCATAAACCTCCCAAATTGCCAGATCTAGAAGAATGGAAGAATAGGCCAATGCATCTCAGCATATGCACTCAATGTAATAATGTACAGCAATCAAAATGAATGAAGTATAGCTCCAGGCAACATATGGGATGAAACTTTAGTAACTCAATCACAAATACAAAAGATTATGAACAGCATGGTGCCCTCTTGTAAATTAAAAAGAAAATACCTAAACAATTACAAATGAGAAATGCACATAGATATGAGAAAAACAGATAAGTAGGTTGAAAGATTGATTGATAAAATTATTGATTAATCAATCATTAGATACGAGATAGGATAGGGGAGGATACACACGAGTAGATAAGTTGCCAGTGCTCTGGCTTCTGTGCTGGGTGTAGTGTTCAAAAGTATGCATTATATTTGGAAGGGGAAAGAAGGAGGGAGCGAAGGAGGAAGAAAGTAAGAATGAGAAAAAAGCCACAATTGTGAGTGTGGCATGAACCCATAATTGTAATTAATCCCATCCTATGTGCCTGAGTTGCACACAGAAAGGAAAATTTGACTAGTCATTCCTACATGCTCACCACCTTCCAGGACTCCCCATCACAAATTCAAGATGTGAAGTATCCCACCCTGACTGCTGCATGACTTCCAACATCATCTGTGGTCGTTGTCCATATAGGTTCCAGCTATACTTGGCTCTGAATTTCCTTTCCCATCCTGACAAGCACTTTCAGACCACTCTGCCTTTGATTCTGCTCTTTCCTTAACCTATGTCCCCTCTTACTTCTGTACCTAACAAAACCCTCTAAAACCAGGCCATTCACCTTCTCTGTGGAAACTTTGCTGACCTCCCTTGACTCCTAGCACACCAAGCAAGAATGGTTCTGTTCCAGTTTCCATAGTTCCTTGTGTTCATCTCTTTAACAGATGCTTAGTACATCACATTTTGATTTGCAGTGTATTGTTGGCCTCTCTTGTATTATGAGATCCTGAAGGATAGGGTTATATTTTATCCATTTGGTATTCCCTAAGAGTAGTAGTTTTCTATTGTTGTGAAACAATTTACCAAAAATTTGGTGGCTTAAAACTGTTTGTGTGGCTCAGAGATCCAGGTGGGCTTGGCCAGGTTCTCTGCTCAGGGTCTCACAAGGTGTTGGCCAGCCTGGGCTCTTATGTGGAGACTCTGGGGAAGAATCTGTTTCTAAGCTCATACAGGCTATTGGCTGAGTTCAGTTCCTTGAAGTTATGGGACTAACGTCCCTGATTCCTTGCTGGAACCCAGCTCCAAAGGATCACCTTCATTCCTTGGCATATGCTACCTACCATCTTCAAAGCCAATTAAGACCTTTCAGCTCCCCTTCGTGGTCCAGATCTCTTTGATGTCTCTTTATGTCACCAGCTGTAGAAGGTTCTCTGCTTTTTAAGGATTCCTATGATAGCATTGGACCCATATGGAAAATCCAGGAATAGTCTTCCTATCTTAAGGTCAACTGCACCGTATAACATAATCACTGGAGTGATAGATATCATATTTGAAAGTACCTGGAATCAGGATGAAGCATCTTTAGGAGGCCATTTTAGAAGTTTTCCCTGTCACATTCAGTATCTTCCATAGTGAATAAAAAGAAAAGAGGGAAGAGAGAAAAAGGAAGTCTTATTTCAGCACACTCACTTGTCCCACACGTATACACAGAAGCATCCTCACATATATTTACAAACATTATGACATGCCAGGAGGCACAGTCCACCTTGTTCTTTTATAACTGGGCCTATGTCCTTGGTCCAAAGCAATGTTGGAGAAATATCCTCAGAAAAGACAAAGAGTAACGATACATTGTTAACTTTCACTGATGTTTGTCCAAGTAAGACCTGGGAACCACATGTAAGAAAAATTACCCCAATGTTCTTGTTAAAATGTGGAGGTCTGGGCTCCACTTGATATCTAATAAACCAGAATCTCTGAGGATGGTGCCTTTCAGTATGCATTTTTAAGTGATCCTTAGGTCACCCTTAGGTAATTTAATATTTGAGAACCACCACTCTGGGTGCCTTTCTTCCTTAGATGATATTTTGTATCTTTAATGTTTATTCATGATACCAGTCAGTGTTCAGTTGGGCAATTGATGGCCAACTTTTCTTTATACCTGAATTTCAGCTGACAGATGACTCTACCATTGTCACACCACTTACTGGAAGTTGGAAGAATAATAATATACACATTCTTGGAGTGATCAATGAGTAACTGGTCAGGAGTTATTCTGAATGACTGTTTTGGTTTTATAGAAACTATAAAATGGGTCCAAACCCAATGAGAGAAGGACACCAGGCACTCGACAACTAGAGCCATGATGGGAAGGCAGTACTTGCTAGGGAGATGGCTATCTGCTGAAGAGCTGGGATGCTCTTTGTTGTGACATACAGTATGCCTACTATCCCTGTCCTGTTGTTAAAAAGTAATTACTCTCTTATTTAAAAGCCTGGTAGCTAGGTTTATTACTTTGCTTTTGAAAAAATGCTGGAGAGGGAGGAATAGGTCCACCATTAAGATGTCGACTGAACAGGGAAACTTAGGTACCAAAAATGGGTGTAGGAAATAAGGAGAGGAAATATGAGTTTATATTTTCCTTCTCTTCTTTCCTCTTTTATTTCTTTTCTTGCTTTTTCTTTCCTATGTTATTTCCCTTACTCTGTCTTTTTTATATTCCTTTTTTTCCCTCTTCTAAATGTGGCTAGCCAAGACAGGCAAAGCATAGCCAGAAACACTGACATTACCCTCCAAAATGTATGACAATTTAGATATGCCATTTTGTAGGTCAGTAGAGTCTGACCCTCTTTTGAAACCAGACTGCTAGTGAGAGACGAGGGAAAGAGACCTGAGTTGTGCTCTGAACTGTATTTAGAGGTCAGGCAGTCCATTGTCCTGCTGCTGGTTTCACACCAGTCCTTGAGAAGCCATACAGTAAAGAGCTCCAACCGTGCATGGGCTGAGAACCAGCTTCCACCTGATCCCAGGGGGCAGAGAAGTCTGGGGACACAGTGCATCACCCTGGCCCCATATGCCCTGAAGCACACTTTGTGTCATCCCCAGAAACATGCCTCAAAAACAGTGAGGCTGAGGTGGCTGCACCAGGGTCAGCCTTTAAACAAGGACTGACAAAATCAAAGCTGTGTCCAGCTCCCATGAGCCACACAGATGCTGCTCAGAAACTGGCTGCTCCTGCCTTTTCAGTTTGTTGAGTGACTTTGAGCAGAGTCCCAAATTCCCAGTGTTCACCTGCAGTTCTCACGTTTGCTGTGCTTTGTTCTTAAAGGGGATGTGACTGAGTGATCATGATCTCCACAGGCTGGTGAGATGAAAAAGACCAGAGCAGGACTGTCATGCTTTTGTTTTCTGGACACATGACATCTTGTCTGTGGGTTGTGTCATTGTTTGCCTTTTGAAAAGCCTAGCTAAGAAGATCTCAAGTAATAAACTCTCATTTGCAAGTGTTATGACTCAAAGCTAGAGACCAGGCTGCAAAAACACAGGCACATGTTAGGCATTCTCATGTCCTGGAAGATTTGAGAGGAAACTCTTGGTATCTGAATGATGTTTGGTGGGAATGGGGATGGATGGTTGAGATCTGGCTCATCCCCAGGGTGACCTCTGAACCAGCCCCTCAGTGAGCAGAGATAAGTGTGGTCAGACAGCTCCTTCCCCAAGTCTCTCCATGCAGACACCACTTGATATTTGAATCTAAAGGTTAATTAAGTGCAGCTGCCAGGCAGAAAGGCCACAATCAATTATCATGTCTTCTTGTCCATTTCAGCTTATTCTTAATTATGTTCATTGGGTTTGGGGGAGGAGGTATTTCAGCCAAGTTTTAGAAAAAGGGAGCTATTTTGTTTGGAATGGGCAGATCTGCTCTCCTAAACCACTGCATTCATCTGCATCATCCCATATGTTCCATGGCCATATCAGAGGACAGGGACATCAGACAGAGTCTGGACAGAATGTACTGGAAAGCATTTCTTACGGGCAACAAGTGAAGGGCACATCATCAAGCACTTCCCTTAAGGGATTTCTCTGATGGCGGGGCCATTCTTGTTCCAACCACCAGTGGCTTGGTGTTGTTCTCTGGCATTACCCTCCCTGGACATCCTGCAAGGCTCCAGGCCCAGGCACTGGCTGAGTGCTGACTTACCATCTGTATGTCAACTTTCTCATACATGCGCATGCTCCCCAGTGCACACATGTGCACATGCTGAACTCTCTGTCATAATTAACTATTTAAAATTCCACTGCTGCTAATCAAAGCAGTGTGGGCTGTGTTCTCATTAAGGAGATCAATTCCTGTTGAATATTCACCTCCAGGGGTGGATGTGGTCGGAATGAGCTGATGGTTTCTGTCTGGCTCACCAGAGCTAATGCGTGGCTGCTGCCATTGCAACAAAGCCACTCTGCTGTAATCAGTCAAAATAACAAGCAACAGCTCCTTGCAGGGATGCTGGGTGTTCTACATAAATATACATAGAAAGACAGTTTCCAAAACGGCCTGCCCATCTCAATGAGCCAGGCCTGAGGTGTGGCCTCCCAGGATTTGAAATGGATTGCCAGTTCACCTCAATTTGGAATCTCACCTACATCTGTCTTCGCATCCCTCCCCACAAACACTGGGACCGTCAGTCTGCTATGGACCACTTCAAACCTTGTGCTGCCTCTGACCTAACTGGTTCCTACTCTTTAGTGTCTACGTCAAGAGGATTGCCCCCATTGGAAGTGTCCTGAGAAGGAGGGGCTATCCGTTGCCCTAAGAGTGCTTTCGGTAGTGGTTTCTTCTGCCTAGAGCTGCCTGCACTGCACAAGCAGCTGGGACTCTCTCTTCCTTTCCTTTTCTAGACACTTGCGGTTAGTGGGCAAAGGGTGATGCTCCAGATGGGGAAAAATAAACCCACTTCTAAAGCTCTTGGCTGGCACCTAGGGACATTAGAGGGTAATTTTTCTGATCTAAAAGTATGAGAACAAACAACTTCAGGGTCCAACAATTACTTAATGGTATGGAGAACCAAGGCTTTCCTTTTAAGATTTGGGCACATGCACACCAATTGCAACATATCCCATTAAGAAATTTTCTTTTTCTGTTGTTTTCCTATGTTTTTTGGAAAATTTTGTATTAGTGACCTGAGCAAAGAATGGATTTTAATCTTTTCCCCAATTCCCCCAACTTGGCACCCAGGGGTCCTCGTGTAGATTGTTTTAACCAACATCACAGGACATTTAGCCAAAAATGCAAATATATGTTTGCTCATTCGTTGGTGTATTCATTCTTATGTCTAATGTAGAACTCACTCCTTATTTTATTCTTTCAGATGTCCAATAAACATTTATCAAGCACCTGTCATGGACCAGATATTAGGAATTGAGAATCCATGGTCCTCATGGGGCTTACAGTGTAGTAAGTGAATACATCTATGTAAATGAATGAACAGAATAATGTGCAGAGATCATTGACTTCTGATATGGAAATATTTTCCCAAGTTTTTAGGCCAGAGCATTTGCTTAGAAATAAGTATAGCTCCAGAGAGGAGTCTCAGAAGGCAAATGGTGACTTCAAAAGAGAGCCCTCAGTGTATGTCTCTAGTGAAGGAAATCTGTTGTACAATCCAGTTTTTTTGTAATATATCCCAGTTCCTGAGCTGAGGACTCTGTTGTCCTGTGTGGTCAGCTCAGTTGTAGATAAGATTTACTCAACAGCAATTAGGTTTCTGCATCTCAGCTGGAGAGAGAATAATCAAGTGAGCAGGGAGTACATAGCTTTCTCCTTTTGCCACATGCAGGAGGGAGAAACTCGCTCACTTAAAGGTATGAGCCACATGTCATTGGAGGAAAAGTGGCGATAAGTGGATGTCATTTCTAATCTTGCCTTTCATGGACAAGGCTGGGGACAGTAAGGAAATGGGAAATGGCAGCTGGTGCCACTCAGCATTCCAGCTCACCCATCCTTTGATCCTTATCAGCCATTAGGAAAGGTAATTAAGCCAGTGTCTTGCTCACACAGCAGCTACTAAGCTGGTCAAAAATAATCTGTATTCAGTGCATACAGCAAAATAGCACCACCTGAATCATTGGCATCAGGGGACATTTAAGTGTTCACTTGCCCATGACACGACAACATTGTGGGCCCTGTGCTGGAGAACCGAGCAGACTGAATGCTTACTCTCTAAGACTGCTTTCTAAGCACTAGTGGTGATTTGAATGCACATGGATAGGTCAAAGCACAGTGAAGTAAAACCATTAAACTAAGCCATACAGGAGAGAAAGGTACTGGCATCCTACTCAGGACTGAGTCAATGGATTGCTTGGGGGTGGGAAAAATCTGGGTTGCTAATTAACAGTAGGACCTGGGAGGCTCATCATGTGATCTCCTGATATAGGTGGGCAATTTCCTTGCTGATCAAGATGGCAAGCTTTCCTGGGTTTCAAAAGATGTCCAAGTGATCAGAAAAAAATGACTTCATACAACAAACACTTAAAAGAAATCAACTATAAATCCTGATGGCAACCTCCTCTGAAGGGAAACTTAATGGATGAACTTATTCTTGCCTACGCATGCCTTTCTGTTTTCTTATTTTGCTTTTTAACCAACAGATATATTTTTAATATTTATAATGTGCTATCAACCAAGTTGGAGGAAAATATCCAGATAAAAATTAATCATAAGGGGTTTAAAGATTAATCTCAAAATTTTTTCCACTCTATCTACAGAATAATAATGCTAATACTAACTGACATTTAGCACTTACTGTGTGGCAGATACTATGATAAGCACTGCACGTAGACCATCTCATTCAGTCTTCAAAGAGCCTAAGAGATAGGTTCGATTGTCACTCTCTTCTTGCAGATGAGGAAACAGAGGCACAGAGGTTAAGCTACCTGCCTAAGTTTACACAATCAGTAAGTGATGAAGTGAACTAATGTAACCTCCTCTTTGAGGTTTACCCATTATGCCCAGATAGTCATTCTTCCATATATGCCTTTATGCAGTTAAAAGAGAAACAAAGGCTTTGAGAGGAAATGCTTACAAGCTGGGATCACAGCAATACAGAAGATGTTATTACAGTTCAACTTGCCTGTGGATGAAGGGCAGGCACACATTTCTACAAATAGTGCATTCCATCAAACTTGCCTAGTTAATTCTGTCCTTCCTTTATTTTGGGGGTGGGGGGAAGAGAAATGGGACCTTGCTTCTTAAATGGTTTATCTTTTTGAGATAACATGCTCAATTGCCACCCTGCACTGGGTACAGTGGTTGGGGATTCAGGTGCAGAGCCCTTCATCACACCGGTGGTGGTTAGGTCAAAGGGCCTAGCCCCACTCCAATCTAGGCACCTGTCACTGTCTTCTTAAAATATATTTGGCTGGATGTTCACCTCCTCCTGGTGTCCCAAGCTATGGTTCATCTGAGCTGTGTAGCTAGACAACTGCTGTGTTTTGCCTCCAGGCTAGGTGATGGATTTCTCCATACAGTATTATTACATCTGCAAGGCACTTCTCGATGCTTGGGGATGAAAGGAGTTATAAATGAAAGATATTATTATTAATAAGAATGTAGATGAACAAAGGGAAAATGTACTCTCCTTTACTATCCATCACCTCACCACACTTCACCTAAAGACCATGATCTGCTGGAGCCTCAAGGAAAGCCTATTTGCAGAAATCAATAACTGGTTTTAAAAAATAGATCTAGGCTCCACTGGAGCTCACTATTCTGGGGTTTCTCATAATTCTATGCAACAGTCAATATTAGCCATCACTGACTCAAATAAAGATTGAATTCTAATTTAATTAAGACTAGTTTTGTATGCTAATCTACCAACTGATTATTAAATGTATTTACTGAGAGTTTTAAAAAATAGTCTGTGAGGGGGAAAAAAAGAAAAGGAAAAGAAAGGCCTGCATGAGTTTACTTGATGAGAGCTATGAGGCTAACTCCTAGTGATGGCCTCATATTAGATGGATTCTCCTGGTTTTATAAAATTAATGCTTGGGGAAATCAAGTTTCGTTCTGTGGGTGGCAGAGAGAATTGCCTTTCTAAGCAATAAGGTGAAGGAAGAATAACCATCACTGAGTCAGTCAGTTGGCAGCATTGATTGAGCACCCACTATGCACAGAGGCCCAGAGCTAATTGTGCAGAATGTTGAGTTGGTTATCATTAGGTATGACAGAGGAAGAAGCGAACACCTCCATCCTTTGAGATCACTATGGTCCATGGGGAAGCAAAGATGAGTGTCAGTTCACATGAGTAAGTGTTACAGAAACCTACATAGATAAGTTGGGGACACCCCATGCTGTTTTACAGAAGACAGAAGGTGGGGAGGGTGGAATGATTTACCAGATAATTCAGTCAGGTTGGTAGCAATGAAGAGAAAGTAAGAGAAGGCTACCAGAGCAAGTGTGTTGAGGGGTTTTGATAGAAGTTAGGAGCATTCTTTGGGAGAGACATGTTCTTACCAGGTGAACCAGTGTACATATCCACTACCCTTAACTCATCAGAATTCAAGCCTTCAGGAGAGGTGTAAATACAGAAGAAATGCAGGTGGAGCACACAAAAAGAGAAGAGGAGCAGATGCTCACAGGGCAGCGTGGGTTGGATTTCACAGTCAATAAGATGTACAGTTTAAGAAATGTTATTTGCCTACTGTAATATACCCTTTGCACGTAATTCATGTACAACAAAGAACTACATATGACTTTTTGCTCTGTGAATATTTAATTGCAGCTTGCAAAACATGTCAAGCAAGTCTCATACTTTCCCCAGACAATTCTGGTAGTGGTGAAGACATTTCATCAATAAAAGGTTCTGGGGAAAGTTCCCATGCGATGCATTTTTGCTAGCCCTCCAACATTTGAAGCTGGGTTAGCAAGGCCATTTTGTCAAAGACCTAGATGCAAAATCACCTTCTAGAACTCAGTTTAACAGTGCCATGGGTGACCTGGTGAGAAAAAGAGCCTGTTTTCATGCACTTTCTATACCAATGATCCTTCAGACTAGAGTGGATAAAGGTCACTAGAGAACAGATTTTAGGTATTCAGATTCCTGAAACTGTGTTCTGTTCAGGCCCTATGAATTTACATTTTATCACATAACCCTGACGATTCAAAAGTAAGCAACCCTCAAACTCTACTTTAAGACAACTTGTAGGCTGATGTGCTGAGGGCTCTATGCAGAATATGCATAGATGAGCCTATAGCTCATTTCCCTCCATAGAGAGAAAAATGGGATTGATTTGGGAGTAATTAGAATATTAGGCTGCAGTATACAACCCAGCGGTAAGCATAAATATATAAATATGGAGTGACTCATTCTATAGTTCACAGAAATGTAAATGATTGTTCTTTGAGCAAATATATGCAGTCTCGTTTCACTTGTGAATTGCAGTCCCAAGTATTGGGACTGTTTTCAATGTTGGCATTTCTGTGGGTGATTACAACTGTGATGAAGTTCTTGATTATACAGCTTCATGTCTATTGGATTAAAACCATTGCTGGGCAAAGGTACTCTCAAAATGTGTGGTTCACATGGAGTTTGGATAACTGTATTTAAGAATTTATGGTCCTTAACTATTTGGTAAGTCAGTCAATAGGGTCTCTCAGGAACACTGGATTCTTCAGTTGAAAGCAAGGCTGGAAATTGGAAAAGAGTGGGTTATTCGGCTATGTTTGTGCTTTTTAAATTTGATTTTTTAATATATTATTTTTTGCTCATTGAAGCTCAAGTAATTTGGGCAAATATGTTAGAGTTTTCTGTTGTACATAATAACTCTCAAGAAATACGGCCTATCTGAATAATTCTTTTGTTTTTAGGAGCCTTTAAAATGGTGAAAAATTGTGGGGCACTCTGGGTGACTCAATCAGTTCAGTTTCCAACTTTGCCTCAGGTCATGATCTCATGGTTTGTGAGTTTGAGCCCCAAGGTGATCTCTGTGGTGACAACTCAGAGTGGAGCCTGTGACTCCCTCTCTCTCTCTCCGCCCCTCCCCCACTCATTCTCTGTCTCTTTATCTTTTTCAAAAAGAAATAAACATAAAAAAATAAAATGGTGAAAACTTGTAATCTATAAAGTTTTGAACAAAATTATAGAAGTGGATTGTAGAATCCCTCCCCATACTCAAATAGTACATGTAAAAAAATGTCAAAATGGATTTGGAGTTTTGGCTTATTCAAGGAATAAAGAATTTTATCAGGTTTTTTGGAAAATGACCCATTGTAATACCACAGTTTGTGGTCATCTGAGTGATGACTGAGGACAGCTGTTCTGCCTTTTCTTTAGAAAAGCCTGGGAACACCTGGGAGGCTCAGTGGTTGAGCGCTCTTGATTTTGGCTCAGGTCATGATCTCATAGTTGTGAGATGGAGCTTTGGTCGGTCTCCTCACTGAGTGAGGAGCCTGATTGAGATTCTCTTTCCCTCTGCCCTCTCCCCCCGCCCCTTGAACTCTCTCTCTCTAAGATAAAACATTTTTAAAAAATTCTATAAGAGCCTTTTGTACCCTCCTTTCTCATCATCATTTCCTATTAGCTCCCAACCTCATCCTAAGTATCTGGATACAGTAGGTTTTCTCTTGCCTGACATGTATGTATGGTGTGTGTGCTATGTGTGTGGTATATGCTGTGCAGTGTTTTGGATGTGTGCTTTTCCCCTTGTTTTTCTACCTAGAAATTTCTCCTCTCCAAATATCTAAATCTGGTCTAGACAAAACCTTTCAGTTAAGGTCCTACATTTTCACAGTGCTTTCTCTCATGACCGGCCTCTCACTGCTTTCTCTGTTTTCTGGATTCCTAGGTGGTTAGTAGTAATTAATTTTAAATAGTTCAATCAAAAATAAATAAATGGTTCGGGGAACCTAGGTGGCTCAGTCGGGTAAGCATCCGACTTCAGCTCAGGTCATGATCTCATGGTCCTTGAGTTTGAGCCCCGCGTTGGGCTCTGTGCTGACAGGTTGGAGCCTGGAGCTTGCTTCGGATTCTGTGTCTCCCTCTATCTCTGCCCCTCTCCCCACTCATGTTCTGTCTCTGTCTCAAAAATAAAAACACTAAAGAAATTTAAAAAATAAATAAATAGTTCGATCAGTTTTTATCTTTTCAGGACTGCATGTTATGCCTGTATTTGTTTATTTGTGCTTTACATGAAAAATATTAGATTTATAATACATTGTTTTTTCATATGCTTAATAGATAGTTTGGACAAATATATTAAGAGTGCCCTGATGTACACAATAATTTATGAGATACATCATTAACCTTGATAAATTTTAATTTTAATTTTCATATCATTAACCTTAAAAAAATTTCCCATGGTGGGAAATTGTAAGAGCTCAGCCAGGTCACAGAGGGCAAATAGGAACTTAAGATTGAGGGATCCATAACTGAAATGCTTGAGTAGCATCAAATCTCAGCTCTACTACTTACTAGCTGTGTGACCCCAGGAAAGTGACATAGCCTCTCTCTGCGCCCCGGTTTTCTGGTGACCACTTGTCATCATTTGCCTTGGGACTTCCACAGTTTTAACACTGAAAATGTCATGTTCCTGGATTTCCCTCAGACCCAGGTGAGCCAGAATGGCTGGTTGTCCTGGCAGTTTCATCACCTGTATGTCACAGAGGAGATAATAGTAATGGTATGTATCCCATGGGGTTATTATGAAATAATTCCTAGGTGCTAAGAAAGTGCTGAGAGAAATTTTTCTCTTCTTATATGACATAGGTTCAATATAGGTTAAAAGCAAGCACTTGCCAAAGACTTGCTGGTCAAAGCAAAATGAAGAATTGACAGTGGTCTTAACAGGATTTGCACAGCTGATACCTTTAGTGCAAAGACACTTCCCTACAAGAGAGTTTCTCCATGAGGCCAGGGCAGTGTTGCCCAAGTGCCCCTGCGTGGTCTGTGGTGTCCTGGGTCATGCCATTGATGAATCAGTTCATCAGCACACAGCCAGCCCTGGGCATGGGTTGAGAGGGATTGACAGTCCCAATGACCCCTCATGGTGGTCTGTGGGGAAGACCTGCTCACAACCTCATTCAGTGAAGAATGCACCGACTGACCTCTATAGAGCTCTGCATGGCTACAGAGCACTTTTCCACGTGACATCCCAGTCCTCCCATCAATTCTGTGAGGGAGGCAGGGAAGACATTAGTTATCCTAATTCCTCAATGTCTCCTACATTGTCACACAGCAAGAAATGATGGAAGGGGATTAAGATTTACAGATTCTGGGCTATTTTCTGTGTATGTGAGTGTATAGTGTGGTGTGGTGTAAGGAGTATCTATGTTTGGTGTGTATGTGTGTGTGTGGTGTGTGTGTGTGATGCATGTTGTGTGTGTGTGTGTGTGTGTGTGTGTGTGTGTGTGCTTCATCTGCATGCCAATAAAAGCCTTCCTTGGGTAAAGGAGGCTTATGGGAGATTCATAAATCTTAAGTCAGAGTTTAACAAATGTGAATATGCTTTTACAAATCCTTCATGTAGTGAATTAATTTAAAAAATAAGAAAAAGGGAAAAATAAAAAGCTACTTTCTAGCTACTCGGGGCTTAGCCCCTCTTCAGGTACAAAAGTGAAGTTTGAAGAATTTATCTGTGAGCTGTAAAATCTCCCACATCTCTCCTCAACCAGTGATTTTTTTTTCCTACTCGTGTCTCTTCAAATTTAACACCATTTATTGTTATACTTCTAGAGAATCTGGTTGCTTGTAAGTGTTGCACTTCAAATGTCCATTAGAGAAAAAAAGTCTAAGACCTAATGGAATATTTTACTACTGGCAGAATGTCAGGCCGGGTGACAGGCTGCGAAGGACATATTTGGAAAGGTGCTTTTCTATACCACTCTGTCCTCCAGTTAGTTGCCAAAAGTCAGTTCTTGTCTCATCTTCTCACTAGAAACTTCCTCAGATAATTATCCTGTCCAAATCCCATCATTCATTCATTCTGACAAGAATCTTCACATAACTTCTTGTGAGGTGCACACATTTATAATGTGTTTGTAACAAGTGTGCAAATTTGAGTTATTTGATGGGAGGAGTGTGCGTGTGTGTGAGAGAGAGATTCCTGAAGGAATCCCATGAATACCTAGCCCCCCATACAGCTGATAATGCTCACTTAATGTCCATAGCAATCCAAATAGGAAATGCTATTATCTTCATATTACAGAGGAAGGGGATGAAGTACAGAGAGGTGAAATAAGTCAGTCAGGTTCCCCATAATCTTAAAATGAGACACCAGGATTCGGGCCTGGGAGACTGGCTCCAGAAACCTGTTTCTGACATCTGCTACAACAGACCCTTAGCACAGGGGCATATTTGGAGACTTATGCCTTTGAAAGTCCTCCAAGGTGGATGAACTTTCTGGTTATAACAACAGCACCATACCAGATCATGCTGTCATCAAGGTCTCAAGGCTAAAAAGGCCTTAGACACAGCAAATAATGTGCTCTAAAGACAAATAAAGTCCTTGAAACACTAGGTTAAAGCAGTTATATTCAAAAGGCTACAAAGTGTGTAAAAATGTGTGACTCATCTCATCTTCCAGGTCTCTGAGCTTCATTTCCTAATTTGTAACATAAGGATGGGGCACTCTGCCCTATGTAACAGAACTATCACAAAGCTCTAAGAAAAGAACCCACATTGAGGCCAAAACAGTAAAGTAAAAACTAGTGTTAATATTCACAACAGCCATAAAGTAATGCAGCATATAAAATTCAGCCCACTGCTTCATAAATTTTACCTACAATTGATATGCCAGCTATAATATTCGTTAAACGTTTAATTAGCAAGACTATTATTTTTGGATTTAAAAGGGTTATTTGGGAGATGATTTTGATAGTCTGGGCCTTTTAAAAAGCTATCCAGGAAAGTTTGAACTCCTGCCTCTTTTTTCCATAATAAATTTCTCTCTACTAAGCAGAGGTATCGAAAAACATTCGACTAACCTTTGTACTGTGCTCAAAGTTTGGGCTTTTCTTTTTTTCAAAGTATTATAGTAACTACACATTGGAAGTTTCAATAGCTTCTATTAGGGAAGGTCCTTTGTCTGTTCACTCACCCCCACAATCTATAGGATAGATAGAGTAGGATATAAATTCTGAAAAGTGACCTCAAAGACGTCTCCATAAAGCAAGGGCTCTGTTTAAAACATGCCTGTAAAGACAGTACTTAGCATAGTGTTTTGCATTTAATAGGTGTTCAAATATACCTATTGAAGGAATGGAAAGACAGATGGATGAATGGAAGGATGGATGGATGGATGAGAAGCTTCCAAAGAGCAAGTATGGTAATAGAAGGCATAGCCATAGCTTTTGCTTCAGTGATGGTTGATGAGAGGTACAGGGAAGTTTTGGAATGATCTGGACTAATAATACAGGGCAGTATGGCAGACAAAAAAGTATTTTCTCCTCTTTCCTTCCTCTCTGAATCACAGCCTGGTCAGAAACATTAGAACCAAGCTTTCAAATTAGCACTTCAAGACCTCTTAAAAAGTATTAAAATACAGGTATCTGTTTAGTACCAAGGGAATTAACATTTATTGAGTGCCTACTCCATGCCAAACACAGTACTTTGTTTTTTTATGTCTGTTAACTCATTTAATCTTCAACCTTATGAGGGAGAAATTATCATCATCATTTATCTTGAGCTAAAATAGATAACATTCTCTCTGCCCAAGATCACACAGGGAAAGATGGTGAGATTGGGTATTTTATAGTGTGTTTTTTTCCCCAACATCCCCCTTTTTATCTGCTCTGAAAATGGAGACTTCCTCTTGTCCTCTCCTGCTCATTGGGTTCTGGTGGGACTAGTCCTCTTCTAGATAGAACAGAGGTCACATGACCTAGACCTAGTTAGTCAGATTACTAGTCTCTCTGGACCAAATGACTGACCCAAAGTTGAGCAAATGACCCAAGTCTGACTGATCAGACAACCCCCTCCCCCACTTTCCCCCTTCCATAATGCCTCAGTCTGTTAGTTGTACCCTGCACAAGATAGTGAGGTCCAAATCAGCGCACCCATCCTGGGACATTGCCTTCACTGGTGACTCAGTCATCATGCAGGATGTGAAGTTGCGCCCCACTCAGCATACACATCCACCTTTCAAATCAAAATAGGGTTCACAAAAGAACTGAAATTGTCATACACTCCCATTGGTCTTGGCTGTAAAACCTTGGGGACATCATTTGGTGGCTGAATCCCCAAGTCTATGTGAGAATATGGGGCAGGCAGTCCAGAACTAGCAGCAATAAATGGCCAAAAACTCCACTTAAGCATCTTCCTTTTCTAGCAATAATCCTCCCTCACATGTACAAGGTAGCTGCAGAACTTCACTCTCTTTTTAAATCAAGAACCTAATGCAAGATGTGAATTAAAAGCGACTCCCCTTGGATTCTCACAGCAGCTGGTATCTAACAGTTATCACTTGGTGCAGGCTCCTTAGCGACCAGCGCACTAGTCTGACCAGCATTTAGTGTTAAGTTAAAGGCTCAAATGCAGACATTTCTTCTACTTTCAAACAATTGGAATTTCTGAAACATCCGCCTAGTGCCCTACTGCTTCTCTGACTTCACCAATTCCCTCCCAAAGAGAATTTTATCTCAGAACTGCAGTGAGGATATGGAACATAAATATATATAATTACTCTACATTAATATAATTAGTCTGTCTCTCTCCTGATCCAGAAATGGTTGTCCATTTTTAGCTACTAATGGTTGGAATTATTTATGTCCATTTGTTCAAGGACTAAAACTGGAGTCATAAAAAAAAAGAACGTAGAGATATTACCACAGAAATGTCCCTTTCATTTTTTCTACCCTGTGCTTTGGTCTGGGTTCTATCTCCTGCCTTCTTGGGAATTGAGTCTGGTAAGTTAGGAGAGATTAGATTCACACAGGGTACTCTGTCCATTTATTCTCTTTGATGAATTACCAGCAAGCTGACAAGACAAAGTGCCTTGATTGCTCCAAAGCTTACAACTCCATCTCCACAGCAGAACCAGTTCACCCGTCCTTCTGTGCATGAGGCGGGTCACATTCCAGAATAAATACATTCCCACTTAGGACTATGCATTCATTATGTCTTCTCTACTGGTCTAGCTCCTTTGACTACTTGCCATCTCAGACACTCTAAAAATTACACATATCATTCATATCCATATATTCTGAAATCAAAAAGTAGATGCATATGCATATATTCTGAAATCAAAAGCAAAAGTAGATGTAAGAACATAATCATATATAAGTATCTTATTACTTACAGCTTGCAGGGAATAAACCTTCTCTTATAGCTTCTACTGATCTTTCTACAACAGTTACCACATTGAACCCATTGTGCCTAGCGCTGTATTTTTTTGTACATATCATTTCATTTCATTACCACAGATCAGTGAGGTGAGAATAAGTATGCCCATTTTACAAAAGAGAACATTTAGTCTAAAGAAAGTTAAAAAAAAAAAAAAACATGTGCAACAACTAGTGATCATGGATGTGGAATCAGACAAAACTGGATTTGAATCCTATCTCTGCAACTTACCAGCTGTGTGGTCATGGGCATCAACCTCACAGTAAGACTGAGGTAGGTATGGTATTCCCACTGTAAGATCAGGCAACTATCCTTCAGGAAACAGTTAAATTACTTAATTTGCAGAGAACCAACTCACCAATACAAGCAAGATAAGGCATAGCTAAATCTGCTTGTCTCCAAAAACAGGAGTCTTAAACTGTCATCTTTTATTGGCTCCTTGATGCAAATGGAAAAAAAATGACTTAGTTGTGATTGAAATAAGTATAGCAATTAATTTGGGCATGCTTCCCATCCAATAAGTGTGAAAGAGTGTGCTTGCCAATGAATGATTGCAACAGTGCTATTTTGAGAAAGGGGGTGGAAAGGATGTTCTTCCAGGAGGTAGGCCTGCTTTGGTCTGTCCTAAAGGCCTAGTATGCCTCTATCACTCATCCTCAGTCTGGATTCTTTTTGGAGGGGTAAATCCCAAGCAGTTACCCCAAGATGAGTGGCTTGATTCCAAATAGAAGAGGAGCTGTGTGTGTGTGTGTGTGTGTGTGTGTGTGTGTGTGTGTGTGTCAGACAGAGAAAGCAAAACAGAGAGGGAGAAGCATGTATGTGATACTGGAAAGCCAATTACTAGTTGTATGACCTTAGACCAGTGCCTGTCACACATCTAGTGCTTAATAAGTTTTTATTAGGTTTTATTCATAAGTAGAGGAGCATTTTAAGAGCATGGGGTCTGGAGTGAGATTGTCTGGGGTTGAATGCCAGCCTCATCTCTTTCCAAGTGTCAGCCCCTGAACAAGTTGTTTAACCTCAGTGTGCCTCAGTATTCCCCAAAGTAGAATGCCACTGGATTGAGCATTGTGAGTGTGATGTAAGAACATTGAGAATTGTTACTGAGCTATCATAAGGGTTTAATAAACTTAACTTTTAAATCACTGTAACCAAGGTATAAGAACTGAGCCATAAGAGGTACATATAGCCTGAATGTTAACTTGGAAAATCCATTTTGGAACCCAGATCCTATTTTATCTTGCACACTGACAACACCAGTTCCCACAGGCACAAGAAAAGGCAGGTTTTTAACACTGGGATGATGAAGGGGAACTCTTTGCAAGGATTATCATCCCTTCCTTCCTCCCCTTCATGTCCCCCACCCTCACCATTGTCAGATGTGACCTTCAACACCAGTTGGATAATGCCCCAGATGGGAAGTAGGGATGCATTGGGAATGTCACTTTCCCTAAGTTTTCTGCCCCTTACGATATATATGGAGGAAGGGCAGTACTGACATGAACTCTTGCCTTCAGATTATCTTTATCGTGGCTCAGTCTGCTTCACAGGTGAGGAGTGTGCAGAGTGTCCTGGCACCCTCTCTCTCAAATTACCAGAGTGGCAGCAAATCTTCCTCTTCCTAGAGACACTTTCTACTACATCAACTGCAAAAAGAATATTGCAGGTGCATGTTCACAGATCTCTCCAGCAAATTCCATTTTCACGCTTATACCTTGGATTATTGAGACACACAGAGAGACACTAGGAGAGCACACAGAAGAAAGACCATGTGAGGACACAGCGAGAAGATGGCCATCTGCAAGCCAAGGGGTGAAGCCTCAAGAGAAACTTACCACACTGACACCTTAGTCTTGGACTTCCAGCCTCCAGAACTGAGAGAAATATCTTTCTGGGCATGTGGTATTTTGTTATGGCAGCCTGAGTAGACTCATACATCTACCAAGAAATATAGAATTTCTCAAGATAGTTGGGACCTTGATAAACTAAAAATTCAAGTTCTACAGATAAAGTGAGAGTGAGAGAAGAGGCAGGGGTGGCTGGAGGATGATGAATTATGTTTGCTTTGCATGGTCCCTCCCTAAGTTTAGAGAAACAGACCTGAGAGCCTCCCTAATCCCCATTCTTTCCTAGAATGATGCGAAGGTGTATGTGTTCATTAAAAAAAATAATAAACATGGAGTAAATTCATACTATGTGCCAGGCACTGCTTAGCTGCCAAGATTACAAAGATCAATAAAATATTCTCCATGGTCTCATGAAATAAATGTTAAATTTTATGTTCATATTTGTTTACATGCTATAATTAGATGATCTGATATTTCTTTTACATTGTTATCTTCTCCTTAACTCATATTCACTCACCAAATATTACAATAGGTATATTTCAGCATGTCTAATACATACTAAACACAGGGATGTGTTTCAGGGTTCTGCACATGGCCCTGTCTTATTGGATATTTAATTTAAGCATTGACCTGAGGAAAGATGTGGAATGTATGCTAATGTCTCCTATGGACTATATGAGGCTGAGAAAAATAATGAACATCCAGAGAGACAGAATCAGGATTCAAAAAGATCTTGATTTCTTGGGACAATGGTCCAAGACTAATTTGGTGCACTTGATTCAGGACAATGTCCTGTATTTGGATAAAGAATGGACAGCTTTAGTCTCTGCTGAGGCGGGAAGTGGGAGGGAGCCTCATTTATCAGCAAGAGAACAAATCTAGATCTTTGAGCCATCCTGCTTCTACTTCTCTGCCTCTTTCTGTCCATTTGCTATACTTTCTCCCTTACATTTCTAGGCTTGCTTCCTCATTGGGGCTCATGCAATGAGTGATCTTTGTGACCATAACATTTGTTCTCCCTTCCAGCATATGAGCTTTGTCCTCAGTCAACTTAGATGGTATAGGGTTTCATCCCTGACCCCTCTGCCTGGCTACATTGGAAAGCATTCATATGAGGTTCATCCTGTGCCCTAGCAGAGGACATTGAGGTTAGAGAGTGAATAGCTGAAAATCATAAGGACTAAATCATAAGGCTAAATAAATGGTAAAAAACAAAAGTAGAAAGACAAAACTTATTTGAGTCAACAGAGCCTACTTCAAAACAATTCAGAACACTACTGAGAGGATAGACTCTATTCACCCTGGGAAGAAACCCAACAGGTAAGAGTTATAGGGGATTCATTTTAAGCAAAATGCTTAAATCCCAAAGATGGGATTCATTTTAAGCAAAAAAAAAAAAAATAAAAAATAAAAGTGTTCAAAATTGAATTTGATTATCTTGCCAAGTACTGAGCTCTCTGTTATTAGAGGTATTCAAGTTCAGACTACAAGACCATGTGCAGGAGCTTGCAAAAAGGATTCTTAACATTGAATAGGAGGTAGGGCTGAATGACCTCCAATGTGGCTTCTAAATTTTGTATTCTCTTCTAACCTAGTTGGACTCTTTAATTTGGAGCCAGGCTGGCATGGAAAGTACACAATCCTATATATGGGCTCATTTTGCCACCTTTTTAGAGAGCTAGTGAAATTTATACATAGCTCAAATGTCAATTTTAGGCACCCACAGCTGCTGGATAGGGAACGCAGATCCTGCTGAAGAAAAAGAGAACTCAGCTGCCTAAACTCATCACCCTTTCATGGGCCAGGGTCACGGTCACCTTGCAATTAGCACTGACCTTCAAGGCAACCTCTCTCTTCTGAGCTATGCTGCTTAGAACTCTTAGGGGCCAGAAGAAGGGCCAACATGTTGAAATGGTTAGAATTTGTGTGAATTGGGACAACTTTTGATCATAATGCGTGAGTCTGAGAGTCTACTATGCCCACTCCAGATGCTTGAGGGCAAATCCTTGAGGAAAGGCCCCACTTTGACTGCAGTGTCTGGTCCACTGAAGGACCTAACAAATGCAAACTATGAGGATGGATATGTGAAATATTTCTCCATATTAAATTTCATGTTTCAGCAGAAAGATTTTAGAGACCCTTTAACTCTGGGACCATGTCCCTGCAAACAGGGGAAGTGGCTGCCTCATTCTTACCCTAGATACTTGCCTGGCTCTTGGCAAAGGAGCAGGGCAAGAAGAGCTCCAGGTGGAGAATAGGAAACATGAGCATCTGTCATGTCTCTTCACACACCCAACATGTGGCCTGAATCCTTTCTCTTGCCCTGGCATTCCCCCCAGAGATTGTTTACAGCTCAGGTGGGGCACTTGTCTGCCAACCTTCCCTCTTTGGGCTTTGGTTTCTTTAGCTATAAAATGTGGGAAAAATAAAAACTTCCCTGCTTCAAGGTTGTTATTTAACAAACACGAGTTATTTCAATAGACCATGGTTATCAACATATACAACGTTATCTATATAAAAGGATTTATATTTTTTTTATAAATGTTTAAACTTATAAATATTTTTTTCTAAATAATGACAACAAAAATTGAGCTATTCTAGATTGCCAGGCACTAGTCCAAAGTGATATCTATCTTAACTTTTTCAAAAATCCCTGTGTGGGAGTTATTATTACCCTCATTATGGGTGAGGCAGTCATAGCCCAGAGAGGGTAAGCATGAATACCTAGGCCACACAGCTAGCAGAGCTGGGATAAGATCCCACCACCCTCCACTGTCTGAAGAAGTGAGTGCAAGGCCACATAAAAAAGAAAAAAAAACTGGTTGTAATAGGGTTAGTTTCCTTTTACCATTTTGATTCACTGTTGCCTCTAAGTTGCCAAAACAAATAAAACAAGAACAAAACAAACAAACAAAAAACAAACCAAAATCCCGCTGCTTCTTTTGGTTGAAACAGTTCCTCCCCCAAGTCTCTATGATCTTGGCAAGAGTGCCAGACTGAGATCTACAAAGCTGTCCTGCCATTTCATGCTGTTTCTCATCTGTGACAGTTTCAGGAATCAGCAGGACCCACACCTGTCCTTTTCCTTTCAAAGCAGTTAGCAGGAAAGTGGCAAATGCTCCCATTCCCACTTCTCCTGCTGACTGGGACTTGTTTTCTTATCCATGTGTTTAGAGATTTCAGAACTCCAAGGCCTTGTGGTGCCTTCAGAACGAATTCCACAGGTCCAGGATTAGAGATGCCAGGAAGGGAAAAGAGAATACACTTTACTCTCCCCACAGCTTGATGCTGGTATCTATGTCCCTGAGCATGTGAGTGTACAGTGAACAGAAACACCTGGGTTGGCCAGCAGGTGCCAGCCTCTAGCCCATTGGAACCACCTCGTTCAAGGCATCTTTAACAGACCTTGGGATGGGCATAGGGAATCAGGGAATAATAGTTTTATGTTCACTAAATGTCCCTCAGTCCTTCCTCTGTATGCCTTCCAAAGGCCTCCAGCGCTTACCAGAGGTGTCAGGTTAGGTGGATTCTGAACTCAGTATCCTCTCACACAGAGGGACTATACTTCATGGGGTGGGGATGGCAGGCCAGGAGTATGACGTAGGTGGACAGGCTGTCTGTCAATACACAGAAGAGCTCAGAGCACCTGGTCTGGGCTCTATAGGAAGTGCATCATGTGCAGGAGCCAGAAGTCTTGGAGCCCAGACTGCAAACCACATTGTCTTCACTGGCAATCTGGACAGGCATGCCTGAATTACCAATCAGAGGGCAGATGCCACAGACTAAAAGGAAGGCTCATCAGTCACATGAGGATCTGGGAAGGAAGAACTTCCCTTTTCTCTCTTCCTCAACTGGCCAAATGAAACATGTCCTAAATTATTGGCATCCTCAAGTCAACTCCTTAATCCTGAATGGTGAATAAAAGGTGTTGACTTTCACTGCATTTTCTTAACAGTGTTATTTGACTCCTGCCCCTGTTCCAAATAAGAATATTCTCCTGTCTGAGAATGCCTCACATCGCCTCCTCCTCCTCTATGCCCCTGATCTGGTCTGGTTCCTCCTAAACTCATTCTTAATATTCATCCACCTGCCCCATAAGTCTTGTCCTAATTCCATATCGCTAAATGCCGCTCTCTTTTTCAAATGCCCTCCATCACTTCCTATTGCCTATTGTTTTAAGGCCAAGCTCTTTTGTCTATCAATTGAGACCTTTTCTCATCCAGCCGAACCTGTCTTTCCAACTTGATTTTCTGAGACTTCCCTATAGGAATGTCTTATTTTAATTCCTATGTGTGTGTGGGAGGAGAAGGCATGCAGTGGCTGGAAAAGGCATCCCACAGGAGCATGCTTTGGAGTGAATGCAGACAGATGAGTTGTGTTCACTTCTAGAAGTGGTGGGAGGACACGTAGCCCTGCTCCCACCTGGAACACCCACTGCATGAAAGGGGGTCCCTTGCTTGCCTGGGAGGCAGGGAGTCATCCAGAGCATCACTGTATGATTGTCTCTCCCTATAGGCACTATAGGGGCTCAATAGATGCTGTCATATTAATACATGAATGAATGCCACTAGGACAGGGGAAGGAGAAACGGAGAAAAGGAGGGTGTATATCAAGCACTCTGGGGGGTGATTTGTGCCATCTGAACACAATACCTGTGGATTTCATAATACAAAGAGCAGAACATACAACCAGACACAGTATCTTCTTACCTGGTAAAGATCAGAGGGGAAGGAATCAGAAAACTTTGCAGGGGCTTTGGTTATAAAAGTCTTGGAAATACTGCAAGTAACCCGGGAAAGAGCCAGATGAAAGGATTAACTACGGGGACAGTTTGAGTTCAAATCCCAGCTTCTTACTTAAACCTCAAGCAGTTTTTTGTTAGTGACCTTGGGAAATTCCTGAGACTTTCTACATTTCAGTTACTTATTCACGTGTGTGTGTTTTGTTTTTTAAATCTGAGTGATGGGAAGTAACAATAACAACCATTTATATTTTTTTAAATTTTTTAATGTTTATTTGTTTTGGGGAGATAGAGTGTTAGTGGGGGAGGGGCAGAGAAAGAGGGAAACACAGAATCTGAAGCAGACTCCAGGCTCTGAGCTGTCAGCACAGAGCCTGACATAGGACTCAAACCCATGAACCGTGACATCATGACCTGACTTGAAGTCAGATGCTCAAGTTGAGTCACCCAGGTGCCCCTATAACAACCATTTCTTAGGGTAGTTATGAGGATAATATTGGATAATGTGCATGAAGCACTTGACAAAGGTTTTTGGAACACAGTTAAGTGTTCACTGTATAAGTAAATCTTAGGTGATGGCACCATGTTACTGTTGCTGACTGAATTAACTTTCAAACACAAGTGAAGGCTATGGTTTGGATCTACTTCTTGAAGTATTCACTTCTTTTTTCCTCTGTAGTTGCTACAGCCCTGCTTCCAAGGGTTTCAACCACCTCTCTTACCCTTGGTAGTTTCTTTCAGTGCTTGGCAATGGCCTTTAAATGAACTGTCAGGAAGAAATGAGGGACAACTTCTAGGAAAGAAGAACATCATGTCGTCTCTCTCCAAGTATTGTAGCCTGCCCTCTTGCAGCAAATGTGTCACATATACCCTCTGCTTTTAACTCTAGGATGACATTTAGTGTTATTCAGAGGAAATGTACTGCTCAGTTGACATGCTTTTCTAACAGCACAGTGAGAGAGCATCTCCTGGGAATGCAGTTACTGTATATGAATTAAGAATGGAAAAAGATAGGGGGCCTGGGTGGTTCAGTCAGTTAAGTATCTGACTTTTGATTTTGGCTTAGGTCATGATCGCCTGGTTCTTGGGATCAGGCCCTGAGTTGGGCTTCACATTGAGAACATAGGGCCTGCTTGGGATTCTCTCTCTCCATCTCTCTCTGCCCCTCTCCCACTCCCTCATGCTTGTGTTCTCTCTCTCTTTCAAAACAAACATTTTAAAAAAGAATGAACAAATATGGAATAACGTGTTAAAAAGACAAAAAAACTAGAATTCAAGGCATCTCTGACATTACTGTATACAATCAGACTGATTTGGGTTTGGAAAAGGGGTTCTCTTTGGGACTCCAACTCCAAACGGTCTTCCTGGCCCTCTGGGTGCTCAGAGCCTTCCAAGAAGGCATAACTGCTTATTTTCCACAAGAAGGGGCTGTGACTTGCCTCCAAATCCCAGGATCTCACTCTTTGGATCAATATCCAGTCCTGTTGGCTAATGACCCTTCCATCCCCTCATCCAATGCATCACTCAGCATGCTGTGCAGAAGTGGGGGGCAGTGGGAGCCCACCCGTTCCCTCGCTGGACACTGACTAATCACCACCATTAGGCCCACATTCACATGTGACAAGGGAAGGCAGAGAGGCCCCCACTCCTGTTTAATGAAGGCAGGCTCCTGGGGTATGCGAGGGCCGCAATGCTCTAAGAATGCCAACGGCCGCACCAACTCAGCAACCCGTCTCACGCCTTCACTGCTCATCTTCCACAAAAAGCTGCCTTTCCCAGCATTAATTAGAAAGGACCCTGGGATCCTAATGGATAGCAATGGCCTCATGTGTGCAATGTAGAGAAAACTTAAACATGCAGCCTTTGTGTGCCAAGCACCGAACACCTTACCTCTGACAGACGCATACTCTGCCTTTCAACAATTCTGCTAAGTGGGTGAATCATATTCTCCACTTTACACATGGAGGGATAGAGCTTACAGAAATTACTCAATAACTAAATGCAAGTGGCAGTGTTTCACTCACAGAAATCCACTGCTTGTTTCCCACCACACATCTGCCCTAACGGTCTGGTTTGAGGGTTTCTGTTCCCAAGTGCTATCCCCACATTGGCTTCGTGAAGCTCAAAGAACACCATTAATGTGTTGTTCCTTTCTTGTCACTGCTGCCCTATTCCTTTTGTATTTTGCCCTAGGCTAGCTCTGCTGTTAAATTCTTCAGGGGAGCCAAATGGTGAGACCTTGGCTAGTTTCCAAATGTATCAGAGGGCACCTTTAACTGCTGAGGTTAACACTGGAACCCTTAGCTACTCGCTGAAGCAGAAAGCCTCGGTAGAGCCAAATCATATTTCTGTCACAGGATGAATTTAATTTTGAAGACATTCAAGCCGCCCCCTCTATTTTTGGTGTCAACCTGTTACTGTAATTTAATTATCAAGGGAGAAAATTAGGGGATGAGATTCAGAGAGAAAGAAAGTGCCTCTCGAGCACCATTCCACACAGAAAAGGCTTCCTGCAAAACACTTGCAGAAGCCCTACGTCTTCTCTGTGAAGAAGCTTCCACATTCCCTCAGCCATCACTCCCAACTAGCCCAGCACACACAAGTTCAGGCCCCTGCATGTCAGAGAAGGCTGAAGTAAACCCCAAATGGATTCTCTTTCATCGTCAACCTTATCAACTCTCCTCTCATTTGAGAATCTTCATTACCAAGGAGGATGCAAGAGGCGGAGAGAGCTCAGCTGAGATGGTGGGTTCAGGTGCAGTTTTCTGTTCTGGCTGTTAGAGAAATCCTATTTTGACTTGAAACCTGACTAAATTTCCCCTGGAATTGATCGTGAGAGAACACATATGAACCCCTACCAAGCATTCTTAAGGAGCCATTCTTCTCATTACCTCCTTCCTTAAGGAAGCCGGGCTGACCAAAGGCCTCCACCCCACTAGGCTGCTCTGCTCCTCAACTCCTAAATTAACCAGACTTCCCTTTCTGCCTTCTTCTTGTACCCCCTGCAGCTCCCCAAAGTGCTAGGAGACAGCTGTGCACACCCAGGAAAATAGATTTCCGGCTTCACCATGATATTGCTTTAGGAGGATCCGTGCTCCAGTCCACAGCGTTGATGTGTGTGGGATTTGACAATACGTGTTCTGACAAACAGAATCCGTCTTTGCCCATGCAGAGCATTTTTTTTCCCTCACGCATTCTTGTCCATCCGCTGATGCTCCCAATTGTGAGTGATTGTGTGAGGTCATTTGTATTATGCATTACAAAAAGGACAGGGAAAAAAGAAAAAGAAAAATAATGGGAGAAATCCAGACAAATAGTTCATAGCAGATAGATCTCAATAATTGTGAGCCAGTAAACACTTTCAATAAAAAAGTATATCTAGGAGTGAATTAATCTTGGTATCTTCATTCATGTATGCATACATTGAATTAATAAATAAATACTTATTGGTCACCTTCCAGAGGCCAGGCACTGTGCTGAATGGGGGACAGCAATGACTGTTCTCATCACACTTGCTTTCCTGAGGGAAATGAAGATGTATTACTACACATTTATAGTAGGGTGTTACATGCTATGCTGGAGAAATCCAAGATTTTTACTATCACATGGAAAGGATCAGGAAAAGGCTTTCACAAGAAACCTGGGTCGAAGCTGAAGCCAAAGATGGGTAGAAATGGTCCAGGTGAAAAGGATGTACGTGTACTTGCAAGTGCACATGCTTGTGTATAAGTGGGTGTGGGTGTGGATGCATGGGTGTATGTTCATATGCATCCTTTTGCTTGAGATGAGAGCTGGAAAAAATAGGTAAGAAATATGTGTAGAAGCAAAAAATTATGTGTTAGGAAGACAGTAAGAAATGAGAAAAACAATGGTTAGATCATGCAATGCTTTATAAGCTATAATAGAGTGGTAAAGAATTATTTACGGAGTCATCCGGAAGATGGCGGCGTAGGAGGACGCGGGGCTCACAGCGCGTCCTGCCGATCACTTAGATTCCACCTACACCTGCCTAAAGAACCCAGAAAACCGCCAGAGGATTAGCAGAAGGGAGTCTCCGGAGTCAAGCGCAGACCAGAGGCCCACGGAAGAGGGTAGGAAGGGCGGCGAGGCGGTGGGCGCTCCACGGACTGGCGGGAGGGAGCCGGGGCGGAGGGGCAGCTCGCAGGCCAAGCAGAGCCCCCGAGTCTGGCTGGCAAAAGCGGAGGGGCCGGACAGACTGTGTTCCGACAGCAAGCGCGACTTAGCGTCTGGGAGGTCATAAGTTAACAGCTCTGCTCGGAAAGCGGGAAGGCTGGAGGACAAAGGGAGGGAGAGCTGCTGAGCCCCCGGACGGCAGAGCTCAGCTTGGCGGGGAACAAAGGCGCCAGCGCCATCTCCCCCGCCCATCCCCCAGCCAAAATCCCAAAGGGAACCAGTTCCTGCCAGAGAACTTGCTCGCTCCGCGCAAACACCCAACTCTGTGCTTCTGCAGAGCCAAACCTCCGGCAGCGGATCTGACTCCCTCCCGCTGCCACAGGGCTCCTCCTGGAGTGGATCACCTAAGGAGAAGCGAGCTAAGCCTGCCCCTCCAGCCCCCGTGCACCTTGCCTACCCACCCCAGCTAATACGCCAGATCCCCAGCAACACAAGCCTGGCAGTGTGCAAGTAGCCCAGACGGGACACGCCACCCCACAGTGAATCCCGCCCCTAGGAGAGGGGAAGAGAAGGCACACACCAGTCTGACTGTGGCCCCAGCAGTGGGCTGGGGGCAGACATCGGGTCGGACTGCGGCCCCGCCCACTAACTCCAGTTATACACCACAGCACAGGGGAAGTGCACTGCAGGTCCTCACCACGCCAGGGACTCTCCAAAATGACCAAACGGAAGAATTCCCCGCAGAAGAATCTCCAGGAAATAACAACAGCTAATGAACTGATCAAAAAGGATTTAAATAATATAACAGAAAGTGAATTTAGAATAATAGTCATAAAATTAATCGCTGGGCTTGAAAACAGTATACAGGACAGCAGAGAATCTCTTGCCACAAAGATCGAGGGACTAAGGAACAGTCACGAGGAGTTGAAAAACGCTTTAAACGAATTGCAAAACAAAATGGAATCCACGATGGCTCGGCTTGAAGAGGCAGAGGAGAGAATAGGTGAACTAGAAGATAAAGTTATGGAGAAAGAGGAAGCTGAAAGAAAGAGAGATAAAAAAATCCAGGAGTATGAGGGGAAAATTAGAGAACTAAGTGATACACTAAAAAAAAATAATATACGCATAATTGGTATCCCAGAGGAGGAAGAGAGAGGGAAGGGTGCTGAAGGGGTACTTGAACAAATTATAGCTGAGAACTTCCCTGAACTGGGGAAGGAAAAAGGCATTGAAATCCAAGAGGCACAGAGAACTCCCTTCAGACGTAACTTGAATCGATCTTCTGCACGACATATCATAGTGAAACTGGCAAAATACAAGGATAAAGAGAAAATTCTGAAAGCAGCAAGGGATAAACGTGCCCTCACATATAAAGGGAGACCTATAAGACTCGTGACTGATCTCTCCTTTGAAACTTGGCAGGCCAGAAAGTCTTGGCACGATATCTACAGTGTGCTAAACAGAAAAAATATGCAGCCGAGAATCCTTTATCCAGCAAGTCTGTCATTTAGAATAGAAGGAGAGATAAAGGTCTTCCCAAACAAACAAAAACTGAAGGAATTTGTCACCACGAAACCAGCCCTACAAGAGATCCTAAGGGGGATCCTGTGAGACAAAGTACCAGAGACATCACTACAAGCATAAAACATACAGACATCACAATGACTCTAAACCCGTATCTTTCTATAATAACACTGAATGTAAATGGATTAAATGCGCCAACCAAAAGACATAGGGTATCAGAATGGATAAAAAAACAAGACCCATCTATTTGCTGTCTACAAGAGACTCATTTTAGATCTGAGGACACCTTTAGATTGAGAGTGAGGGGATGGAGAACTATTTATCATGCTCCTGGAAGCCAAAAGAAAGCTGGAGTAGCCATACTTATATCAGACAAACTAGACTTTAAATTAAAGGCTGTAACAAGAGATGAAGAAGGGCATTATATAATAATCACAGGGTCTATCCACCAGGAAGAGCTAACTATTATAAATGTCTATGCGCCAAATACCCGAGCCCCCAGATATACAAAACAATTACTCATAAACATAAGCAACTTTATTGATAAGAATGTGGTCATTGCAGGGGACTTTAACACCCCACTTACAGAAATGGATAGATCATCTAGACACACAGTCAATAAAGAAACAAGGGCCCTGAATGATACATTGGATCAGATGGACTTGACAGATATATTTAGAACTCTGCATCCCAAAGCAACAGAATATACTTTCTTCTCGAGTGCACATGGAACATTCTCCAAGATAGATCATATACTGGGTCACAAAACAGCCCTTCATAAGTTTACAAGAATTGAAATTATACCATGCATACTTTCAGACCACAATGCTATGAAGCTTGAAATCAACCACAGGAAAAAGTCTGGAAAACCTCCAAAAGCATGGAGGTTAAAGAACACCCTACTAACGAATGAGTGGGTCAACCAGGCAATTAGAGAAGAAATTAAAATATATATGGAAACAAACGAAAATGAAAATACAACAATCCAAACGCTTTGGGATGCAGCGAAGGCAGTCCTGAGAGGAAAATACATTGCAATCCAGGCCTATCTCAAGAAACAAGAAAAATCCCAAATACAAAACCTAACAGCACACCTAAAGGAAATAGAAGCAGAACAGCAAAGGCAGCCTAAACCCAGCAGAAGAAGAGAAATCATAAAGATCAGAGCAGAAATAAACAATATAGAATCTAAAAAAACTGTAGAGCAGATCAACGAAACCAAGAGTTGGTTTTTTGAAAAAATAAACAAAATTGACAAACCTCTAGCCAGGCTTCTCAAAAAGAAAAGGGAGATGACCCAAATAGATAAAATCATGAATGAAAATGGAATGATTACAACCAATCCCTCAGAGATACAAACAATTATCAAGGAATACTATGAAAAATTATATGCCAGCAAATTGGACAACCTGGAAGAAATGGACAAATTTCTAAACACCCACACGCTTCCAAAACTCAATCAGGAGGAAATAGAAAGCTTGAACAGACCCATAACCAGCGAAGAAATTGAATCGGTTATCAAAAATCTCCCAACAAATAAGAGTCCAGGACCAGATGGCTTCCCAGGGGAGTTCTACCAGACATTTAAAGCAGAGATAATACCTATCCTTCTCAAGCTATTCCAAGAAATAGAAAGGGAAGGAAAACTTCCAGACTCATTCTATGAAGCCAGTATTACTTTGATTCCTAAACCAGACAGAGACCCAGTAAAAAAAGAGAACTACAGGCCAATATCCCTGATGAATATGGATGCAAAAATTCTTAATAAGATACTAGCAAATCGAATTCAACAGCATATAAAAAGAATTATTCACCATGATCAAGTGGGATTCATTCCTGGGATGCAGGGCTGGTTCAACATTCGCAAATCGATCAACGTGATACATCACATTAACAAAAAAAAAGAGAAGAACCATATGATCCTGTCAATCGATGCAGAAAAGGCCTTTGACAAAATCCAGCACCCTTTCTTAATAAAAACCCTGGAGAAAGTCGGGATAGAAGGAACATACTTAAAGATCATAAAGGCCATTTATGAAAAGCCCACAGCTAACATCATCCTCAACGGGGAAAAACTGAGAGCTTTTTCCCTGAGATCAGGAACACGACAGGGATGCCCACTGTCACCGCTGCTGTTTAATATAGTGCTGGAAGTTCTAGCATCAGCAATCAGACAACAAAAGGAAATCAAAGGCATCAAAATTGGCAAAGATGAAGTCAAGCTTTCGCTTTTTGCAGATGACATGATATTATACATGGAAAATCCGATAGACTCCACCAAAAGTCTGCTAGAACTGATACATGAATTCAGCAAAGTTGCAGGATACAAAATCAATGTGCAGAAATCAGTTGCATTCTTATACACTAACAATGAAGCAACAGAAAGACAAATGAAGAAACTGATCCCATTCACAATTGCACCAAGAAGCATAAAATACCTAGGAATAAATCTAACCAAAGATGTAAAAGATCTGTATGCTGAAAACTATAGAAAGCTTATGCAGGTAATTGAAGAAGATATAAAGAAATGGAAAGACATTCCCTGCTCATGGATTGGAAGAATAAATATTGTCAAAATGTCAATACTACCCAAAGCTATCTACACATTCAATGCAATCCCAATCAAAGTTGCACCAGCATTCTTCTCGAAACTAGAACAAGCAATCCTAAAATTCATATGGAACCACAAAAGGCCCCGAATAGCCAAAGTAATTTTGAAGAAGAAGACCAAAGCAGGAGGCATCACAATCCCAGACTTTAGCCTCTACTACAAAGCTGTCATCATCAAGACAGCATGGTATTGGCATAAAAACAGACACATAGACCAATGGAATAGAATAGAAACCCCAGAACTAGACCCACAAACGTATGGCCAACTCATCTTTGACAAAGCAGGAAAGAACATCCAATGGAAAAAAGACAGTCTCTTTAACAAATGGTGCTGGGAGAACTGGACAGCAACATGCAGAAGGTTGAAACTAGACCACTTTCTCACACCATTCACAAAAATAAACTCAAAATGGATAAAGGACCTGAATGTGAGACAGGAAACCATCAAAACCTTAGAGGAGAAAGCAGGAAAAGACCTCTCTGACCTCAGCCGTAGCAATCTCTTACTCGGCACATCCCCAAAGGCAAGGGAATTAAAAGCAAAAGTGAATTACTGGGACCTTATGAAGATAAAAAGCTTCTGCACAGCAAAGGAAACAACCAACAAAACTAAAAGACAACCAACGGAATGGGAAAAGATATTTGCAAATGACACATCGGACAAAGGGCTAGTATCCAAAATCTATAAAGAGCTCATCAAACTCCACACCCGAAAAACAAATAACCCAGTGAAGAAATGGGCAGAAAACATGAATAGACACTTCTCTAAAGAAGACATCCGGATGGCCAACAGGCACATGAAAAGATGTTCAACGTCGCTCCTTATCAGGGAAATACAAATCAAAACCACACTCAGATACCACCTCACGCTAGTCAGAGTGGCCAAAATGAAGAAATCAGGAGACTATAGATGCTGGAGAGGATGTGGAGAAACAGGAAACCTCTTGCACTGTTGGTGGGAATGCAAATTGGTGCAGCCGCTCTGGAAAGCAGTGTGGAGGTTCCTCAGAAAATTAAAAATAGACCTACCCTATGACCCAGCAATAGCACTGCTAGGAATTTATCCAAGGGATACAGGAGTACTGATGCATAGGGGCACCTGTACCCCAATGTTTATAGCGGCACTCTCAACAATAGCCAAATTATGGAAAGAGCCTAAATGTCCATCAACTGATGAATGGATAAAGAAATTGTGGTTTATATACACAATGGAATACTACGTGGCAATGAGAAAAAATGAAATATGGCCTTTTGTAGCAACATGGATGGAACTGGAGAGTGTGATGCTAAGTGAAATAAGCCATACAGAGAAAGACAGATACCATATGGTTTCACTCTTATGTGGATCCTGAGAAACATAACAGAAACCCATGGGGGAGGGGAAGGAAAAAAAAAAAAAAAAAAAAAAAAAAAGAGGTTAGAGTGGGAGAGAGCCAAAGCATTAGAGACTGTTAAAAACTGAGAACAAACTGAGGGTTGATGGGGGGTGGGAGGGAGGGCAGGGTGGGAGGGAGGGCAGGGTGGGTGATGGGTATTGAGGAGGGCACCTTTTGGGATGAGCACTGGGTATTGTATGGAAACCAATTTGACAGTAAATTTCATATATTAAAAAAAAAAAAAAAGAATTATTTACTTCTAACAAGTACATGAGTAATCACTGGGGGTAGAGTGGTTAAGCAAGGAATGATATGTTTCCATGTGTGGTTTTTAAAAATTTACTACCTGGCTGTAGATTTTAGCATTGATTAAAACTAGGTTAGCTGCAAGGCAGAAAAACCTTTTTTCAAGACTGATAATGATGTTATCTGGCAATAAATGATGGTGTCTTGACCTAGGATAGGGCCAGTGGATGGAGAGCAGAAGAAGATATATATTATCACAATCAATAGGACTTTGGCTTAGAGGATTTAGGAAGTATGGGAGAAGAAATAGTCTGGATGACTCCTGGGTTTCTACATGAACAAGTGGGTGCTATTGTCTCAGAAGGGAATCAAAGGAGAAACAAATAAAGAAAACAAATAAATAAATTGGGGCTAAATATACTGAGCTAAAAGTATTCATAAACCAGCTAGTGGACATGTTTTAAGCATTCAGATGTATGGGAGTGAAACTCCAGAGATGCAGGCTGGGGCAAAGGAGTGATGGTAAATGTGGCAACCAATTCTCTGAAAGGAGAACAAAACCCTTGATTCTTAGTGTTGTTCTACTTCCTTGGTGTAATGTCCTCCTGCCATGGCCAGTTTCAAGCTACCAATGTGATATCATTGAGTATAGTGCTGGGAAGGGGATGTACCATTGGATCTCATGCACACTACTGGCTGCAGGTCAAGTTTTGGGACTGTCTAGCATGGGGAACAAATTGAGAATGTGGGAATAGATCAAATCACATGTACTCCCTCATTCACCTGCTACACTCGGGTCCCTCTAGAAATGATGTCATCAATTCTGAGCTCTATTGTTTTGGACCTGCTTACAGGCTGGATTCTGATTCATTTCCTGTGTATGAATTTTGTTTCCTTATACTTGATGCTTGGTTCCTCCCATGTCAGAAAAAAAGTTTTGTAGGATTCTTCATGTTTCTATGGTCTTGCATTCCATTAGGTACTTAAGAGCATTTGTTGAATGGACAAAGGAGATACCCATCTCAGAGGAACAGTCACAGATGGTTTCATCTTTTTTCTTTCCTAAAATACAGGGGCTGTCGTACTGGATCCCTGAAATGGAGTGGCAGATGCTCAGTGAAGTGGCATGGTCATTATGAAGAGAGAAATGGGGAATTTAGTCTCTCTAAAGTCTACAATGGGAGATAAGGAGTCAGGGTCCCACTGGTTGGCCAAGGCTCAGCAAAGCTTCCTTGCTAGAGAGCTAATGCCCTATGAGTCAGACTGTGTCATTTCTTCCTCCTCCCCTATCAGAAGTGTCACCCATAATTGGACACCACATTCACTGAACAAGGTACATCTAGTGATGTCTACAAGTTAGAGACATCTACTCTAGAATGTTAGAAACTTTTACTCTGGGTTTTTTTTAAATTAACTAGAAAATGTGCACAAGACTGCCTACTGATAGACAGCTTCATAATGCTTAGAGAGCCTGCTAAGGGGAAGGCATCTTTGCAAAGTAACTTGCAAATTAGGGCACAGTAATGGCTCAATAGTCACCAGCTTCAAATGGCCTCTGTAGCCAAGCAGGAAGAGACCCAAATCCCTGACAGTCCTCTAACAATACAAGGTGTCAAGATGCCTCCCTGAAGGAGGGTTATGCAAAGGGAAGATAGCCTGTTCTCTGCTCTCCTATAGGTCGTGATGCTAAAATACACGGTTTTGTAGTTGTCATACTATGGAGACACCAGCCCGAGGGATGGCCTGAAGATGACTGTGGGGATGAGCACAACCTTTGATTCTCAGTTTGCTGTGTGTTCTCAAGTGATTTATTTAGATTCTGGGATCACTAAGAGGAGAGCATTGTAACCTAACTTTGTACCAGGTGAATACCTTTGAAACTTTTCCAAAAAATGTAAATGCTTAGGTTCCTTGGAAGGAGGCAGTATGTATGTGGAGACAGGTAACAGGATGAAAATGAAGAAGCATTAAATTTCAAAGTAGCTAGTCGACTAAAGAACATATCCCAATGCCCTTTCCATGCAACCTCAGATGATTGCCTTCTTGCCTCTTACACTTGGCTCTTGCATGAATGAGCCACTGCCTTCCTTCTTCTGTCCTCTATAAATAGATTGCAATGCCAGGAATTTTTCTCTAATATCAGAAAGCATCAGCCCCATCATATGAAAACAAAGTGGAGGGATCACAACACAACTGCACAACATGCCTTGCCCATGCCCTCCTCCTTTTTATCCACTGCCATGTAGGTGTCTGTGCAGCACAGTCTTTGGGGTGCCCATAGTGGCCTATTCTTCATTTTCCTTGGCATTCTTTCCTCTGCCTTTCTGTGGCTTACAGCATTTAATGACAGGAGAAGAGATTTACAGAATTTAAAAAAATCTACTTAACAGCAGTCTCCTCTTGGAGATGTAAATATTCATAAACATATCAACTCTTCCAGACCCATCACAAATAGAGCTGCCAATGACACCCCGGCTGCCTTAGGCGTTGTTCTAATAAGTTAGGAGCAGGAAAGTGGAAGGGGATATTTTTAACTTTAGATTTTTTTTTTCAAAAGTCATTTTGAAGTACCCTGCTGGGAATGGAGCTGGAAATAAGCTGTTTTCTAGAAACTGAGAATGCATCAAACAGAGTCATAGGACAGACATGAAATGGTGATTGAGATAAGGTGATCATATCTTACATTTCCATAACACAGGCCTCATGGTGGATGTTCTGGAAAACAAAACCTGATCACAGCTTCACTTGCCCCAGTGTGAAGATGTGTGTCCACCTTCTCAGCAAAAGAGGCTCCCTCAGCCTGAAAAAACATGCCACTCCTCTGGGAACCCTGGAGGGTTGATAGGACAAGGTAGAGCCTTGAGTGTTCCTCTGAGTTTATCCTCACCATCACTGGGGGATCTTTTCACAAAGATGCAACCATTAATACTATGGCTTCTCAACTGGTGTGGCCACTATTGTGTTATCTGGGCATAAATCCTTGATAAATATATCCCCTTAATTCAGTTGTTATTTATTATTCAATAACTGTCCTATTAAATTTAAATTAATGGGATATTTGGGAGACATCCCTTAATGCTTTCTCTACTTGTTCCTGTCAAGGGAATTCTGCTAGATCTTTAATAACACCCAGCTCACAGACCACACTGCAGCCCACGTGTTTCACTTTGGGGGTCTCAGTCATGGGTCTTTTGCAGCTGTAAACAGATAGTCAGGGGACTGCTGACCATTGGTCACAAGCCATCCATCATTTGCCTAAAGTTTGCCACCCTTTTCTCTGCTCCTTCCTTCCTTCTTCCACTCCTCAGGGAGTGCTTTGAAAGATTACAGCTCAGCAGCAGACAGGGTGGGAAAGCGAGAAGGGATTAGAGAGAAAATAGATTCATGAGAAGACAGATAACAGAGTTGTTGGGGCTCTGTTAATTAAAAAGCAGCAATTTGTCTGAATTCTGAATGTGAAGAATCCCCTGGGAGATATTAGCCAGGCTTCCTCTGAGAATCGGACGTGCTCAATTTCTCCGTTGTAACATGTTACAGCCAGGAGACTGTGGGGTGCTTCCTGCCCTGTCTGTCTTTGTTTGAAAGCCCTGACACCCTTGGTGGAGCAAGTCCATGGGGCCACTGTCCCTCTCTCGACACACTTGTGCAGGACTTGAAATCCCAGGCTTCCTAAAGAGGTTCAGACTTCCCTCTTCCCCAAATATTATGTCCTGCTAATTCAATAAGGATTTCAACCAGTATACTAATAGTACTGATAATACTGAGAACTTATGCCAGACCAGGCACTCTTCTACATGATTTACATGATTAACACATTTTCATTCTCACAATTCTGTAAGGCAAATACTTTTATCATTCCCATTTTATCAGAGAAGTGAACTAACTTTGAAATTCATGTTCAAAGGCAAGCAGGATGATGGCAGAGCAGCCCGCATCAATCCCTGCTCTCTACTGACCATCACAAGGATGATTTTCCACTTACAAAAAATTGCTAAAATCCTGTAAAAAAAGCAATGAACACATACCATTTGGAGCCAGAAACTACACACTCTAAACAGATAGAAAGTGGTTACTGGATAAAAGCAGCTCTCAGTTTATTGCAGGTTAATTAAACTTGTGACTTTGTGTTGCCTTCAAAAGAAGTAAAAGTTTCCCCTTGTCTATGGCAAATATTTATTAGGGGAAAAATCTATCATTTTTTATGGGCTCCTGGTTGGTTCCTACCTACAAGATACCCCACAACAAATCATCAGTTAATTCTAGGAGATTCAGCTGATACCAAGAGATGCTTTGCTATTGTGCCCCAGAGAGACTTTGCCTTGTGAGATTAAGACATGGAGCTCTGAATTCTCCTGGATTATTCTAGGACCTGACTCTTTGAAGATGTTTAGAACATGTGCCCCAAGATGCCCAGCATGTGTAATGTGCACTTTGACCACGAAATGGCAAGTTAGTACTGTTAATTAACACAGTATATTTAAAAGTCCCGGAGATCTTACTTTACAAAAACTCAATAACATTGAGTTCCCCATGGATTCAGGATTCCCCATGGATTCAGGATTCATAGCTCCATTTACATTAATCTATATTCAAAACTATTTATTGAAAGCCTGCTATTTGATGGATTTTATTCTGAGCCCAAATGGATACAACAGTGAATAACACAGATAAAACTTGCTGCCCTTATGGGGCTTACAATCTAATGGCTGTCTTTTGAATATGGAATTTCCTATGAGTATAACATTGGCTTCTGTGTGGTCTTTAATTTTCTGAGACTATTAGTTACCTAAAGTAGAATTTATCCATAGACAAGGAGAGCCCAGAGTCATTTTTTTGGACACAACCATCTCGGATCATCTCCTATTCATTTAAAGACTCGGCAGTAATGGAAAGTGTTGTCAGAGGAGATAGTGCTCAAGACACCAAGCAAGCTGAATCTCATCCTGGACAGTCACAGACATGGCTTGAGCCTTGGATTTGGAGTCAGAAGATCTCGGCTTATCTGGCCTACCTCACACTGACTGCATGACTTACTCCCTTGTCCTCAGAGGCTCTACCTGTAAAATGAAGGAGAATGATACCCACAGCAGCTATTTGAAAGGGTTAGATAAAGCTCGAAGCCAAACAAAGCAAAATGGAAATGGATTGCAGATGTGAGCATTGCTGGGAATCTATGAACTAGCTCAGAGATGTGAGATGTTGATACCAATAAAATAATGTGTAAACTGGGATCAATGTGTCCTCAAAACCTGATCTGCTTCCTTGACAATGTGCAGGTCAAAGTTGTCTTAGGAACTGTTTTTCACTCCTATCCTTTGCACACCATTTGTGCTAGTTTTTGATGTGTTGGCTTGGATAGATTGAGCTCCAGCCCCCAGAATTCTCTTTCTCGTATGTTTCCCATTAGCTGGAGTACATGGGAGTTTCTCTCAGGCAAACATGAGGACAGAGAGGAAGCAGCTGCCACCTTGTATCATACATACATATTCTCCCAGTTATTCAACCACACAGTAATGTAGGTGCTGCTGTGGAGGGATTTTGTAGATATGATTGAAGTCCCCAGTGGGTGACTCTAAGTTAATCAAAAGGACGAATTATCCTATATGGGTCTAACTCAACCACTGGAAAGCTTAGACCCTCCATGATGGAGACTGGACCCCTAGAGCCACAATTGTTCTCCCTTCTCCCTAGAACTTCCTTCCTCATTGTCACCTTAGGACAACAAACTTTGGCTCATGCCAGTAAAGTTCCTGCCTATTCATGTTTTTCCCTTGCTGGTTGCCTACCCTAAGAACTCTGGACTTACTTAGCCCACATTTGGGTAGGCCATCCCTCAGAAAAATCCATTTAGATATGTGTATGTCTCCTCCTGGCCCCACTGCTGTGGTTGGATGCTGACTAAAGCACCATTCCTAGCCTGCTTGTTCGAGTAGCATGAGTGTTCTCATGGTCAAAGCAAAGTTGTCATCAGTGAACTTGAGAGGTCCAAATTTCTAGCACTTTAAATGCCATAGGAAGAGGCTAAGCAACTAAGCCCATCTTCACATAAAAATTAGTAAAGCATAGTAAGCCGAAGCCCAGAGATGCTTTGCTTGGAAATCTTTACTACTAAGAATTATCCTGTGGGCTCATGATTTCCTAGGTGAAGTGCTCTCTTCCCACATTTTTAGGGTCCTTGGTATAACATTAGGTGGTCTACCAGGTTTTGTAACTTATTTTTTTTTATTTTATTTTATTTTATTTTATTTTATTTTATTTTTTATTTTTTTTTTATTTTTTTTGCCGGTGCAGTTTGTCCTGAGCAATCAAGATAAATGGCATTTCAGGTAAGTTTGTGCAACAATCCCAGCAAGAGAAACACTAAATCAATCTATTGGGGAAATATTAATGTTCTCATTAGGAGGCTTAATTATTCACATCAGCCTCTGGTTCTTTCCATGACATTAATTCCATTTCTGACTTCAGAGCAATTGCTCTTAAACTTGTGAAACAGCCAACAGGTGCTCTCAGTTCCTAGAATGTGAAAATATTTTGCCAACAGCCAGATGAGATCAGCCTCAAAACCAAACTTTTCTCCCAATCTTCCTCCTCGTCCTCCTCCTGCTCCTCAACACACACACACACACACACACACACACACACACACACATACACACACACATTTCCTCTGAATATTCAGACCAAAGCTCCCAATTTTTTATGCACACTCATACTTACATTTCTATCTTTTTCCCATTCAAAATAATAACAGTAGAAACAAACATATATTGATTATCTGTGTGCCAAGCACTGTTTTAAATTCTTTAAATATATCAACTGATGTCTACCATCTATGAAGTACTACTTTTTCATTGTCCATATTTTACCAAGAGCGGAACTAAGATGCAGATGATTAGCATCTGGCTTGCAGTCAGCTAATTAAAGAAAAGGGGAGTTAGGGTTTGAAGCTGGGCGGTTGACTCTGGAGCCCATGCCCTTTATCTTTATGATAAATTGCTGCTTTCTGTCCAAGATACTATTCCATGCTTCTCTTCCATATAGCTCCACATAAGGTTTTGCTATGAAAAAAAAAAAAAAAAAAAAAAAAAAAAAAAAAAACTCTAAACATTCAAGAAGGCATTCAGTTTACGTAGGACACAATGGACCATGCTGATTTTTTATTATAAGCTCCCCTCATCATTACAGAAAACTCAGATTTCTTTTTCTACAATTAAAGGGCTATCAGCATCCTCATACTGACACTCTACACAACGTAAAATTTCAGAACGCCTATGAAGATAGTGCAGTGCTCATCTCTCCACCCACTTGAGAGTTTTCCAGATGGATGGTTCTGACACAGGCACTCCAGCCTCAGAAGCAAATGCACCCAAACAAGCTTTTTGTCGTGTACCTGTCTTTCCCCAGAGCTCTGCTCACCTTATGGGAGTCAGTGGGGAGAAAATAAACCCCCAGGGGTGAGACAAAGCAAAGCTTCATTAGAATTTGTGGGGATTTCAATTCTGGCTAAACCTTCAGGTTCTTACCCTCAGGGGACATCACAGCAAGAGCTGCAGTTTTTGTACCCAGGCAGTTTTTCCCCTTTGAATAAAATAACATCAGAAACACTGTTCTGAAGAGGAGGGCATTAACTGAAAATACTATTTCCAAATAAACTAAGGGTTTTGGAAAGTTGGAAAACTTCAGGTAGGAGAAATAATCATGTGTTTCAAATACATAAAGAGCTGTCCAACTAGAATTAAGTAAATAAATCCAGTGAAACAGACAGCATTATAGGAGAATCACTTGAAGTCATTCATTCATTAAAAAAATACTTTTGGGGTCGCCTGGGGGCTCAGTCAGTTAAGCATCTAACTCTTGATTTTTGGCTCAGGTCATGATCTCAGGGTCCTCAGATCAAGCCCTGCATAGGGCTCCAAGCTGAGTGTGCAGCCTGCTTTGGATTGTTTGTCTCTCCCTCTGCCCCTCCCCCATTTGTGCATCTGCGCACACACACGCTCTCTCTTTCACAAAATAAATGAACATGTGTATACACACACACACACACACACACGCACATTTGGGGTTCCTGGGTAGCTCAGTTGTTTGTGTCCAACTTTGACTCAGGTCATGATCTCACAGTTCGCAGGTTAAAGCCCAGCATCAGGCTCTGCACAGATAGCAAGTAGACTGCATGGGATTCTCTCTCTCTCCTCTCTGCCCCTCTCCCATGTGTTTGCATGCATGCCCTCTCCCTCTTTCTTTCTCTCTCAAATAAATAAATAGGGGAACCTGGGTGGCTCAGTCAGCTGAGCATCTGATTCTTGATTCCAGCTTGGGTCATGATCTCACAGGTTCATGAGTTTGAGCCCCATGTTGGGCTCTGCGCTGGCAGTGCAGAGCCTGCATGGGATTTTTTCTCCTTCCCTTTCTTTCTGTTCCTCCCCAACTTGTGCTGTCTCTTTCTCAAAATAAATAAACTTTGTAAATAAATAAGTAAATAAAAATATATATAATTATATACACATACATATATATTTATATGTTTGAAACTGATTGAACCTGAACTTATAAAGTACCACTCAGGTGCTAAAAGACTATTTATTCTTGTTGAGTAAGACTGGAAAGACCTCTATCCTCTTAGAATTTATATTCTAGAAATCTTTGTAAAAGAGAAAAGAGGAAACATCTGAATGCATTCATAGTTCACTGGGCATCTGCCCTTTTGGCCTGCCCCATAGCCCTTTTTTGGTGAATAACACACAGATATTTCTTTCACAGAGCAACCTCTACATCCACATCAGTCCTGAGCCTCTGGAGGCAGGCTCGGGGCCTAGGCCCAGACCCTGAGATCACACTGTGCCCTTGGGGTTTAGCAATTGTTTCAGCGATGAAGAGGTGACTCAAGTCCTGTGAGAAGATTCATCTCCCTCCACCCTCAACTCCCTGCCCCAACCCATGCCGTGACTCTGTGACTCTGGCGCCTGAAACCGGTTTTCCAAACTGTTGGAAGTAAGCCAGGAGCAGCTGGAGACCACCACGTGAGGAAAGCTTCCCTGGGAATAAAGTCAGCAGAGTACAAAACAGAGCCCAGTGGTGCAGAGATAGAGAGACTAAATCCTAATTACACTGTTTGAGCCTGTGAATCCTGTTATACCTGAAATCAGATCTACTTCTGGATTTTTGAGATACATGAATTAAATTTCTCTCACTTTTTTTTTTCTTAAGCCAGTTTGAGCTGGGATTCTATCCTTTGCAACCAAAATAGGTCTTGACTAAGGGCAGTTAGGAATTTCACCCATTTTCAGCTGGTCTTTTAAAGTGACCCTATCCATGAGGTACGTTTAGAGAGTGGATTGCTCTCTATCACTCAGCAAATTTAGGACCCTGGTTTCTCTGTTCTCACACATTAAAACTGATAATAATCTCAGAGTCTTCCTTCTAGGTTTGCTGAAAGGTTCAAGGAGATAATGTATGGAGAAAGCCTGGCACAGTGCCTGGCGCATGGTAAGCACTCAATAAATGGTAGGCATTATGATTGTGATGACAGTGGTTATTATCATAATAATCATCATAAACATTAAAATCCTTTCCTTGGTTCCACGCCCTCCCTTCCAGCAAGTGCCCTGTTTCCCTGCCCCCCTTCACAATAAAACCCTGTTTTAAAAATCAAGTTGTGTTCTGTTTTGCACTTTTCACTTTCTATCCCCTGATTTCCATCTACTCCAATCAGGCTTTGTTCCCATTATGTTATTGAAATTGCTATTGTCAAGGTCGCCTGTGAACTCTTTCCTGCCAAAAACAATGATTAAAATTTCTCTCATTGTATTCAGCCCTTCAGTGGCATTGATCACAGTGGATGCATGTTTTCCCTGGAAGCATTTTCCTTACTTGATTCTGGTAAACCACTCACTTGGCTTTTCTACAACCTTTCTCTCTACTTTCTCTCTGTCTTTGCTGACTCATCTTCCATTTTCTGATCATCTCTCTCTACTTTAATCTGCCTTCTTCTTGTGTGGTCCATGTGAAACAAACACTCTAGTGCCAGGCTCCCTCCTCTGTCTCACCATCCACACGACATCACCTGGATGGCTAGGAAGGCCCTTAAATACATGCAAGTTGAGCACAACTGACCTGTTGGTTCCGCCATCCTTCTCCTTCCAGCAAGTCTGTTCCTCCTGCTGTATTTTCCATGATGGTGAATGTCATGGCCATTCCTACTTTCTCAGGCCAAACTCTACACATCATCTTTGTTTTCTCTCTTCCTCATCATCATGTTCAATCTATCAGCAGATGCAAACTCTAAGTCCTGAATTATATTCTTCCCCATTTGCTCCATTCCTTCCTCAGTCTAAGTACAGGACCACACAGCAGCCTCCTACTGGTTCCCATGCTTCATATTTGCCCCTAATGCTGAGAGATCAGATCATGTCTCTGCTGCCTCAAAACTTCAGAAGCTTCCCATTATGCCTATTATATAATCTGAACATTCCCCTAAGACCATGCTTTATGTGGCCTGGAAGGCTGCTCTGCCCATCACTTGCCTACTTGTGCCTGCCTGCCTTCCTCACTGTGCCACAGCTTCGCAGGAGGCTCCAGGTGTCCTCACCACTGCTCCCAGGTCTCCTCACAGCTGGCTTCTGATCATATAGTTCTTTGTTCCAATGCCTCCTCCCCAGAGAGGCTTTGCCCAACCATGCCACCCAAAAAAGTCTCTTTCCCATCTCTATTCACTCTCTTTCTTGTGTTGTGCTCTATTGTCTTCAAATTATTTATTATTTATTTTCACCTATCCGTTGGCTAATTTCCTTGGTTGGGTACATTATCACATAAGCATAGATGAAAGGCATATAGGGATTTAAAAGCACTGGCAGGGACTGTTCTGATCTATCGGTGAGCAGCAGGGGAACGTCTGAGTCTTCTCTCTACTCATAACACTGTGGAGAGTTCAACTGTCTCCTTTCAGCCTACTCTGCAACTTTGAGTTGAGAAACATACTTTCAAGTGGTGACTTACCTCCTGGATGAATTGCCTTTGTTGTAAGAGAAATAATAATTTTAAAATTTTGACACTCAAAGTACTCCAACTATCATGGATTGGGGGGATTTGGCAGAGGAGGGGGGAGAAAAAGTTACAAATAATTTTCATGCTATATTTGGCATTGAATAAAAAGTCATCTGTGGTCATTCCTGAACATCTGATATGAAATTGATTGTAATTTCATAAACTATCTCATACCCTAATAGGAAAAAGACAGGCATAGGGAACATGAATACAGAATGATTAGCTGCATAAACATCTCAATCAATACCTGTTGAGAGTCTCTGGGGAATTGGAAATCAATAAGGTAAGCCAGATCAATGCTAAATCTCTCCCAAGATTCAGTAAATCTCTAATCATAGAGAGAATGTCTCTTTCTGTGAAAATGGAAATAAACCAGGACACATTAAAGAATAAATCTACTATGAAATTAACTACTAATTTCAAGGGTCCCCCAAATTAAATGTCTGGAGAAAATATCTGTTCTCAGGGCAGGGCAACATTCCTTTAACTTCAACTTGACTGGACTTTATCCTAAACTCTAAGACATTGTTGCCTGATTAATTCAACCTGATTCTGATCACGGTAAATCTCTGCCAAGCCCTCAAACATGTGCAGTGTTCAGATGATACTATATTAATTTTTAATTATTATATATGGCTTAGTAAGTATAAAATCTCATTCATGGACATTGTTTTCTTCATAAAACAGATTTACAACTCCTCCAGGGGAGAGATATTACTACATCTCTCACTCTTTTAGCCTCTGTCTTTAATTTTACTCAAGCAGGGTTCTATACCCTGTATACAGGTAGCCAGAATCTTATGTCAAGTGCTTGGCTCCAGGGCCTAAGGGAATACCCCTTACATAAACCCCATTACCCAGAGGGACAGTGTAGACCTCAGATTGGCATGGAATGTGATTAGGAATTGTGCAAGGCCAAAGGCTAGCTAGATATGATGGGTACACACTTGATCACATGTGCTGGTCCTTCTGCTTCTAGGTGAACTGCTTTTCTAGTTCCATTTTTCACCCTTTCTGCCCTGCTCTGTGCCCTTGAAGACTGATCTCTACAGACATCATCAGCCAGGCTCCCTTGCCTTCAGCTTGTGGTTGGGTTTGGCCAATATTTTGCTCCAGCAGAAGATGGCAGGTGGGAAGAGAGAGGAGTTGAAGACCCTTAACCCAGCTGCTGTTGAACAGTCCTTTTCTCAAAGCAATAGCCCACACCAGTATTTCATCATCACATTTGCTTCCTGAATTCTGCCCATATCTCTGTCACAGTCCTTTTATTACATATTCTTCCATAAATGTATTGGATTTCCTACACAGTCTTCTCTGGTCTTCGTGTGCCCATTGAGGGTGTATGCACTGCCAAAACTATATTGAACTCGTACAACGTATAAGGCAATATTCTAAGTGTTTGTAATACACAAAACTAATAAAGCATCATACCTTGTCTAACATTATAAGCTTATTTTCTTTGTAACACATCATAGTATACTTTATCTTTACTGGTTTATTATCTGCCTTCCTCACCAGAATGGGAACATCTTGACTGCCAATACCATGTCTGTTTTACTCAATATATATCCACCCAGTGCATGGCCAGTACCTTCCACTAAGCTGATGTACATTTGTCAGTGCTTTTGAAAAATTTCAAGCTGACTAGTAAAGCCAAGTAAAAACTTAATGGTAATATAATAATGTTTAACTGTAGCATGATTGAAGCTATCACAACATATAGGAGGAAGGGATTGATTCTGACTGGTCAGAATGAGGACTTGAGAATAGAAATCTTGGGGAGAAGGTGACATGACATAAAACTTAAAGAATGAATAGAAGCTTCTCAAAAAGTAAGGGGGGCATAAGGGAGCATTCCAAACAGAGGAAACATGGTTGAACATGGGGCAGCAAATATATAGAGGATCATGATGTGTGTGGGGGGTGCTGGTGAACATCCTGATTATCTGATATACAGAAACATGGGGTCCCTAGGAAGAGTAGAGGAAAGTAAGATAGGAAAGACATGTTACACTGAGAATGCAGCACACCAGGGAATAATTTAGAGAGTCTCTTCTTGCCTCGATTTCTACATTATGGTACCATTACAGGGGCCTTCTTGTTTCAGTAAAAAGAAGCAGTCCCCCTCCCACCATGACAGCATCTTGAAAGAATTCAATCTCAGAGGTCAAGGGCTCTGTCTAGTGTTAGCACCCCAAATGCCCCCACCCCTCCTTTGTGTTTCTCAGCATCTCCCAGGACAAGACAGCTTTTTGCTTAGGTTTCTGTCCATTGCTAAGAGTCTATGCATAACCTAAGTATTTTATATTATTTATTTTTTACTTTTTAAGGGTTCTTTATTTGTTTTGAGAGAGAGAGAGAGAGAGAGAGAGGAGAGAGAGAGAGCAAGTGGGGAAGGGGCAGAGAGAGGGAGAGACAGAATTACAAGCAGGCTCCACACTATCAGTGCAGAGCCTGATGTGGAGCTCAAACTCACAAGCCATGAGATCACGACCTGAGCTGAAATCAAGAGTCAGACACAACTGACTGAGCCACCCAGGTGCCACTTTTTCATGTTTTTTTTTAAATGTTTTTTTTTTAGGTTTCTTTATTTTGAAAGAGAGAGAGAGAGGAGAGAGAAAGAAAGAGAGAGAGAGGAGAGACAGGAGAGAGAAACCTAAGTATTTTGAAGATAAGGATAAAAATAAAACAGCAAGTTGTTTTTGCATAAAATATACAGAAGTAATAATTGCACTTCAGGAGACAAAGGAAGCCTGGCTTTTGAAGATACTCTCACAGTGGGTTCCAAATCAGTTGTAGCCTCACTGACCTAAGTCACCTCCAGTAGGGCCAAGGTTAAACCAGGAAATGACAGTGCCAGGGAAACTTTGCTATAAGCTTCAGACATATGATAATTTGAAAAGACCTGCATTGTTGGTCATTGAAATTAACCAATTTTTTCTCCACGATTACCATGTGGATTTCTATCCTAAAGACTCAGTGGTAGGAACTATTGATTCTATGTAGTATCATTCAGAGATCAATGCAGTAATATCACAGATAAACATTATGGACCTGTCTGCAGTTTGTATTGCCATCCTGACACTTGTTACCGTATAGATCAAATATACCGCAAAAGTCTCTAGGCCCAGCACCCTGATATTCAAAACATCTGCTGATTCTTTAATTTAATGGTTCTTAAAGTATTATCCATAGATCTCTGAGGGTCTCCAAGACCTTTCAGGGTATCTGTGAGAGCACAGCTATTTTCATAATGATATTAAGACATTATTTACTTTTTTTATCATGTTGATATTTGCACTCATGTGGCAGAAACCAATTTGCTTTTTGCAAAAGCAAAACTTCCAGGGCCTTAGCACAAACCACAGGATCAGCAGTGAATTGTGCCAGTGTCATTATGGTCTTCACCTCCAAACATTGTAACTCCCCAAAGCCAGTTTTACTTAAGAATGGCCTTCATTACGGGAGCCTGGGTGGCTCAGTTGGTTAAGCATCTGACTCTTGACTTCAGTTCAGATCATGATCTCGCAGTTTGTGAGTTCAAGCCCCACGTCAGGTTCTATGTTCACTATGAGGAGTCTGCTTGGTATTCTCTCTCTCCCTCTCTCAGGCCCTCAACTCCATCTCTCTCTCTCTCTCTCTCAAATAAACAAATAAATAAACTTAAAAAAATAATGTCCTTCATTAAATACTAAAAAAAAATAATTTTATTAGATCTCATCTCTTAAGTATAAATGTTTTTAGTATTCTGTATAATGAAATGGGAATTTCACACAAAGCACTTTTCCTGCACACTCAAGTACAATGTCACAAAGAAAAGCACTTGTGTCTGAGTTGCAAGCTGAACTAGCTGCTGTTTTCATAGAGCATGATATTTACCTGAAAAAATGATGGCCAATCCATAGTTATTTAGACTTGGGTACTTGCCAGTCATTTTTTCAAAAGTGAAGGAAGGAAGCCAATCACTTCATAGAAAAAAAAAAACCTGTATCTGTTGTCAATGCCAAAATTTTCAGGTGAAAATTAGAATTTTGGAAAACTTTTATCAGCTCCCATTGTCTTAACAGCTTCTAATACTCAGACTTCATGAATGAGATCTGTGGTGATATTCACAATTAAGGGACATGATTTTGAATTCTAGATTTGCCGTCAACTATCTATAAAACCTCTGTTAAGCCACTCCTCTCTCTGGCTCTCACATTCCAAAATTCAAAAACAAAATTAAGTTAGGATAAGGGATTTTTTTTTGCAGTTACTTCTAATTCTTACATTTATATTCTCTCATCTTCTGTCCTGTCCTTTCTTTTTTTTTTTCCTTCTCTCATACTCAAGTTTCAGAGCTTCTAAGCTTCTCAGAAAGAAGAGAGGATATTTGCTACTAGGGTCGAGAGGGAGTCCACAAAACTTCTAGAAGGGAATCAACTGTCTCCCTCATTATTACTGGACCTTGCACCATCAGAGTCTGGAAACAAGAGATCCTGACACATCACAATAGCCACACATTACCTATGTAGCCAACCACACACAGAAAGGCAGCTCTCCTCCACTCTTTTATAACTTAGCACCTGTGTTAAGGGTTTTTGCTCAGACCTGTCTACTCCCTGCTGAGGGCAAAGTCATGCCAAAGGATGGAGGGAGATACTCAGTGAGAGCCAGGTGTGGAGGGGAGGAAACGACCACCATGTCTTCAGTTTGCCAGCTCCACTGGGCCAAGGCACCTGCAGTCCTCCTATAGTGCAGACTGACAGAAACTGCCTGATGAGAAAAACAAGCATCCTGCTGAGGAGGAAGCCTCCTATTCAAGAGTGTAAGTGAAGGATGCTGAAAAGCCTTACCACATTTTAAAAGCACTGCTCTTTGGGCCCCACACGGAGGTCTGGAAAGGCTGTGAACAGCAGTTCCTCACTAAATGCTTGTTGACTGGGGGACCGACTGCATGCAGAGATGATGGTCATGTCAATCTCTGCCTGCATCAAAGTTTGCATTAACCAATGGGACTGCTGCCTTCGGAGGCTGCAGAAGCTGCTCTTAACCAAGCTGGCTCTCCCAACAAGGTCAGTCTCGCCACCACTTCTCTTTACTATCGTTGAATTATCTTAAAGTGTGGACAAGAGGAATAAGAGCTGAGGAAAGGGAGGAGGAAGATATTCTTGCCTGTAGCTAGTTTCTTTGGTTGGTTTTCTACAAGGAAATCATCCTCTTTGTACTAATTTCTTCTTTGTTTAAAACTGTCTGATTAAGTCTCCACAAATCTAGAGAATTGTTGGTAATGTCCAAGTGTTCTATCTCCTTTTCTTCCTTCTCTTTTCAGTCTGGCAGCCACAAGAACAAATCACAAGGTAGTTGTGCTTTGCTTCCTTATAGTGATATGGAGGAGGAAAAGAGAGGGGAAGTGGGGACAGAGTTGGGGCAGGAATGGGGAGAGTCCTAGAGACAGCAAGAAAACATCCTTGTGGAGCTAAATTGCATTCAACATAACAAACTATCATCTTGAAATGAGTGTTCCAATTGAGTTTTGATGTAAACACTAATATTTCCTCCACTGAGCTCTGCTCTCTCAGACAATCTCATGTATATTTCACTAAGTGTCCTACCTACTATTACACTCATACATCAAAGGATCTGAGGACAAGGAATCTGATTTTGAAAACATTATTCTTTTAAAGATTTATCCTCTCATCTTGACCACCTCCTCAGCTGGAAGGGAGAGGTTCTCCATAAATTATTTTAATGTGCCATGCAAAAGGGGTCTTCTAACCTTTTCTTCGGATAACTTTTCCACAAGTATAATTAGGTGGGGGCCCTTGATTTCATTTATTTTCTTCTTTCCATCCATGCACTTTATGTATGTTCATAAATGGAACCAAAAAGTAAATCAAAAGGGAATATGGGGTTTTAAAAATGAGAATTTCAATAGTGCTTTAGAGGCAACCCTATGGAAGGAGGGCATGGGGTCTTATTTAGCTTCAAGAAGGGACACTAAAAATAATTTTCCAAAAAATTCTTAGAAATAAGTGTGAAGACACCTTTTAGAGGGGGTCTGTTAATCCAGCCTATGCTCAGTGTCATTTCCAAGGCTATTTTGTGCTAATCTCAATGGTGCTCAAGCTTCAGGTGTCCACCAACAATAGGATGCAGCCAAGCTTCTCACTCCTGTCCATACCTTCAGAAGACCTGTTTCTAAACATCTCACCCCCACTGCCTAGCCTCGACTCTTCCAAACTGGCCAAAACTTGAGTGAAAGTAGGTTCATGATAATCTGTTGAGCGTCACTATGTTAAATCTCATGGATCTTCATTGTCCACGCGTAAGTGAAGTCAGTATCAGTATCTCTTTATACCCTGAACTTCACCACCAGTATTGCAAGTGGGCCTGAGAAGTTTTCCCAGAAACATTTGCAAATAATAGGATCTAACAAATTGGGGCTTAGATCGTCCTTTCTTGTAACATATTGGTTTCCAGTTTAGGATTTCCATGCCAAAGATTTGCAAAAAAGCTCTGGGCCCAAAATGTTATGCCTTGTCCTTTCTCTACTCTGTACCCTCTCTTCTCAATAGATGAAGTCTTCTGATCCTCATCCATTTGACATGTCACTAAGACAGGACTGACTGAGCAATCTTCTAGGAGGGGACACCACATCACTCTTACTGCTATTTCAGGCTTGATCTCCTGTCCCCTTTCCTTTTTTTAAAAAGTTATTTATTTATTTTTATTTTTGAGAAAGAGAGAGAGAGCATGAGCAGGGGAGGGACAGAGAGAGAGAGAGAGAGGAAGGACAGAAGATCTGAAGTGGGCTGTGCACAGACAGCAGAGAGCCCAATGTGGGGCTCGAACTCACAAACCGTGAGATCATGACCTGAGCCGAAGGCAGACACTTAACTAACTGAGCTACCCAGGCACTGCTCCTGTCCCCATTCTGATTTCAGACTGTCTTGACAACCACACCACTAACACCAATTTTGATAACTCCACCCAGGCATCATTCCTATGCTTGAAGTGCTGCTTTGGTAGACTGTATTCCATACTTCTCTGTCTATAAAGACAGCATTCCACACTGAACTTCTCTGGGTTTTTAGATATCATGCTGTCTTTCTGTTGTATTCTAGTTACTCTGTCAGCACCTCCTGGTGCACCTCAGGATCTGTCTGTCAAGACACCAGCTATGCCAGTGGCCAGGTCTAGTCTGTCCTTCTCCTTCTTGCCCCTTTCTGATTGCACCAGTCTGTAATAGTGAACCAGAGTGGTGAAGTTCTGAGTTAGAACTGACAGTTTGTGTCCTGCCAAGGGAGAGAGAAGGAACCCAGTGGTTGGTTCTCTCAGGCTCTGGCTACTCTCCAGAGGTCTCTTTTCCACCTGTCATGTTTTTCTTGTTAAGCACAACAGACTAGACAGCATCTCATGGTGTCAAAAAGGCATAAAGGTACACTGTACTCTTATAAAAGGTCTTATGGATCCGTATTCCATGGCTCTGTGAGATTTTTCGGTGATGTTCATGCAGTGAGACTGTGAAGCATGTCTGTGTTAGCACTCTTTTAATAGGATTTGAATGATGACTTTGGGTCTTATTTATATGCTGTAAGGTTTTCATCAGCCTCATTCTCAAAAAAAGGTCATTTACAGAGCAGTTTGTGATCATTAATATGAGACAGATCTTCAAAGCAGTTTCTGAGTTGAGAAAAATTTCCTGGATGTTTTTGTCAAACTGGTTAACCATGAGCAGGATTTGATCACTTGAATGTGTCAGATGCAGACAGGGCTGGGAAGATACTGCTTTAACATCTGTTTTTTCAAAAAATGGTTTCCTAAAGCCCCTTGTGTTTGGGCCGATTATAGGGAAAGGGCTGGAGGCAAAAAAAAAAAAAAAAAAAAAAAAAAAAAAATAGAGGTGGCCCTGATGCAAAGGAAGGAAAGAATGGTACATAGAGTCAGGGTTTTGGAGGGGCAGGTAAGACCCCAGGTAGAGAATCAGACAAGACTTTGGAGGGGAAGTTAAGGCCTGGCTAGGCAGTTAAGCAAGGCAAGGAGGGGGCAATAAGGCCCCAGATAGAGTCAGATAAGCATTAGAGTGGCAGGTAAGGTTCAGGTAGAGAGTCAGGCATGGCGAGGAGGGGGAAAATGTATGGCCCTGATGTGCAGGGACAGGAAAAGCAGATGACTCCTGTCATGAGAAGGCTGAGGAGCTGAAGAAATGATGCCTGATCAGAGTGCAGTTTCTTAGCTCATTTATAGAGGTTTGTCTCCACTTGGTGGGCAGTCACTAGCACTACACATCCACTCTGTACATCAACCTTATGGGGCTTCCTGGCTGAGGCCCAAGTGCAGCTGCCCTTCCCATAGGACAGGAGTCAGTACCTGTCAGCCAGACAATGGGTGGGTGGGTAGCCCTGCCATATTGGAAGCGAAGAAGTTTGCTGCAGCTATACAGCACTTGGTAATGTTGCTTGTGACCCGGGAAAAGTGTGGAGAGCCAAAGGGGGAGAAAGAGCTAAAAGCTGGATTCTACAAGAGACTGTGTCTTTTAGAAGTCCCCATGTGGCCACTCAGAGGCCATCTTTCTTTGGTTCCTCCCACCCCAGAAGTCCATTGGAGGGAGAAATGCACTCTATGTTGTGAATATGCTTTGTGAAATTATTTCCTAGGATGGATTGACACCAAGCTTGCCTTTCATTAGGAGCAGATGAATGGGACTATACGGCTGTATCAGGATCATGTTTAGTAAGAACCTCACAAATTATAGATCTCTTTGAGGGCAGGGCCAGAATCTTATTTGTTTTTGTAGCTACATTGCCTGGCATGCAATAGTCACGTGAATGTAAGAAAGTGAATGTAATGCAAGAAATATTTAAAAAGCTTTTATTCATTTACTCCAAAAACATTTATTGGAGGCCTACTGTGTGCTAAAGATATATAACACTGGCCAAAACAGATAAAAACCTGCTTTGGAGTCTGTATTCTGTCACTGAGGTAGACATTCATCAAGTTCCATCTGTAAAATATGTTCAATAATGATAAGTACAAGGAGAAAAAGAAAACAAGGATGGAGGAATTGCCAGGGGTCTGAAGTGGGGTGCAAATAAGGATTGATATCTTCAGTGATGCACATAGCTTGTGGCCCCAGATGGAAGAGAGCAGGATGTATAGGAAATGGTTCCAATCTGGTGTTTGGAAAAGGAATCATTGTGTTTATGCTGGATGTGAGTGGGTGTGAAGCCCCACGGGGAACAGGGGTATTGTTATGAGAGAAAGTGGATCCCTGTGCCAAGCCATGGGCCAGGCAGCTGAAGTAGAGCTACAAGATGTAGGGCAAAGTGGGAAAGTGCACTTCTAAACAATGTATGCAAGTGCCTGCCAACCCACCAATGTAACGAGGTGGCATTCGAAGGGTGGATTTAGAGGATGCACCCCACTGCTGCCTGTGCTCCTGGGGGGCCTCTGTCACCTAGTCAGCCTTCCATCCTGAGGCAGGCCATCTCCACGGCACTGCCCATAGCACAGGGGAGCCCGGAACATGTGACTATGATAAAAACAAGTGAATGCTTACATGTTATTTCTCCTATGTAAGTACACTGTTATGTTTTTTCTTCCAGCACAGTGGCCAAAGTTGGCTAGAAAGGGCACTGGCAATAAGCCTCATCATGGAGCCCTGTGGTCCATGATAGTCTTACACTTGTCTGCAGTCTTTGCAGACAGGGAACAAAGATTACAAAGGCCCTCTGTCAGCCTCTCCCTGGGTGTCTTCTCAGTGTGGACAGGGTACTTTTAGTGGACTTACAAGGTGGGGTGGGATATGAATGATTACAGAGGTAAAGTTCAGATACTGCCTTGGTCATCTAGGCCAAGGTACCTGCCCACTCACAGGCAGGTGCATTGTCAGCATGTGCTTATGCTCCTAAGCTCCTTTGTCCAGAGTGCTCTCCTTCCTCCTTCCACCTATCTAAACTCTTCATCCCTCAAATCCTGGATGAAACCTTCCTTGAGCCTCCTCTTAACACGAATGCTCAGAGGCTGAACCCCAACACGTACAGCTTGGCAGCCCATTTTGTCTTATGAGATCTTTCCTGTGACTACCTCTTCTCTCCCCAAACAGTGTACTCCACTTGAGAGGAAGGCTCCTTTAGTTGTTCCTTAACTCCCTGATAGGAGAAAAACATCCCCTGGGCGTAAAGACCAGAGAGGCCCAGAATCCTGTTTCCTCAGTCCATTTAGGACTGTGTGCCAGCAGCCGCCTTTCGATAGCACTGTTTACCAAGAAGGGGAGCATATCCAGGGTGAATGGGAAAGTGAGAGATACCCTGGCTTATCTCACCTCTGCTCATGCTAACAGCCATTTCCCTTGAGGGGAAGCCAATCCTATAACCAGTGAACAAAGTGAAACTTTAACTCATAGCCCTTCTCCAAACAGTAGAAATACTCTGTAAACACTCAAAATAATGAGCTAACAGTACTGGAAAGAGACTTTAGAAAATGCCAGTGCCCACCATACACTATCCTTTAAAGAAGACGTTACTTAGGTCCAGAGAGGATACAACACTTGCTAGAGGTTCCTTGTTAGTTCAAGGAACCAAACTTAGAGTACCTGACCTAAGTCTTGAAATATTTTCAATACATCTGACTAAATACACTTCCAAATCCTGACTCTGGCAGTCAGCAACAAGGAAGTCACTGTATACCATGTGCAGCCATTGGAATACCCTGGGGTTCCATTCATCCATCAAATGATGCTGCCACCTCATGTCATGTATCCCCCACATCCTTGTAAAACTGTACTAAGATGATAAAGATGAAAGTGATCTGAACAGTAAAACCAGTAAACAAATAAAATAGAAAAAAAAAGTCAATAATGAGCTGTACAATTGGTTCTAAAGAATCACTGAGTTCTTTTTTTTTAATTTTCTTTAGCGTTTATTCATTTTTTGATAGAGAGACACAGAGTGCAAGTCAGGGAGGGGCAGAGAGAGAGGGAGACACAGAATCCAAAGCAAGCTACAGGCTCTGAACTGTCAGCACAGAGCCCAACACGGGGCTCGAACTCACAGACTGCGAGATCATGACCTGAGCCAAAGTCGGACGCTCAACCGACTGAGGCACCCAGGCACCCCAAGAATCACTGAGTTCTTATTCTCTACTTTGTGGCTCAATTAAGGTATAAAGTACTTTAGAAATTGCAGAACATGGTTATATATATATATATATATATATAAAAATATATATATATATAAATATATATTATATATATATTTATATATATATATATATTATATATAGTAGCACAGTGTCACAACCATTTTTTTTAAGTATGTATAATTAGTGCCATTTACCAGATTGGGAACTGAAGCTCAAAGAGGTTAAGACATTTGTTCAGAGTTCTATAGTCAGTAAAGGATATAGCTTGAATCTGAATAGGACCTTCTGTATCCAGGTTCCAGGCTCTTCCTACTGCAAACCACTGCTCAGTGTTCCCATTAAAAGCCACAAATTCTAATCTATTTAGAGGGACTCTCTGGGGGTTGGAGTGAGGGACCGTTGAACCTGGCAGCTCTGACCCCTGATGTTGGCTGAAGCTTTGAAAGAACTCAGGGTCAGCAGAATTGCAATCTGTTTTCAAGTGGAACAAACCCTTAGATTGAAGAGAACTTCAGAGATGTGCTAGCCTGAATTTCTTATTTCACCAAGGAGTAAACTAAGACTCAGAAGGGCTGAGGGATTTGAATCAATTGTATGCCCAAATTTTGCACTTTGGCAAAATGGTGACTTGGATAGAGGTGTCTTTTGTAGCCTTCCATTGTCCCATTCACTGCTCCCTCCTGCCATCCTGCTTTCCTTCCCTCAGGGATCAGCATGGTCATCCCTGATGCTCTATGTGGCTCAAACCCAGTTCTGCCGGTTCCTGGAGTGAGGTGCTGTATATCCTACATTTCAAAATCCGTTCTTCCTTGGGAAAATATTCCTGATATATACATGCAATATCTTAACTCTGCCCTATGGTATATAGAGAAGTTTGAAGGATGATCAGTTTTACAAATTTATTTATTTTGAGAGAGTGTGTGCAAGGGGGGGGGAAAGGGGAGAGAAAGAGAGGGAGAGAAAATCCCAAGAAGGCTCTGCACTGTTAGTGCAGAACCCGATGTGGGGCTCAATCCCATGAACTGTGAGATGACAACCTAAGCTGAAATCATGAGTCAGACACTTAACCAACTGAGCCACCCCGGTGACCCAAGAATGGTTATTTTTGAGGGTGGAGTTATAGATAATTATTACCTTCTTTTCTATTTTGTTCAGTGTTTTCACTTTTGGGGAATTTTAATAAAGAAAATGTACTTTCTATTTTTAAAATTTTATTAATTTTTGACAGAGAAAGAGAATGAACACAAGTGATGGGGAGGGGCAGAAGCAGAGGGAGAGGGAGAGAGAATCATAAGCAGGCTCCTCGCTCAGCACAGAGCCTGACCTGGGCTCAACACAGGGTTTGATACAGGGCTTGATCTCACCCACTCACCCATGTATTTTCTTTCTAAACATGAAATAATATGCCTTTTTAAAAGCCTTTTCTCAGCACGTTGTCACAGCCAAAATTGATCTGATAAACTTATTTATATTAAGGTATCAAAGATTGATGCCGATAGTTTGTGTATTGATTCCAGCTCAGCATTATAACCTAGTGTACTTCCTTAAGCCAACATTCTGAAACTCTATGTGAAATCAAGACATTCTGGCTTATTTGGAACAGAGCTTAGGATTCGGGCAGCGGGGGCATGAGTACCGGGAGTTGAAGAAGACCTCAAAGCTTGCTTCAATAATTTGCCCTAAATTGCCACAAGATGATTTTTTTTCCTTAATAAATCTGAGCTAAAAACAATCTGACTAATTGGATTTTTATTTACATAGGGGTGATTTATAGCAGCAATAGTCTTCTTGATGTAGGAACCATAGAGGAGAAAGCCAGTTCTCAGCATATTTCTTCATCAAAATTCATGTCTCTGTTCTTGCAATGCTTCCTATTTAGCTTCTGATTTCTGATAAATATATATCCATGAATTATCTGGGACAAACATTTGATATGTTGCCCCATGTCATGTGGATTTACATGTTCCCCAAGCGTCCTGATAGCTTGATTCAAAGGAGTTATGCAAATGAAGAGAATTCTAGGGACGTGACACATAAATACCTGAGACGACTCTTAGCAGATGGATATTTTGGCATTCTCTGAATTATGTATACATAAATGAACACATCTGGTTGACATCGTACTGTGTTAAGTTAGCCCAGATTCTTTATATGCTCATTTTCCATGCTGGTAAGGGTCAAGGTGCCCTAGAAGAAACCTATGAGCAACTAAAGAGGTAGGTAACAGCACTCAAAGATCTTTAAGCGAGTAACCAGTTTACACTTAGGTCACAATGAAAGATGAAGAGACCAGATTAGAATCAAGAGATAATTACTTACATCATCATAGAATAACATCATTTGGCACTAGAGGGATCAAAGAACTTTTGAGATCTTCAAATCCAACATCTTAACTTATAGAGGGAGATAAAATATAAATTTACTGAGATATTAGCTAAGAAGTAGAATGGTGTAGTGAAAAGAACATGAGCTTTGGAACCTAATAACATGTATTTAGATTTAATTTACCGTGTGCAATAAGTGGAGAACCTTGGGAAGGTTAATTTAAACCACAAAGCCTGTCTTCCCATCTCCAAAATAGGCATAATAATAGCTAAATCAAAAGTAACTGTATGGAATAAATAAGGCATGGGGATGAAAGGTACAGTACAGGGAATATAGTCAATGGTACTGTAATAGTGTTGTATAGGGGCAGAGGTAACTACACTTGTGGTGAACACATAATAACATATGGACTTGTCAAATCACTGTGTTGTCCACCTGAAACTAATGTAACACTATATCAACTGTACTTTAGTTAAAGAAAAAAGCTGCTGTGAGGGGAAAATGCAAGTAAAATGCTTAACATTATGACTGACGTATAGTAGTCATTCTATGTTTTAAAAAGGGAAAGAACCGGAGCTAGAAGAAAATTACTCATGGTTTAGTGCTGTGTCTTTACCAAGCCAGGGAAGGTTCATATCAGAATTACTTGCAGTAACTTTTCAGAGCACATATGCCACGCCTTCCAATTCATGACAGTCAGAGTGGTACCCCAAGACCATAGCTGGGGTACGTGGGGAGTGGTGGTTTGTGTGTGTTGGCCCCAGGTGTAGACCCCAAGAAAAGATTTGCACAAGACTATCAGAATAAAGGTGTGCCTGATCTACACAAATGGGAGTGAGCACGCACAAGGGGAACAGGGCCAGGACACTGTATATGAGCCATAAGTGTGTGAGAGCATGTGGACCTAAGTGCCTATGTGTGTGTGTGTGTGTACACATGTGTTCATGTACATGTGTAAGCTTCCAAAGAGGTCAACTGCACTCCCTTTCCTGGGCAGGAGCAAGCTTCTGCACCTCTGGATGGTATCACAGACACAGAAGTAGAGGTGCAAAGACTATTGACTCTTAGAAATGCTCTATAATAGTCTACGGTCATACCACCCTGAACGCGCTTGATCTCATCTGATCTCAGAAGCTAAGCAGAGTCAGGACTGGTTAGTACTTGGATGGGAGAAATGCCCTATGATAATTACCATCTTAGAACTGCTCTCTCCTTGCAGAACCCGATATGATAGCAAGCTCAGAGGAGGATGGAGGCATGTGAGCAATTCTGGCACCATCCAAGCTGATACTGTGGCTCTGTCTGGGAGAAGAAAAAAAAAAAATCTACCATCTCCTGATGAACAAATGCCAATCCCCGGCTCTCTGCTAAATTCCACTTCTAACAAATAGTGGGGGGCTGTTTAGTTGGTGTCCTTAGTACATATTAACAATAAATAAAGCTTCAATAAATATGCAAAGCAAAAGCTAATTTAAATTGACATTTGTGTGGGGTGGGGTGAGAAAGAGTCCGTTACACCATAAAGTGATTTAGGATATATTACCTCGGGCATCTGCATTACAAATTTACCTCTCATTACAGCTATGTTAACGGGAAAAGGCAGCTTCTCAACAACATTCAAGGCAGAGTTTATTAGCATAAATTTGCATAATAATTAGCTCTGCAGCAAGCAAAGGCTGTCGTGTCTTTCAAACAGGCAACTTTCAATGTCAATTTTCTGTGCTTCGCTGCGTGTCCCTGTTCTGTCTAAAGCTCCTGGAACCCCTTGGCCCTACTTCTGCCAGTTGCTAAATTCTCTCCTACAGGATGATTTAGGCTCAAGAATTCACAATCTCTGTCCAACTTCCCCCCTGGGGATAAGTGGATACCAGGTCACCTGGGGACATGGATGAACAGCGGCCCAGCTCTAAATCCTCTGGCAGGCAGACAAAGGGACATAGTTATACACATCTACTCTCTACTATCAGATGTTAGAACACCATGGAGAGAACTAGCTAGTGGTTTATTCCTAAAAAGGATACAACCTAAGGTAATATTCAGTTGATTTTGGAAAGCATAAATCCATCTTGTTTGTTGCAGTTTCCTTTATAATTATGTTGTGTCTAAGCTGATGTTATAATTAGCTCCCATCGCCTGGGCTCACGCTGGCTGGGTGGTCAGGGCAGGCAGCGGGAAGTATGAGTATGAAACTGTACCAGGCATAACTTAGAGGACATGAGCTTAGGGGTGACTGGTGTTAGTTCCCAGGACTCTGTGCAGACCAGGAGGTGGACAGGCGGGGTCACACCCTGAGCTCCATATGTTCCTACAAGCACAGTGGCACCCACCAATCTCCTGACAGGCACCACACATCCTTTGCCAGCAAACTAGGCTCTTTTCCATCCATCCAGGTGAATATGGATGTTCCCAGCAAAGGGACTGAGGGGAAAGAACAGTGGTTCTCCCTGCAGTGCACAGTCTTAAAAGGTCAAACGAGAGACGATGTTTTTAAATACACCCAGATATGTTTCATCTGAAAAAATAAGACATTCCACATTGGTGTGTGTGAAGTACTGTGCAAGAGAAGCAGGAAATTCACAGCTCCTCAGATCTTACCAGAGATGATGGTTTTGCCCCATCTAAGCACAGTGAGATGGATTGAGACAACCAAAAGTTTTACTGTGCTTCAAGAGAACCAACACAGAGCTCAGACATCCAAGCAATTTCACAACTCAGTCAGGAAAAAAAAAAATTGTGTATATGGTTCCTACTAGTTCAGCAAGGAATTTTGCAACGTGTGTGTAAGTGTGCTGCAGGGGTATTTTGTAAAACATGTAGCTACGATCCCTTCTCAAAAGCAAAGAATGAAAATGTGATTTACTGAGTGTTTACTCCATTGAAGGGCCCTTTTTAAAATCCTCATATTGTCTCTTTGAGGGGCAACTAGTATTACTAGTAGATGAGTAGTATTCATTGTATATTTAGGTTATAAAATAAGACTTGGAGATTTTTCTGATTTTGAAGCACAACATTTATCAAAGGAATAGCAAAGACCCAGAGAAATCACTGGCCCAAGATTCAGACATGTGCTGTGTGCTTGTGGTACCTTCTGGGTGATTTGGGCAAGTCACTTCTTGAAACTATTTCTCAAAGGTAAACTATAGACACTACTGAGATGTTAGAGCTGCAAAAGGAGCTTTATTGGCAAGTCCATTAGTTGTTCATTTCTTAAGTGGTGAAGAAGGTGCTAGACTCTCTCAAAATTTTGCTATCTGGATTCAGAAAAATGCATCTATCAACATTCATTAAAAATTCTGGAGACTTTGCACTCATCTGCCTCCTAGAAAATGTATTCTTAAGATCCTGCAAATCCCAAAGTAGTCTTCATTATATAACCCAGTCTTCTCATTTACAAATGGGAAACAGGCTCAGAAAGGATCAAATACTTGTCCAAAGTCAAAGAGTTAGCAAAGCACTTAAGATTGTGCATCCAGGACAGTCTTTTGTCACTCTGTATTCCTAAGAGAACATTGTGCACTGATTCACAAATCTCATTCTGAAATGGGCAAAATAAAGCTATGCAGTGGGAAGATAGCAACATAGCAACTGGTGAGGCTATGAGACTATTAATGCATATGAGTTTCTTACTAATGACAAAAATGTTCCAGAATTAACTAATGGTGATGGGTTTACAACTTTGGGAATATGCTAAAAAACATTGAATTGTAAACTTTAGAATGGTCAATTTTGTGGTATGTGAACTATACCTTAATTTTTAAAAAACTACTATGACAATCATTCAAAATGTTGTTAAAGAACTCTGTGTTTAAGGAAATAAATGGGAGACTAAACAGTTACTATAATTGAAAAACAATAACAACATAATCTTCCTATGAGTTTTAGGGAGGGGCAAAGCATTTAAGAAAATTAAAAAAGTGGGTATTATTAATCTCAAAAAAAGAGATTTTGGTGAGTTCTATCTACCTGTGGGATATCACCCAAAGGAAAACTCATTCTTGTACTTACCCTACTTACTTCTAGGAACTGCTTAGTGATCAAAGGTGGAATAACTTTGTAAAGTCTAAACTATATTTTTGGAACTGCTATAATATTACCTATATAGCTATATATAATATAATATACAGAGAAAGCATAATTCTCTGTGCATTAGAGAAAAGTTAAGTGCTAAGGAAGTGAGTTAACTCTGAGTATAATATTGGGATAAACACAGGGCATGGCATTGTGCCTCTAATAATCTGACGAGTCTCCACAGTGGGTCTGGGACATACCACCGACACAACCTCTTCTTCAATGAACATTTGGGTTCTGAATACCAAATATTATTTATTCTTATTTTTATTATTATGTTTTATTTTTTTAATTTATTTTTGACACAGAAAGAGACAGAACTTGAGCGGGGGAGGGGCAGAGAGAGAGGGAGACACAGAATCTGTGCTGTCAGCACAGAGCCCCATGCGGGGCTTGAACTCACGGACTGTGAGATCATGACCTGAGCCGAAGTCAGACACCCAACCAACTGAGCCACCCAGGTGCCCCATATTTTTATTTTTATCTTGTAGTAATCTCTATACCCAACATGGGGCTGGAACTCATGACCCCAAGATCCAGAGTCACACACTCTTCTGACTGAGCCAGCCAGGCACTGCAAAGAGTGAGATTTAGTAGGGACTTGGACTGAGTGTTGGGATACAGACTTTACTGATGCAGGAGAGCAGAGGCAGAGACAAGGGTTTGTGTGAAGACAGGTTGTTTGTGGAAGTGATTGCAGGTGACAGGTGTGGGCGACCAGGAAGGGTGAAACCTGGAAGGAGAAAAAGTCAATACAAAAGAGAGATCTTGACTTAGTCTCTAAATCTAAACTGAGGTTCAGGTGGGGTTCAATCCTGCAGACTTCTTCTAAGGAGCCATGTAAATGCATCTCAGGATGACCTGCCTGAGGGGTGGAGAGGGAAGAACACATCCTCCACCTCCACTTCCTCATTTGTTATGGGTCGCTCCTTGGTTGTTAACTTGCTCACACTCACGTTATTGTCTGAGTGCCTAGAAGGTTCCTGTAGGCACCACAAAGCCCTGGAGCAGAAAAGCAAGGTGCAGCTGAAGTGAGATGGTTTTCGTTTATATCTGTAGTAAGCTTCTCATTGTAGCACTGGCTGAAATAAAAGGTGGACAGAGGAAAAGAATGTGAACTGGGTAACAGCAGGTGTCCAATACAGTATATTCCCGTAGACCTCTTGGGCCAAAGAGAAGGAATGCTAAGCGACTATATTAGCAATATTCTAACAAGGGGAACCCAAGAGATATGAGATGTGGGGAGCTCTCAGCACTAAGTCAATCTATTGCCACTAGAACAGAAGTCAGTACTTCTCCTGCCCCTCACACAAACCATCACAGAATCTAGACTGCATGCTCCATGAGAGTGAGGATTATGTCAACCTCACCGACCCTGTGCACTCAGCATGCCTCTCTCAGTGCCAGCCACACAACAAATTCTCAATAAACAGCTTGTAAGTGTGAAGTCATAGCATTGGGAGGAAGGTGAAATATCATTTGGTCTTGACATCCTAACTCCCAACAATACTTTTGCCAACCAATTATAAATAATAGCAATAGAAACTTACCATTTATTGACCCAAGTAAAATGCTATGTGCTTTATACACAGTATTTCTTTGAAAACTCCCCAAATCCCTTAAAAGTAGAGCAATGAATAACCATATCTACTTTGTGAATAAAAAAACAGTCTTAGAATAGTGGTCCAAGGTCACACAGATGGTATCTATCACAGCCAGAATTCAAAACCAGTTTGACTTATTCCAAAACGTATATTCTTAAATATTAATCTATCCTTCATCCCATGCCATCTATTCTCTACATGAATGACTCCAGTAATGGGAATCTCATTCATTATTTGCCGAGATAGCTTGTTCAATCTTTAGAGAGCCCTCAGGGCCCTACAGAATATGTCAATCCACATTCTTCCTCTCAATATGCAAATCTACTTGAAACATCTATATCTTTCTAGAACTCATTTTAAATGTTAATCCTTCATTTTTCTAAGACCACCAAGTAACAGATCTACTTGGCTTCCCTGACATATGGCCTCAGATGTTATATGAGGGATTTATGTATCATATTTGAGCTATACTACAAGACCTCTAAATTTCCTTCTGATTCAGAGATCTGATTCTTCTGATGCTAGTTTAATGGTGACTCCTGTCTTTACTTTGGCTAGTAGGCGGCTCAAAATTCTAGAAACTTTACTTACACATATTTCTGGTATTAGTTCATTATAATGAATTTCTGTGTGTTCAGCTCCCTTTTAAGTGGAGAAGAAAATGTGAGCCCTTAGCCTGAAGGGGACAAATGCAGACTTTGCCACCTGACTTTAGAGACCCTTTATTCCAGCTCCCAGGAAGAGGGAAGCTGAGAGCTGGGGAGAGTAATAGCCAACAGTGAGTGGAACTTGACCCCAAGATCCCTGATGAACTGGCCAGATTAGACTGGTTTGCAGAGGGTGAGTGATAGGACACTCCTGTTGTTAATCTAATTTATTTACTCTTACAAAAATATGAGTAACAGATCTGGCTGTATCCATGATCATTCATCATTACCCAGTTTCTTTGCAACACAGATTTCTAAGTGCTTTAAATGTTGATATAGTTGGAAAGAAAGCAATCAGAAACCGTATCTTCTAGTCCTGTTTCAAAAATTGTAAACAGTGAAGGACAGAGTCAATAATCATACACAGAACCTGCCCCATCCCTGTGCACCACCCTCACACTTTCCTGCAGGGATTTTCAGGTCCTAGCCAAACGGTGTCTATGGCAAATACCTCAGGACAAGAGAATCAAAACAAAGAAGAAGAAAGCAGAGATGTGAACCTCTCAAGTTTCCCTGTTGTTCCTGTCAGCCTCAGCTGCATTTTGTCACACAGGACAGAGGAATGCAGCAGGCATTTCTCTCATTCTTTCTCTCAAAGTAACCACAAGGATGCAAAATATTGACACTGACAGATATCAGAAGTGACTGTAGGATCAATATTTCTATGACACTGTCAAGATTGGTTTGGCAATCTGCTATATGCTTATCAGACTTTTATTACTAGGTTGTAGAAAAGCCAACTTTCTCCCAGGACTGGGCCTGAGAACAGGTTCATTGGGTCTTAGAGCTTCTCCTTAACAGAGACACAAACGTGAGAAGGCTTTCTAACAGGCACATCCTTTCATTCTTCCTATGACTCTCTAAAGAATGGCTGGCATTTCTAAGAGGCGCTTGTTGGGAGGTGTTCAGAAAAACTTGTGGGATATTGTTGATGGTGTAGGGGTGCAAAGGTTGCATGGAAGGCCTGGGTTTACTGCTATTTTCTGCAGGTTTGAACACCCTCACTTGCCACACAGACTGCTTATTGGCAGTGCTGCCTTTCACACCTGAGGCCCTAAAAGACTTGGCAAAAAAAAACACATGACCCATTTTCCCTGAAGACTCTGACCACTTAATCAGGAAGAGGATATTCTTTAGGGCAAGGCCAGGACACCAGAGAGTCCCATTTCCTCATGGTTCAGGCACACTTGACCTTTGGAGCAACAGAAAGCCATAGATAAGGCCTAGAAGAGTGGGGCCCTCTTGAGGCATGGATGCTGGTGATATGTATAAATCTATATGGAAACTGGAAGGGGCCAACAGCAATTGAATCTGTCTCCAAAATCCCAATCATCCTATAGCTTGTTTTGCTATTTGAATTTTGAACCTAATGCATGTTCATTGAAATACCTTGAAAAATACAAAAAAATCTAATGTAAAATCCATAGTCTTTGCCTCTCCCGTCTATACTGATATTACAATGTTTTAGAATTTTGGAAAAATACTGCATATTCTTTCCATAATTTATTCTTTTCATGAAAAAATGTATATAAAATCTGTACACCTTTCTTGCTTTGTTTATTTTAGAGAGAAAGGGAGAGCATGCAAGCAGTGGAGAGGCGCAGAGAAGGGAGAGAGAATCTCAAGCAGGCTCCAGCATGGAGCCTGATGCAGGGCTGGATTCATGATCCCAGGATCGTGACCTGAGCCAATATCAAAAGTAGGATGCTTAACTGACTGAACATCCAGGCACCCACTTGTGTTTTTTTAATAGACAGAGGGATGCAATACTATTGTATTTATGTTTTATTTATTTAATATTTTGTAGACATCTTTTCAAGTCATTACATGTATATCTTTGGTAAACAAACTGGCTACTTCTGCCTACTTCTACATTTACTTGTCCAAATAATTTGTCCTGTCCCCTATTCCAAAAATGTTTCCATCTTAATGACTCAGGTTTTGGAGGAGAGGGTCATTTCTGGGACAAATCACTGGATCTCATCACTACTCTGTGTTGTAGACCTCTAAAGCTGTCACCTTCACTGGCCCACCCTTGTGAAACCACGTGTGATGGTACCACCACCACCACCATCATCATTGTTGTCGTTATCATGAAGATACTGAGGCTCAGAGGAACTAAGTGATTTGAAATCAGTGCTCAGGTTGGAAGAAAAATTTATCTCCTGCCTCCCACTTCATAATCCTTTATATGCTGGTACATGAATTTCACCCAGTTCTCTTCCTTCAAGGAGACAAAAGCCCCAAGTCAATTTCAATTCTTATGTAAGCTCTGAATGATTCCTAGGGACATAATATTTAAAAGATAGTGTGGGGAAATACTTAGCCCTCTGATAGTGAAGTCTTCAGGGGATGATGGTAAGTGGCACATGTGGATTATTTTGCTCTTCCTTATTAACCTACCTACAAAAGGTGCCTGATGCCTTTTCCTTGAGAGAGGCCTGCAACAGACAAAAATCACTGATTTCTGAACATGAGGAGCCAGTCTGTATGAGACCTCGGTTCCCTCATGTGACATTGAGAAAATCAGGTAAGGTCAGCTTACAAGCTTCTCATATAGCAACATGAGACTTTAAGGACCCACTCCTGATGGGATATCATGAAGGCTAGGAATGCCTGGGGGTACTTGAAAGAGATCGTGGGTTCTGCCCATCCTGAAAAAAAGCTTTTGGGATTGTTCCCTCGACGTAGGGAGCTGAGCACGTGGAATCAGGTCTAAGGCTTACAGATCTGCCTGCAGTTTCCTTGTGGCCTTGGTGTGATGCCTCGTGTAAGTGACAAGTAGAAAGCAGTTTGAATTCAAGAATGAAATAAGTCAGATCCTTTGCTGCCTAATGTCACTATCAAAGCTGGATTCTGTGTGATTTAAAAAGTGAAATGTGAAGTGAAATTATATAATCAATAGAAGGAAATGTTGGAGCACGTCTTTGGGAACTAGAACAGGAGAAGAGTTTTCTGAATTTCTATAAATAACTTCAAAAGCAAAAGCACAAGGAAAACTGATGACTCTAAGTGTGTCAGAATTAAGCATTTCTGGTCAATGAAGGAAACGTTTTAAAAATAGTTGACTTACTAGGAGAAGATGTTTGTAATGAATTAAAAAAAACCAGGAGTTAGTACTTTGTTTCTACAAATAAATTATTCAAATCATTAAAAAAAGAAAAGAATTATAAAGGAAAATAGGCAAAATATATGAGCAATTTAAAGATGAAATTTACGTGGCTATCACTGCAGGAAGCGATCTTCCTCTCATTGGTGATCCAATAAATAGAGATTACAATGATGAGAAAAGGGAATGAAATAACTTTACACTTAATTGACTGGCAAAGATTGGAAAGGTGGATAATATCAAGTGTTGTAGGGGATACAGGAAATATCAGAAAACTTGTGGAAGCAGTTATTCTGAAGAGAGATCCGGAAGCACTTAGATTAAATAAATGATATTCTGTAACCCAGCAATTTCATTTCTGGGTCCAGATCAGCTCCAGATATGTGTGTCCTTAAGGGTGCACCTGGGAGAATGCCCACGGACATGCTGGTGAAAGAAGGCTGCAGATATTCGTGGTGCACGTCAGCTGGGTGGTCAAGAGGCAGCACATTGTGCACATACACAGCACAGAACAGCAATTAGAAGCCATTAACTCAGTACACACAGGGCAACAACATGACTCTGGGTGGCAAAAATGGGAACAAGATATCAAACAGCATCACTTACCTAAACAGCTGAATGTTGTCAACAGCTGAATGTCTACATATATTTTTTTACACTGGATGTGCAAACAGAGGCAACGTTGCCTGTGTGCAGTGATTTGAGTGGAGAATATGGATTAGAGGAAACTAAATAAGGGGTGAAGGAATGAGAGAGTCCTCCTGCAAGCCAGAATGATGACATACCAGAAAGGAAGAAGTATGATTCATTCATTGGTCTGTGCCTGAATGAAAAATGAATGCAGTAAAATGAAAGGCAATAGGATTTGGACGTTTAGAAACCTACATTCTACCCTTGATCCTCCATTCCTCTTGTCCAAGTCCCTTGTTCCTCTTCTGTGTAGTGAAGGAAGAACACAAGCCCTGAAATCACCTTCAGTCCAAGACTCCAACATTCCTTAAACTCATTTCCCTAGCACAGTAATTCACTTACTGTACTGACTCCTGTAGGACACAAGAGGGCGCTCTCTGCCCATGGATTTTCATAATCCTGGCTGTCTCTCAAAATTTAAAATATAAAAGAAACCTCTTATATTGGAGGATGACTCCCACCAGAATTACGTATATGTCCTTTATTGACCTTTATTCTATTCTATTTTTTCACTTCCTGACAAATACAAAGTATACACTTATTACAGGGTCTTGAATGGCAGATGAAAATCCTGAGCCAGAAAAAGCCTCTTTACTGAGTGGCTTGGTTTCCTGGTGTTCCCCAGAAATGCCGTGCTTGTTATTCCTCTTATCATCCTGGATCATCCCCACTCCAGCATTCGTTCTGGCCACCTTCATTTCCCATCTTGCCTCACGCAGTTTTCTGCATGCACATCTGCCTGAATTGCTCTTCTGACCCTGCTTCAGGATGAAGACATTGGTTGTTGGGAAAAGTATTAGATATGTCATTGCAGATACTTTTGATACACATTTGTGCTAGTGTAAATCAAGAGAGACATACTTCAGCTCAACAGAAGGAAAAAGTGACCATACGACTCATTAGAGCTCATAGTGGGTTTTTCTTATTCCAGAATAATTTCCCTTTTTTCTTAGAAGTGTTCAAGGCCACACATCAATGATGCAGGAATGCTGGAGACAGGGCCCATGTTTTTGATACACAGCTGGAGTAGATCATGTTTACCATTATTACTAACCATTAATTTGTTTTTGGTCTTAGTGGAAACAACTTGTGATCTCCAATCTGGCACTGGGTGTTGTATGTAAGCAATGGATCGTGGGAATCTACTCCTGAAGCCAAAAGCACACTGTATACACTGTATGTTAGATAACTTGACAATAAATTATATTTAAAATAAATAAATACGTACATAAATAAATAAATAAATAAATAAATAAATCCAGGATTGAAGGAAATAAAAATGAATTAAAATCCTCTTTATGAAAAGGGAGAAAGTAAAAAATGCACCCGAAGTGTTCGGAGCTTGTCCTCAGGGGGAAGAGAAAGTGATTGTGGAAATCTCCATGTAGAGCACAGTCAAGGGTGGCTACGCCCCATGGGAACTGCGGGAGGCTCTGGACAGGCCAGGCTTCATTCCCACCTCAACCCTCACACCAGGTCATCGAGTGAGCTCAATTTCATAACCACCCTCTGTTTGGAATGAATGGCGAGATCTCCAACATTCCATCCACCTCTCCTACCCTGATCTTCTCCAGCCTGCGGCAGGGTCTGCCTTTTCTCCTTGTAGACGTTGCAGGCATGCTGTGATGCCTCTCCTGGAGGACAGGAAGGTAGGCTCTACTCTTCCCTCTTAATGAAGCAGCTCATTGGGAATGCCTTTTGAACTTCAACCATGTTAGCAAAACAGATTTACAGAATTGATTTGACACGAAAGAGAGCATCTTACCAGAGGTTTCAGAGCCCAGTTGTGGATGAGTGTGAGCAGAAGAATGCCACTACAGAAAAACTCCTCAAGGGTTAGGAAGATTGTCCCCACCCACCCACACCAAGAGCCACTGACCAATCTGTAGGTAGAGCTACCTACAGCAATCCAGCCAGACATGCAAACAGTCAGAGGTAAAGAACTGACCCTGAGTCAACAAAACGGGGGTCGCCTAGGTGGCTCAGTTGGTTAAGTGTCCTACTTAGGCTCAGGTCATGATCTCACGGTCTGTGGGTTTGAGCCCGCCTGTCGGTCTCCGTGCTGTCAGTTTGGAGCCTGGAGCCTGCTTTGGATTCTGTGTCTCCCTCTCTCTCTTCCCCTTCCCTATTCATGCTCTGTCTCTGTCTCTGTCTCTGTCTCTGTCTCTCTCTCAAAAACTGAATAAATGTTAAAAACAAACAAAAACAAAAAACAAAAATGGACCACAGGGCAGTGACTCTCATGCTGTTAGGTGCACACTGGTTAGCCACCTGGCAGGCTTGTCAAAATGCAGGTTCTGCTTTGGTAGGTCTGGGTGTAACCTGAGTCCCTTCATTTCTAAGAATTGTTTACTTCAGCTTCTGTGTGGACCAGGAGGGAGCATAAAATCTATATGCAAAGTGGACCCATAAGTCATTTCCATTTTCTTGTGGAAATGGATCTCCCTGAAACAGGCTCTCCTCTCTTCTGCGGAAGATTTTAGCTGTAACATTGCCTGAGACCACGGTTTGGCTGTGAGGATACCCACAGCCCCGGGGTTCATATTCACATATCTCATTAAACGAGTTCGTCCCTGCCTTGAAGCCAGCAAGGTACCTGATCTCACTGTACTCCTGTCTTTTCACTTAAAACAGCCTGTGAGTAACTTGAAGATGGAGAAAAGCTAACACTGTTTTGGAGGACTAGGTGTGTTCACCACTTCTCCAGTGTCTGTTTCTTCACATATTTGTCTATTCATTACTTATTCAAGGCTTCTACTACATCCCAAACTCTGGTCTAGTATCTGGCATTTCAGCATAGAACAAGACTTGTCCATGGACCTCACAGTCCAGTGGAGATGGATGGGAAGTGGCAGAAGGTGTGGGTGCAGAATGCATTGTGGAGAGTGTGAGGCCCCACCTAGCTTTTGGTGGGAATGATTTGCAAAAGTATATTAAAATATATAAATCAGAAGATTTAGAATTGGAAAGGACCACTGAATGTTTATGTCCTTCACAAATCCATCACCTTCGAACGTGATGCTATTCAGAGATGGGGACTTGGGAGGTAATTAAGTTTAGATGAGGATACGGTGAGAACGTGGCCTCCACCAGCTGGGAAGAGAACCCTCACTAGTACCTGACCATTATTGCACCTTCGTCTTGGAGCTTCCCAGCCTCCAGAACTGTGAGAAAGAAATGTCTGTTGTTTAAGCCACCTGGTGTGATAGCAGCCTGAACAGACTAAGAGGGATCTGAAGTCCAGATATTCAATGTTGCTATCCTCTGTAGGAACTGTCACAGCATCCCCCAGGCTGTGTTCAGGATTTCAGGGCTACAGGCCCTTCCAGCATCAATTATGGGTGGTGGAGGAGACCATATGAGGTACATGAAGTTAGAAGTCAGTGTTTCCGCCTGGAAAGACTCTATGAACTTTTCTTTGATGGAAGCTTTTCTCCAAAACTCCCTGGCATTCTGTGAAGAGTTTATTTCCCTTTTTCCTCAGGGATGCCCTCACACTGTGGAGATACTTAACAGGCATCTCATTGGACACTGCATCCTAATTATTCATGCAGGTGAACATCTCCCTCAAAATTACAAGTTCTGTGACTTAGCACCGAAATCCCATTTCCTTTGTATTCTCAACACCTAGCTGACCTGTGCTGTGATGTACAAGCTCAACAAAAGTTTGCTGAACTCAGAAATAAGTGAGAGAATGAGTGAATGAAGCGTTTGACACATAGTAATGTATTTGATGTTCACAGCCCATCTCTTGACTTTTACGTGTGGGACTGGTGGCACATGTAAGAGCCACTGACCAATCCATAGGTAGGTCCTACCTCCTCTTGAGGTGGCAGATAGTAGCTTCTGCCACAACCTCAGAGGTAGATTGTGAAAGGCCCAGTAGCGTATACAATGTACCCTTGTTATGGGGTTCTGTTATAGGAGTCCTACTGTAGGGTTCCACTGTTGGGCTCTGCCATGGGTTCTCACTGTGGGGCCCTGCTGTGGGGCCTCTCGAGGGACCCTCTCAGCTGAGAAGTTTGGACAGTCCAGGTTTTGAGGCATATTTCAATTGTGCTTATCACCCAGTCAAGAATCTCGTTCCTAGGAAAAGAAACTGAGGCTGAAGGAAGACTCTGGATGCAGTCATGAACATAGTGTGTAAAGTTCCAGATAGTCTTTTCTACCTCCACTCATATCTGAGTACTTCTACTGCACACATCCTACCACCCTACTGAGCCCACCTCTCACCAGCCTCAAACATGGTCTTCTCTGCCTTTGCAGAGGTCATTCTCTCTGGCTGGAATGTTCTTCTCTATCAAACAAAAGTCTTTCCCTCTTTCAACCCCAATTAAAGTGCTACATCCTCTGGGAAGCATCCTTAGGATTACTGAGGAGTTCTGGTCCCTTCCTCCAGAGTATGCACATATACACTTCCATTTTACTCCTATGATACTGTGCTAAATTGTTTATTGGAGCTCATTCCTCTGCTGAGAGCTCCTTGAAAATAAGGGTTATGTCTGGTTGGTCCTGGAATGCCTAGTGCCTGGCCCAGTGCTTCCTGGACAGACCCAGAAGATGAACAAGCCTGACCCTGCTTAGTACTTCAGTTCCCATAACAGCCCCTGGAGGGAGCCCTGCATCCAAATAAACTGCCAGGAGTTTCCTGCATTGCTCTAGATCACAGAAAGCAAAAAGTTCTTCCAGGAGGACAGAGCACCAGGGAGTCCCAGGAGCAGACATCAAGCTACTTCTCTCCTGAGAGAAGGAATACATGCCTTCAGAAGGAGTCTGTGATGCAGCACTACCTAACCTTCCCTTCTTCAGTTCCAGCTCATTTCCTTGGAATACATTTCAAGGTGGACACCCCTTGAAGGCTCCTGCCTAGCCTTCCTCTATCTGGAGGACCTCCCCTCCTACCCTAGGTTGTCAGTGCAGCTGCAGAGCTCACCTTCCCTCAGCCATAGTACTGATTATCGCATCTCCAGACAGTCATATGGGAACAGGAGAGCTGTCTTACACCTGCAAGACCCCTCTGATTGGCAGATCCTGTCAGCAGCCCATCACCTGGGCACTGAAACCCACACACAGGCTGTGTCTGGAGACACACTGCAGCCCCACCCACAGGTCCCCGTCCTTTCTGCCATCTGCCCCTGCTTTTGGTACCTCGTTCTGGCTCACTGACCCAGAAAGTCTTTAAACCTCCCTTGAGCTGTACAGCTCATTATAGACCAGGCATCCATTTTTAAAAACAAGGGCTCTGGCCAAAAGGAAAACAGAACTGTGACCAAGGAATTTAACAGCATGCCCTGGACAGGCACCAGCGAGTCAATCAAGCAGATGCTCAAGGGCTGAGCATAGCACAAGGTGACAAAGTGGGTGCAACCTGCTCCCTCCACAACTACACAACTAGGCTGCTGCAGTCAGGGGATCTGTTCTCCCCCCCCCCCCCCCCCCCCCCCCGCTGCCCGAGCTCAGCTGGCCAAGGCTGTGTCCTCATGGACACATGGAAATCCATGAAGACTTCTCGTAGTCCTGGGAAAATTCAAACCTAGCATTTCTTTGCAACATGGCAGGAGATAAGAGAAATAATAGGAAACCATGGTGATGAGTTTATGTTATCTTTTCTCCATCTGAAGGACTTTGAGCCTCAGGTGAGTCTTGTGTGAGGGAGAAGTTGAGCACCAATGCTAGTAATCCCCATCAGCCTTACCCACCTGCTTGCTACACACACTCACACATACACTCACTCACTCACATACACTCACACACACCAACGAGTTGGGTATGCACACTCATCAAGGTACAAATTTCTTTGTAGTTTTTCCTCTATCTCCAATGATAAAAAATATGAACAAGCTTAGAATTTACTATGAAGTGGCCATATACTGCTATTTTGTCAGCCCAGAATTTTTTCCTTTGTGCAGCATCCCTCCCCATGATTCTGAAGAAATGGTAATTCACATGTTCCCATGCCAGGTCATCCTGGAAGGGACTTGTCCTGAGACTGGAGAAATGGCTGGTGCTCTTTCCTCTGTGGTTAACAGCTATTAGGATTATGGGGATTATGTGCATTCACTTTGTGGAGAAAGCTTACCTGAGTGGGGGCTCCCTTCAATAAGGAGAGAAGACAAAAGATGAAAAGAGGCAGAGTCCTGATGAGGTCACCTGGCCCTGTGAATCCAGGGGTACCTGAAGCCAGTAATTGCACCCTCTATTTTGTCAGCCATTGAGCCAATAAATTCACATATAAAAAAAGCTGGGCTGAGTTACTTGCATTTTTGCCACTTTTAATAAAAAAAGACAAGGTAATGCATTATTAATGGAATAAATGCCTTATATTCTAGGTACCCTAGGAAATATTAGCATGAACATGGCCTTGTTATTAGGGAAGATGCCATCACATACCCAACTCAGGGGAAGACCAGGTCAAGTGCTCTCAAGACCAGGGTAGAGTTCCACATGAGCTCTGAGAATCCAGGGCTTCTCAATTTGGGTGTAGGAACATTCCCCACCCCCCCTACCTATAGAAGAGTATTGAAGGAGGGGGTGATGAATTTGGTTGGCTTCTGAATCTTAAATGATTCGTTCTTTCTTTGGATTATTATTGTGTAAAGAATTCATTTGGCAATTAATCTTATACAGCCTTGTGACATCTTTCCTATTGTTGTCTGGAACTGTTATTTTAATCTTTTGTTACTAATTAACTTTTTGCATGCTCCAGCCTTGTCTCCCTAACTAGACAGCAAATTCTTTGAGAGTGGAGACCTGTCTTGGCTATTTTTATCTGGCTAGAAAAGACAAAATTCTATACTGCATCTAACCACAGAAAAGACCTGGAAAGTAGGTTTTATTATTCTCATTTTAAGGAAAGTGACTAATGGAAGGCAATAGCTCATTTAAGAACACCTAGTATGTGGCATAACTAGGATTTGCACTGGGAAGGTTCTACTCCAGCCCACCCCACAGACCCTGGCACAGTACCTTGTACACACTAGGCGTTCAATAAATGCTGTTTGAGTCTTATTATCCTTAACCATCAATGCAAACATCTTCAAAAAGATGTAAAATAAAATTTGATGAAGGTCAATTTTCAAATTCAAATTTTAGTTCCTCATAAATTGGTCTTAGGCTTTAGCAGTAAGATACAGCTTAGACACAGAGAACTTCATACCCAGGAGGCAAATATTGACCCAGGCACCTCTAGAGGGTGTCTAAGTTTGAAACTTGAAGCACTTCATCTTTTCAAGTGAAATTGAAGGAGATTAGGCTCTGCTTGGAAGCCTTTGTGGGAGTGGGTTGCCCGGAGGGACATTTGGGGCCTAAACCAGTAGGATGGTGCTTGACCTGGAAACAGGACACCTGGGTTCTGATCCTAGCTCTTTTGTTGAACCTCATTTGGTTTCCATAGCCTTCTCTACAGTGAGTGCAAGATTGCCTCTTAGATCAGGGTTTTTTTGTTTTGTTTTGTTTTTTTATATGAATGTGACTCCTGCATTTTCTATCTAACCCATTGCCGTTTTTTAAATTAGAACTCAAAACAGTAATTCAGATATTAGTAAGCACCTACCATGCAATACACATTTATTGTAAGAATCATGATATAAAAATACTGACATCAAAACCCTCCATAATGTCATTCTTCTGCTCAAATTCCACCTTTTTTTTCCCATTACCTACAGAATGAAGAATAAACCACATATTTTGTCATTTAAGCACTCAAATACCTTGTTCCTACCCACTTTTCCAAGTTTATCTCCTTTACCTTCCCTTCTTATAGAAGCCAGTTAAATGGAATCCTTACTATTAAATATTAATGTTTATCTTTCTTTTTACATTTCACTCCCCTCATGTCTTTGTCTATCAACATACATTCCTCTCTTCTTTCATTCATGCAATTAAATGTATTCCATGAGTAACTAATATATGCCATTGTGTTGCATAGTAGGGCTATTAATCTGCCAGAAGGAAGTTTCTCTTCATTACCTCCTACATAAAATGTCTTCCTTCTCTTTCTTCTCCACCCTTGCTCTGGGCTGCTCTGTGTTCTAATCAGTTGCAAGCATGCCACTCCCCACTTGACCGAAGCTCCTAGAGACCTGGGACAGTGGAGGTTCCCATTATCTTTAAGATCTTGTAAGTACCCAGCACAAAGAGAAGACACTCTTTATTGAATTGATTTGAAAGAACTTTCAGTACATTTGGCAAGACAAACCATAAGTAACAATTAACTAATAAGTCAGTGCTGTAGCCTATGTAACATCATTTACATACTCTATGTATATAAAGTGCCAAAGTTTATGTTATTGATGAAAAGAAAGAACAATATGTAATAGAGTGTTACATGAAGTAAAGAACCATTATATATAAAAAAAAAAAAAAGAAGAAGAAGCATCTATGTGCACCTCAAAGAATTATTGGGGTTTGGGCAAAGAGCTAAATAGGTATTCCATGTTGGAAAGGAAGTAGAAGAATAAAGACTTTCTGGGTCCTTTTGCAAATCCAATCTGAGAATAAATTATAGAAATAGAAGGGAATCTAGATCATGCATATATTTATGTAGTTGCATCATTTAATTAACCTGCCAGTTCATCTAATAGCTAACTTAGCTTCTTCCTGCTGCTGTTAAAATCTCTCCTCCCTTTATTCAGTCCTCAGAGAAAATAGAGGACAGTTAATGATGCCCCTTTGTACATGTCAGAAGGCGGTATAAAGCAGTGCTAGAGAAAGACTTTTAATAATATATTTCAAATATGCAGATCTGAAGGTGATAATTCAAGTGCAGCTTTAAGATTTTTCAAATACCTTATTCCATCTGCCTTGCTCTGATGGTTTCTATGAACACATTTTCATTTTCTAAATCTGGAATTAGTAGAATCTACTTGAAAAGAGATATTACAGTCAAACAATGTTCTCAATTCAAGGTGTAATTATTTTTTTCCCTATTTTAAAAGCCTAACATAAAATGTGATGTGATTTTTTTAACTTTGCAAGGGACATCAACTTTTTTATGTATTCTAGTTTTGGTTTTTTTTTTTCCCTCCGAGCTTCCTACAAGTTGGAGAATATTATAAATAGGAAAAGAAATGCAGGTAAGTTCAATTTCCAGTTTGCAATAAAAAAAATCAATTTATTATCTAATAAATATCCTCTTCTTTACTTCATCTCCTTCTTGCAGCTGAAAATTCTGCCAAAGGACCTGTGCTTGCCTTTTCATTTTGGGAGAAGGAAGATTCTCTGCCGCTCCTTGTGTTCCTCCTTCCCTACTCCTCATCCCCATCCCCATGACAGGGCCATGATACTCTTCCTTTGTGTCTTTGAAGTGCTTCCTAATATATCTTGATGAACTAGGACTTTACTGTTTTTGAGCTCATTCCCGAATCAAAACTCCTCTAGATGCTACATTCAACCCTCAAACCTAAGTATACACTTGAACCTGCCTCAAATGAGATTGCACTTAGAGTCAGGCATCAAAAATGTTAGCACTGAGAGGCGCATTTGAGGGCATCTAGTTCAAACCTATAATTTAACACAGGATGATCTTACAACCCAAAGAGGTTAAGTGACTGAATGAAGGTCACACTGCTGGTTAGCAGAGAGCTCAGGCCAACATCTAGTTGCTGCTTATATTTCTGCTTTGATATTTTTTTATTTCATTTACCAACATTTTCCAAGTTGTGCTTTTAAAAATAACAATTCCCAAGAAGATTTTAATGGATATTTTAAATGAAAAGAAAAAAGAGGACCAAATAAACTTTATTTTCTTTATTTTTTTTTTAAATTTTTTAACGTTTATTTTATTTATTTTTGAGACAGAGAGAGACAGAGCATGAACAGGGGAGGATCAGAGAGAGAGGGAGACACAGAATCTGAAACAGGCTCCAGGCTCTGAGCTGTTGGCACAGAGCCTGACGTGGGGCTCGAACTCACGGACCGCGAGATCATGACCTGAGCTGAAGTCGGACGCTTAACCGACTGAGCCACCCAGGCGCCCCCCAAATAAACTTTAAAAGTACCAGTTTGACTCAGTAGTTTATAAATTTGCTTACTGGTTTCTTTATTACTGGTCTTCATAGAGAATTTATAATATTCATTTTTGGTAACTCCCTGAGAGAGAGAGAGAGAGAGGGAGCGAGAGATGCTATACATACTTTGACCCACATATGTGACCACAGGCCTTTCAAAACTTATTTTTTTATAAGTATCTATTACCACATCTCAGACCCTAGTGACCAGAGAACAGTGTTGGGGAAATGTTACCTTCTACTCCAATGCTGCAGAAGTCAGCCCAGGTTTGTGATAGGTTCTTTCCCATACTTGCTGGCTCGGTAATATTGCATATACAGATTATACTGTAGGAACCTGAATTCTCATCTGTAAAGTGGGAACTCACCTTAGTAGATGGTATAGGTGAGTAAAACTTATAAGCTGTAATTATCACATTAAGTTTGTGACAACATGCAAAAGTATCTACTACAGAGCATAATGAAATAAATATATGGAAAAATGTGTGTGCAGAAAAAATTAGGTTAAGAAAAAAATGCAACTACACAGAAAATCACTGTAGAAATATCTTTTAAAATCTTATACAAATGTGAACAGTGGGTGGCAAATTTGACTCTGTGCTATCAACTTCAGAAAGAGAAACATGCTCTTACTACAGGCAAGTAGTTGGTAAAGTAAAAGTGAGTTCATTTCTCAAGAGAACCACAGCTTTCCTTTCTTCTTTTTATTTTTTCTTTCTTTCTTTTCAATACTGAGTCTATCAGAAAACTCCATGGTTTTTCATTATGTCTTAAGAACACAGACTCTGAGGGACGCCTGTGTGGCTTAGTCAGTTGGGTGTTGAATCTTGGTTTCTGCTCAGGTTATGATCCCAGGGTCTTGGGATTGAGCCCCATGTCTAGCTCTGTCCTGAGCATGGAGCCTACTTAGGATTCTCTCTCTCTCTCTCTCTCTCTCTCTCTCTCTCCCTCTGCCCCTCTCCCCTGCTCATTCTATCCCTCTCTAAAATATATTTTTTAATGAAAAAAATAACATAGACTCTGAAGTCACATAGACTTGGGCTTGAGATCCACCTTGGCCCCTTAGTTGGATAATTTAGCTGTAAGTCAGAATGTCCTCTTCCATCCAGTGGGAAGATGCAAGTGCCCTTGGGTGGAGTGCCATGCCCACAAAGTGGGAGCAGTGAATAAAAGTGACAGCAGGCACTTTCTTCCATAACACTCTTCAATAGAAAACAACTTTTATCACCTTCCCTTGGCCTTCAGTGAATTAGGTAATAATATAAAAGGGGATTACAATAAAAATAATTTGATACTAAGTTAAAACATGAGGTTGTCTTAATTTAATTCAACTAAAGGATTACACAATCTGGATAAATAACTCTTCCCGCAATTGAACTTTAATGACAGTAGAACAATAATAAAAAAAAAAAAAAAAAAAAAAAAAAAAAAAGGACAACATAGCTTTCTGGCAAACCTCCAGAATGCAGGTAGTCTATGTTGTTACCAATCCAGAATGATTCAGATGCTTTGACCATCAATTTGAGTGAAGAATAAGGTTGGCAACTTATATTAAACAGGGATATTTGGTGATCAAGTACCCATTTTTTTTAATACACAAAGCAGAGTGACTACAATTTTATCCCAGAAAAAATTCAAAGCAAGTGTTATCAATCGTCCATCACAGCAATAAAAATATCTCCACAAATTCCCATAGGAAGACCAATAGTAAGTAATGTAGTTTCTGGGGAACCTGCTGATATACACTGCCAAATGTATCACGGTAATGGAATGATTTGACCCACTATCAAGAATTGTTGGATCTAAGCCAATTAAATTTTGAAAGAAAAGTGCCAAAAAAAAAAAAAAAAGAAGAAGAAGAAGAACAGTTGATCTTGAGCCATTCTGTGTGATAATAGTAAGTGAACAGGACCAATTGCCTTCTTGAGATCATTGCTACTACGTGACAAGTATAGATATAACACGTAGCATCTGGAAATATGTCAAACAGCATATGTTATGCCAAAAGAGAAATTCTGAGTACATTCTGAGCAATGAATATATTTTAACAACAGTGTATTATTTCCCAAGGTGATTTCTTTGAAGGCAATTTTACTTACCTAGACAGATAAGTTATATTATTTTTGTAAGAAAAATAATAAATATTTATCCTATGCTCCTTATTAATTATAAACTTCTTTAGGGATAAGAATTAATTGTATTAATTAATGAAGTCACTCACTTGTTTGGAGATATTGACTGAGAACTACCAGGTGATAGCAGCATTCTCTGTGCTAAAGTTAAAGCAAAAGTCTTCTGACAAGTTTCTTGCTCTCTAAGGACACATCATCTAGTTGTTGTGGGAGTCTCACTGAATTCATTAAAAAATAAGGAAGAATATGATTAAGTGCTTGATAAATGAAACAGATAATAAGGACTTGTTGAAGTTCAGGGAAATAGGATATACTTGGAACTAAAGATATCAGAGAAGACTTGTTGACAAGTGGGGACTTCAACCACCCCCCAAAAGAAAGCCCAGGGCCTTATGATTGGATAGAGACACTGGATGGGGGGGGACTGAAGCAGAAAGAGTTGTGTGTAGAAAGTTGTGATTGAGTCTCTAAATTTGACATCTATTTCCATGATTAAACAGTTATTTATTGAGCACATGCCATGTGCCAGACATTGCTTTAGGGTTGGGAATAAAGGCTGAGCTGAAGTTGACAGGATCTTCAATCTTTCGGAGCTATCATTCTAATGGAGGATACAAAGTTATCAAAAACTCACCCATGTAAGTTGACAAGAACTCCTTCATTGACCAAACTTTTATTTGGCTCCTCTGTGTTCTCTTCCTGACTCTGTCCCTGGCCCTGTCCTTGGCCTGCTGAGCCAGTCTGTGAAGAACTCCTCACCTTGATAGCTAATTCGCCTCCCTTCCTCTAACCTTGATACCTTAACCAAGTTCCTCTTAAGTGATTTTCCATCTGCTCCTTGGCCTCAAATTCCTTCTTGGCCCTATTGTATTCAGAGCTGAGTTTAATCTCTCTCTCCCCTATCCTAATAGTATTGACCCTCACTGTAATCATCTTGAATAAAGTATTCTTTGATATTTTTAACAAACATCTGGTGTAATTTTTCTCTCTAACAAAATCTGAAACTATAACTGTGATAATCTCGTGAAGAAGAGATACCTGGGGCCATAATACCATAGGATAAGGAGAAACAAGGAAGACTGTATATACAGAGAAAATAAATATTGAATTGCAATTCAGAGACAGGTTGCACTTAAGTTGATGAGACAGTGGAAAGACCACAGTAGTGAGAGGGCAGTGCATGTACCTGCCCGTATGGAAAGTCTGAAGAACTGAAAGTGTAGTATAAGGGAAGTGAAGAGAAGTGGTGGGTGGGTTCAATCCACAAATACCCTGGATTCAGTTTATCCAAATATGAGCTCAATCAAATTTTTCTCTTCTAAATCTGACTCTTCTTTCCATTTGTTATTCCATGCATCCCACACATACATGAGCCACACTTATTGTTCTTCTCCTTGAAGTCTGATAGGTCAGCAGGCCTTATCATTTCTGCCTCATTACTATCTCTAGAATCACTGTTCATAGTTCATATTATCATTATATTACCTGAGTTATACAGATTCTCTTATGTCCTCGGCCTATTCCCCTCCAACCTATTCTTTGCACTATCAAAATGATCTTTCTAAAAAGTAAATATGATTATATCATTTTCCTAATTTAAATACTTGAATGGATCCTACCATCTATAATCTATCATCCAACCTCATCACATCTCATAAAAGGCATTTCAAAGTATGAATTCTCCTGCTAAGATTCTTCCATGTACACAGGGTCTAACAGACTGTATAAATAGCCATAAGAAACTGCCCAGGAATTTCCACAGACAGAAAGCTTACTCAGGTTTATGTACTTTTACAAATGATGCTCATTTTGGTTGGAATATCTTTACTCACAATAGTTCCTTCCTGCACAGCTGTGTGTGCTTGCATATACACACATACATGCACACACTCTTTTAGTCATCAGCTCACTTCCCACATAAATCATGACCCTCCCTGCCTTCCCATCCCCTCCAAGTTAGGCACTCTTTTGTCTACACTTTAATCTTTTTGACTTTCTTAACATAACTCTCGACAACATTATTTTACTTTAATTACAACTTTAAGTAATTTGAAGATAGGGATTTAATTATGCTATCTTTATATGCTCACATTCTACAATAATTATAATGGATAATCCTTGGCACTTCTCATCTGATAACAGTCTTTGCACTCTGGGATAGCCTCTACTTTTGGAGTAAGAACCACAGAGAATGGGAGTCAATCACGAAATGAAGCCCAAGAGCTCTCAATTATCTTATTCTTTTCACGCAGAGGAGTTCAGTCTACAATACAAACATTATAGAGATCCAACTTATAGGAAGGAGCAAAAGAAAGAGAATGTGAGAAACAAAAGAGAAACAGATGAGTTATGGTAACAGTGTTTGAATTGTTAATGTCAGGTATCTCTGAGGTCTAGCTGTGCACTTTCCCATCCCATAGCTTGCTTATCAGAAATATCCAGCGTCTTTCAAATAAATCCCATTATTTTTCTAAGCTCGATTGACTGGATTCTATAGCTTGCAACCAAGCTATAGTAATTGTTGAATGCATAGTAACTGTAATGACTATCATTTATTAATCACCTGTTACGCGTCCAGCACAACCTTTGGTAAGTTACGGTTTGAATCTTACATAATTATCACAAAGATCTATGAGATTATTATTATTCTCAGAAAATAACGGGCCTGAATTCAAACACAATTCCATCTGTCTTGAAAGCAAGTAGTAAGCAAGTAGTATATGTGCATTAAAAATAGCTTTAAAAATACATAGATTTACTGGAGTACAAGGGCTTATTTCCAAAGAAAGTGGCAGACTTATGCTGATCAGGGTCTTTCATGCCAAAGTTAGGAATCTGTACTTAACTTTCTGAACAACCACCGCTAGAGTTTTTGAGTGTGGTGGTAAAGGGGCTCACAATGCACATGATGCTTCTGCATTTCCTTCAGTTAATTCAATTCACTTAAAAAATAGACAAATCTTAATTTTTCTCTTGCAAGAAACATAAAGTTAAGTCAAAGCCAAGAATATGAGTTGATAAATAAGTCCAGTGGCTTCACTGGCCAGGTGGTCTTCATTTCTGCTAGCTGTGATCTGAGTGCTAGAAATCAGGAGTCCTGGTGTGTTTATTTTTTATTAAAAAAATAAGTTTATTTATTTATTTTGAGACAGAGTGATAGATATACATATATAGAGAGAGAGAGATCGATACATAGAAAGGAGGAGAGAGGCCGAGAGAAAAGATAAGAGAGAGATTTCCAAGCAGATCCATGCTGTCAGCACAGTCTGACACAGGGCTCGAACTCATTAACCATAAGATCATGACATGAGTCGGGGCGCCTGGGTGGCGCAGTCGGTTAAGCGTCCGACTTCAGCCAGGTCACGATCTCGCGGTCTGTGAGTTCGAGCCCCGCGTCAGGCTCTGGGCTGATGGCTCGGAGCCTGGAGCCTGTTTCAGATTCTGTGTCTCCCTCTCTCTCTGCCCCTCCCCCGTTCATGCTCTGTCTCTCTCTGTCCCAAAAATAAATAAAAAACGTTGAAAAAAAAATTTAAAAAAAAAAAAAAAAGATCATGACATGAGTTGGATGCTTAACAGAGGGACTGAGCCACCCAAGTGCCCCCTGACATGAGTTGGATGCTTAACAGAGGGACTGAGCCACCCAAGTGCCCCCTGATGTGTTTAAATATTGCCCTTATTTTAATAGCATTACTCCACTTGTATGAATCTGGGATAAACTGTTTCTGAAAAAATATAGGTGTAGCTATAATTATCTACCTGTACTGTGTGATGTGAGAATAACTGTTAATTACTTTGCCTTTGAGGCTTTCAGATCAAAGTTTCTTTAAATGGAGAAGTGGTTTTTGTTTCAGTCAAGAAAGCTAGTCACAAGAATACATTTAACAGAAATCACCCATGCACCAATGAATATATTTGATTTAAATCTGTTTGCTTACAGGCCAGATTTACCAGATAAGGTTATGTTGCTGAAAACTCCAGGATAAAAATTTGCAAAACTGGGGACAAATGTCCAGACATTATTTTCAAGTCTTCAACCCATGGTTCCCTGAGAGAGCCTGAAGCAACTTTTCCAATCCCTTGGCAAATCACTGTCCTTTGTTAGCTCTTTGCAATGCTTCTCTTAGAATGACCTACAGTAGGTGACACATGGCATTGTTAATGCTTCTACACATGCAAGTTGTTCAGAAGCATCATTTGAGTTTTTATCTTGCTTTTAGACAATGATCTACTACTTCTATCTTGATGCAAGGGTCTGGATGAATGCTCAAATCACCAGAACTAAGGACAATATCTTGTTTATTCAAGGAATAGCAGGAAAGAGCAAGACGGTACCAAATGACAACTTATTAGGGAATCAATGTCTGGAATGAACTATATGTTTACACATTCAAACACCTGCCTTAAAGTTCTCTTGAGATGCTGGAAATGAGTTAGCAACCGCAGGGTCTTGAAGCATGTATCTAGCAGATGTTTGAGCTTGGGAAGGAGATTTCATGAAAACATGAATATAAAGAGAGTACTGGGATATAACATTAAATTTTTACTTTAGTGCTGCTGGGCATTCAAATACCAGCAGCTTTGTGCAAATATTTCATCTGGTTGCTGATATTTAGTACAAAGCTCAATTATGTATGCACCAACACCAGAGCATCCTATCATATAACGCGCTACATTTCCAAGGAGAAATGAGCAGTGTCCTTAGATACTGGGTATCTGCTTGTTATGGTTGTGTCAAGGTTCAACATTAGGACACTGTTTATCTAGCTGTTCTACTGATGCCAGACAGTATCTCAGTGTATCAATATATAATGAGTTGTATGCATTTCCTCATCTGGTGAGTAAGATGTTTTCCAGCCATATATTCCCATAAAACAGCCCTACTAGCCTGATTTGTTGAGGCTAAAATTATTTTAATGCAAATGTTTTTTGCAACTGCATGTCTGTTTCTGGCTAGGGGAAACAGGACAGAATAAAGATGATGGGACCTAAGAAGACAAAGAGAAGAAGGGAGATCATCTGAGAATTGGGTTAGTGGGAGGAGTTAGAGGGAACTCATGATATTTAGATCATTAATGTCTTTAGATCATTAATGTCTAATAATTATTGGGCACTTTTTAGGGAAGGAATAAGTAAGTGAACAGTTGTGTGGTGAAAGAAAAGGTTTAAGAGCTTCAAATGAGAATTCAGAAAGATTATCTATTTATGGATCTGACCTTACCCAGAGTCTTCTAAGGTAGAGATAAGTTCAAAGTTTACTTCCCAGATCCAAGTGAGAAAAGAAAATTTATCTGGCATGCGAACGAAAAAGATTTAATTTGAAACTAATGATTCAGTGGCCTTGAATTATAATCAAAAAGGCTAAACCATTCCATCAAAGCTAAGAGAATTATTCAGTTTGAGAAATACTCTTAAGTACATAATATGTAGAGAAATACATGCTCCATGACTAAGCCAACTTTGATTTTGAATATCCAACGTAAATGTCTGTATGGATGGAAACTGAAATCTCTCTAAATGAGATAAGTTTATGACCCATGAAGTATGAAGCTGGAGTAAAACCCCAGGTGCCATATCAAGTTCTCAACAGACAGCTAGCATCCCTTTTCTGGGAAATAATAGAGAGGATGGTCAGTGGTTACTGGGGAAAGTGTCCCTCCCTATAAAGGTGCCTTAATTATTTTCATGAACTTTTCATACCTGGATACAAAAATAAGGAAATAATGCAAATAATTGTTATATCTAAAATTAATAATAAAACTAAAACACTATTTTATTGTGGGGTATCTGGGTGGTTCAGTCAGTTAAGAGTCCAACTTTGGCTTCGGTCATAATCTTGCGATCAGTGAGCTCAAGGCCTGCATCAGGCTTTTTGCTGACAGCTCAAAGCCTGGAGCCTGGAGCTTGCTTAGGATTCTGTTTCCCTCTCTCTCTGCCTCTGCCCCACTCATGCTCTGTCTGTCTGTCTCTCTGTCTGTCTGTCTGTCTCTCTCTCAAAAATAAATATTAAAAAAACACTATTATAACAGTGGTCTGAGGATTTCTATTTTGAGGCAGACATTGTAACTTATGTATTTGTTTAGGCTTATGTTAGATAATTGCGAAACTATAGTTTTGCTACCTATTATACTTTGATCAAACTTTATACATCTATATTTTTCACAAATAGTACTCAAGAAAACTTAAAGATCTTTTTTTTTAAAGAAGGAAAAATGCAATCAACAAAATCCACATTGTATTTTGAGACTGAGTCAAAAACAAAACCTAAGATTTGTTCCCATGTAAAAAATTACACCCTATACTAAGAAACCTAAAGATTAACAGCCTTTGCAATGCTTGCATTTAACTTCCAGATTTGTAGTAGACTTTGAGAATGGGGATCAAACAAGGAGAGCCAGGTAGGGAGGTGTGGATTAGAATAAAACAAAATGTGATGGGGAAAAATTACAAGGTGAAAAAGCCTCTTGTTCATACAATAGAACATAATTTTGTAGTAGATATTTTTTAAGCTTGTATTGTATCACACAGTGTTCCTTTGCAAGATTTAATATGTTGTGTTAAAATGAATTTCATTTTGTCCCAATCAATGAATCTCCCCACTTGCTATTACCTACAGCCCTCTCTAGCAGCCAGGGTTCTGGCTCTACTCCAGTGCCAGGCTGGCATTAAAGTAAGTAAAGTTGCTGGTGTCTGTCCAAATGTTCAGTCAGGGTAGCTGGAAAATGTCACCTAGATCTGGATAATTTTTAAGTTCCTTTCTCTCTCGCTCTCTCTTTCTCTCTCTACTCTGAAATTACCTCCAGTTTATTTGTCTAGCTAGAGGTTAATGGAACACTAATGATGTTAATGAGCCTTTCACAGTGCAAGTTTTTTCAAGAAAGAGATATAATAGCTGTTTTCCTTCCATTTTAATATTTTTCATCATTCAAGAGTTACAGGCTGAGACAATTAGCAACTTGTGCAGCTTTGTCTCCCTGCTCAGTCACAGACCAGTGGGGCAAAAAGCAGGAGCCCATTAGATAGCTTCACATGTCCACAGGTGAGATCTTGTGGATGGATGCAACACACTGCTTCTTGCCAGAAGGCATAATGCTATTCAGGGAGAAAGGAGGGAAATTAGCAATCTGTTGATGAAGCTTTTCCATGGCAGGCTGGCAGCAGGAGCTGTCCAATGTACTGAAGAGTCATCATCAATTCTTCCCCTTTCCCTTCATTAGACAGAGGGCTGGGCCTGCCTGAGAGCCAGAAACCTCAAGGATCTCACAGTCTAGCTCCCCAAAACCTCTAAATGTTTTGTTACTTAGCATAAACATACCCTAACCTCATGGTATCCTGGCAAAAGAAATAAATTTTCAGAAAACAAATTCTTTAGCAATACTTACCAATTTTTTGGGCATTTGTCCATTTGGTGATGGTTTGGCATTCTATCTCCCTGTGCTTTGGAAAGTATACATCCTAGATACATATGGTAATTAAAATATGTTCTTGTAATGTTGCTAAGATGTAAAAACATTGAAATTAAAACATGTCCAAGATTTGAACTAATCTTGATTCTGACTCAGCTGGTGTTAGGTTTTATTTCTGGTGAAAAGGGCCTATAAATGCCTTCAGCAAATGCTTTAAGAAAAAATTCAGAGCACTCAAGAGAGAGGATTGAAGAATATGACATTTCACTTTTCTTCAGATTGTTGATTTCTTTTGTATCTAAAAGTGGATTTTAATTAAATCAAGCATAGTTCACAACCAAGCTATAGAGAAAAATATTAAAGACTCAAATCCAAATCAGGAACTGTGGGAATAATTTTCCTATAAAGGTCACTCTCAGTCAGAATTCAGTCATTAATGCCAGCTAACCCAAGATGTAATGTAAAGCAAAATATTAATAGGCCAAAACAATTTTGAACCAATTATATGCTGTAGGTGTATAATGGGTTGTTAGACACATTAAGAATTTTCTATGTCTCTTTGAACTTTATGGTTTAGAGATATGCCTGGAAAAACAATCAAAGGTTTGTTGTCCACCTATTATGTCTGTTTGATCAACTTTATGCTTGGTGAGCTGATAACTAAAAATGAAATGTAAGACCTAGAGCCAGAGCTAGGGAGAAATGTATATGTGAAATCATTAAGAAAACAATTAATTATGTAACTGTGGTTCTGACTAGAAGCACAAATTTCAAGGCAGAGAAAGCTTTAATCAGACTAAGTATAGTTGCTGAGGGTTTCGTTGATGGGGTCATGAGGTGAAAATAAGATTTGTGTAACTGAATGGTACAAAGAGGGGATTTCCACCTTCAAGAAATGAAGAAAAGATGTGGATATGTATAATCATTGGTGATATGTGCATGTCAGAGCCATTGTTTAGTGTCAGTGGGCAGATACATTGAAATGAGTGGAAAACAATGGTAAGGAGATCTCCTGGGGGAGAGCTGCCAAAATTCAGAATAGGTCTAAAATAGAGATGGAAAGAATGTGAATATTAAGACACATTCTGAATGAAAGGACTTGATAACAAATTTGATTTAGTAGAAGAAAAACAAGAATGACTCAAAGAGGATTTGGAGCTTTTTAGCCAGGGCAACTGGAATTATGGGGTCACAAATAGAAAAAGAATAGTTTTGTAGAAAAATCATGTTCAATGACACTATTTGAAAATAACAATATTCCATCTAGATCCAGCATTGTTATGGCTAAACTGAATGATTTTAATGTCTTAAATTCCTCATTTTCTCAAGCAGTTGTTATAATTGTTAATAGCACATGTACACTTATACCAATTTAACAGTGATTTTTATCAACTTAGTTTCACAAAAACTCACTTGTGAGAAAAAAAAATTGTGCACTGTATAGTTGGGTATCTTTACCAACATTTGTTCATCCTGTCCTTTTGAAACTGCAGGTTTCTAGAAGACAAACATTGCACTTAGCGATATCTGCATAGTCTGTAAAGCACCATGCAGATACATAATGCAGATTTTCTGCAAGAAATGATGATGGCAACTAGAAATAGTCTCAAAGAATTTATCATATGTCTTAGATGGTAAAATCAGAGCTAACGCTTTTATGCACATCACATCCTTGTTTTCTAAAGAAATAACGAACCCCCCAGCAGTGTAAGGAACTACATAATTGTGTATATGGGGCTGCAGTGCTTATAGCAATGTGTTCCATCCAGATGGCAAATGGGATGATGGTAAAGCCAGGATGAGGAAGCAACTAATGATACTTCAAATAGCAAACCGCAAAGCAAATGTAAGCACAAATGACATATCCAGGACCAGACAATGGAGCACATGTCAAAGTCAGCTGCTTGGGATGGGGGAGGAGGAGACAAAAATAAAAAGTAAATATACACTACATAAACATAAATACAAATGCATGATACTACTTCCAAAGCACTCAGTGCTTTTCAGATCAGTCATCATTCCCCACTCTTGCCTCTAAGCCTCCTTTGGTCTGACCCCACTCAACATTAAAGAGACTATCAACCACTCACTGCACTAGGGGGAGAGATGAGCTCTTTATCAATTATGTTAACTCAGTAGGTAATAAGATGCTTGGTAATATATTCCAGTCATAGGCAACCTCATTTGGAAAATAAGGCCAAGGGCCTGTAGGTAAATCATGCCCGGATCAAGACTTAAAACTCTCCCTAACCTCAGGCCAGACTCCTTTCCTCTACTCAAGAGGAGAATTGCAAGGGATGCCTACCCCAGGCATAACTGTGACCACTTTTGGAATGGTGGTAGTAAACAAATGGTATATATTTAAATAGAAATGCCAAAGTACGTGTAAATAAATGATTAACCATAACTTAATACAGATTGAAGACTTCTGCTTGCATTTTTATTAGAGGGTGTCTCTCTGCATTTAAAGCTGTTGCTCTCTGATAAAAGGGAGGGAGAGAGCCCTTCAAAATTGCCCAGATGAACCCTGAGATAATATTTTTGAGAAAGACAAAATGACCTCACTGATTTATAGAGTCAGTGCTGTCCTTGTCAGGGCTTCTGGAACTCCTGATACAGGCTATAAGAAACTTCTCATCACAAATGAATACTTCTGGCTCTAACTTATTTATTCAGACAACTTGTCAGCCAAACAGAGACAGATTTTTTGTTGACATAGACAAGACAGCAATACAATAGTGGGACTTCTTTTCTTCATTGTTTTTGTTTGTCTTTCCCTCTTCATAGTCACCGATGCTTTGTCTAAATGGTAATAAAGATCCTTAGTGACTCAGTTTCCATTTTCCCATTATTATTTATTTCAATGGCTTCTTATTTATGACTGACTGCCATGAGGTGCTCTCAGGAAAGGATGCCATTATAACAGAATGATGCTCTCTTGACATGAAGATTGGAATGTACACAAATGTTCTGTAACAACTCATTTTAATGTTTGCCTACTTGTCTTAATTTATTTTTTATTTCTGATTATCAATGTACTTGAGACAAAGGGAGGTTTGCTTCAGCTCAGGGAGACATGCCACAAATCTAGCTGAGACCACAGATGGTGTGGGTTGGGTTGACTACCTCTTTTTCAGGCTTGGAGTGGCTATTGGTATGCAGCACACAACCCCACATGCTCATCAAGATTGTTAAAGGAAAGGGTTCGGGACTCACAAAAGCACAGAAGCCAAATTATTCTTGTTTATAGCAGGAGAGGGTTCACTTTAGATCAAGACAGAAGTATAACAAAGAAATAAGCCTTGAAAATTACCTTTTTTTTCTTTTAATTTCAGAGTAAAGGCTGGCATACATTTGCTGGTCAGTGTCAAGATATATTTTCAGGTTGGACCAAGAGACAAATTTTCTATGAATTAATATGCAACTCTACTTCTATTCTTAGTCCTTAGAAAGTGGTTAGTCCTCTAAGTGGCCATATATTACTAAATTATAGGATTATGGGTACACATTTACTTGGTTGGTCTAAGAATACAAAATGAAAATTCAATCCTTCCTAATAAAATTATAGTCAACTCTTTATTATATTTCGAGGAAGAAAGACCCTTGTAGCTTACTATCCCAAGGGTGTTAGAATGTTCTGCACTAGAGCTTTTCAGGGGAGTAAATTGAAACATTGGGGTTCTAGCAAACAAGTCACTTTACACATACGACTGGGTCTTCCATAATGAGTCTACACTAAGCCTGCCTGCCTTTCCTTGGGTTACCATTTACTCACTTCTGTGGATTGAATACAAATGTATCACCTTCACTAATTTTAAGTCCTTTTGTGATAAAGCAGATTTAATAAATCTTTATACCTTCCTTTTATCAAAGAGAGCACTTTGAAAGCTATAGGTGATCAAAAATACATGTTAAATATACAATGAAGCACGTTCTATGAAATATACTAGGTAGGGAAAGGTTTTACTGATGTTTCCTGCATGTGTATCTTCACATGCAGGAAGTCTTGTGGTTTTATTGCTTTAAGCCCTTTGCAAGCCTCCAGGCCTCAGGAAGACTCACATCCAAGCTGACTGCTTCAGAAGGCTGGGACTTTCCTGCTCTTTCCTCCGACTTCCTGCTTGCTCTTCCTATCTTCTGGGTGGGTTAATTGGTTCTCTCTAGCTAGCTTTCCTTCTGTGTTTTCTAGTGAAATCCTTATCACTTACAGTTTTAGCCCCCAAAGAATGCATTTGGTTAGTACACTGGGTAAATTGATCTTGGCCTTGCCCCAAAACTTATCTATGAGTTTTGCCCCCCAGAAAATATTGTTGAGCACTGGAAGATCAGATCCCAAAAGAGAGATGAGTCCTTATATTTGGAAATGGGTAAGTGGGGCATCTGGGTGGCTCAGTCTGTTAAGGTCTGACTTTGGCTCAGGTCATGATCTGGTGGTCCGTGAGTTCAGGCCCCACATCAGGAAATGTGCTGACAGCTCAGAGCCTGGAGCTGGCTTCAGATTCTGTGTCTCCCTCTCTCTCTGCTCCTCCCCTGCTCATACTCTGTCTTTCTCAAAAATAAATAAACATTTAAAAAATGTGAAAATGGGTAAGTTAGAGTTTATCTCATCCAATCCAATTTTGCAATCGAAGAAAGTGAGGCAGAAATAGAAAGCAAATAGAATGCATGGAACTTAAACTCAGGAAGCCTATGGCCCAGTGGTTCTCAACTAAGGGCAATTTTGGCCTCCTTAGAGCATTTGGCATGGCCTGGAGATAGTTCTGATTGGCATAACTTGGGTAGGAGGTGCTGCTGGCATCCAGTACGTAGAGGACGGGGAGGCTAAACATCCTATAGTGCACAGGATAGCCCACACATGTAAAGAATTTCTCAGTCCAAAAAGTCAATAGTGCAAAGGTGGGAAAACCTTTTTTCTAGTTTATTAAGGCAACATAACATAGACAAGGATGGAATTAAAGAGATAAAATTACATTACATTTCTGGAGTATATTCTCCACAGAGCAGAAACTTTAGGATAATGGGTGTTCTGTAAGGTGAAGATTATGTGACTATACTTAAATATTTTCTTTTAATGTTTATTTATTTTTGAGAAAGCAGGGAGGGGCAGAGAGAGAGGGAGACACAGAATCCATGCTAACAGTATGGAGCCTGATTTGGAGCTAGAACTCATAAACCATGAGATCATGTCCTGGGCCAAAGTTGGACACTTAACTGAGTGAGCCACCCAGGCACTCCTATATTTAAATATTAATGAGTAAATATGATACCACCCTGCCCCCCCAAAGAACACCTTATATTCATCAGGTACAGAAAAGACAAGGCTTCCTGAGTCTTGCCTCAGTCTGGTGTTCTCACAATATGAGCTCTGTGCATTGTTAAGTCACTCAGGTTCTGAGTATGTAGCAGATGTGACAGATCTTTGTGAGTGATCTTACATTTATCTTGAGACCATAAACTGAGTTCCTATATCAGAGGAGAAGGTACAGTGTTTAGTGTTTTGAGAAGGGTTTTGAGCTAAAAGTCAAGATGTTTGGCTCTTCAGCTCAGCTGTAGGATTTTTTTTTTTACATTACCTAGAACAACCTCTGTCTTCTTCATTCTGGGGTTCAGAATGAATGGTAACCCTGCACTTCAAAGGTAGAAGTTCTGGTAATCTATAAGATTATTTTTCCTTCCCCAATATCCCTCCTAGTTCTAAGAGCCAGGTGGGAAACAAGTTATGTAACAGCATTTCCCCTTATGAACTGAGTACGATGAATAGTACTAAGGGCAGAGATAGTGTGGAACACAGAAACTAACTAACTGGGAAAAATCTGGTGTGGTGGTTAAGATCATGGACTCTGGAGTCATATTGTGACAGGATTTGACTTTTGCCACTTATCATCTCCATGCTATCAGGCTGTTCTTTAACTTTTTTAGCCCTCAGTTCCCTTCACGTATGAGGTAGGAATAATAATAGTAATACTGACCCACATGGTTGTTGGCAGCAAAACTGAAATAATATGCAAAAAGTATGTAAGACAGCCCTGAGTAAGGAGCTAAATAAATGGGACCAGCCAGTGTGATTTGGTTTCTGGGTCAAAGGTTAGGAGTATTCTTCTCCAAGCCAGTCTGATCCCTGCAGAAAGGAGAACGCTGAACATTGTTTGGGGTAATATGCTTAATTCATGTGAGTGAGAAAAAAAAACACACAAATCTACTATAATCCCAGCAGAATACTCTTGGGCCATTTACAACATAATAGTAAAATACAAATCATTCGCTTACTGGCACTGTAACTGGTTTCTTTGTCTATTCTGGTGCATCTGCAACTTAGATGGAAACTGAAGTGTCCCTGAGAAAATATCCATCCCTTTCTTTTGCTATGGCTGGGGAGAAAGACTTTCCACGATCATATTCCCTCTGTCCCCAGTTCTCCAAGAGGTCACTTGACATGTTTCCCCGATGTTAGTGCAAGCCTTCTCAGATACCAGCTCTGTCATTAGCCTTATTGGTTTCAAAGCTCCATGACACAGTCAATGCACTATTTAACACCCAGGAGGGATGTGTTTCACTTGGATGATTCTTTCATCATCTCTGCCCATCTGGAGCCCACTTCAAACTCATGGAACACCACCTGTCTAGAAAAACAATGAACTTGGGTAACTTTTCTATCCTAGGCAGACAGGGCTCCCATAAGACACAGTTCCAGGAAAGGTTTTGTTTGTTTGTTTGTTTGTTTGTTTGGAGAGGGGGATGAGCTGATCCTTCATAGGTGATATTGGTCTTATCATTGCCTAGGGAATTACATTGATATTTGATTAGATTCCCACCTGTGATTGACACCTGTTAATAACCTGCAAGATGGGTAAAAGATGCTTATATTGTCAGCCAGAGTTATCTATGACTTTATTTTTCATCAGCTTTGTCACTCAAGGGCAGCAGTGAAGGATATTATTTTTTTCTTAAGATGCTGTTATAGATCTACAGACATTGGACAAGGGAAATTGTCCTGTACCTCCACCTTCATGCTGGTTCTTAGGAAATATATTGCCAAGCTTGTGTGTAATATTCAAATAATGCATTTATGCACTTTCATTACCCTAGTTTTGATATGGTGATAGGCAGCTTGATGATAAACTTATTGATTCCTTATATTAATCCAGAGAGTATGGTTTCATCAAATCTTTTTTTTTTTTTTTGACTTTGTACTTTATAAGAATTTTGAAGAAGACTCAGGCTTTTTGAAGTTCAAGTTTGTTCACTTCTGGCCAAAAAGGGAAAAAATATTTTAAAAAAATTTAGTTTATTATTTACTTTTTGAGAGACACAGAGCACAAGTGGGGGAGGGACAGAGAGAGAGGGAGAGAGAGAGAATCCCAAGCAGGCTCTGAAACACCACAGAGCCCAATGTAGGGTTCAAACTTACAAACTGTGATATCATGACCTGAACCAAAGTCAGATGCTTAACCTAAGACTGAGCCACCCAGGAGCCTCCCAAAGAAGAAATTATTAAAAGAAAAAAAAATATTACTTACAGAACTCTATGGAATATAAATGCGTAAAAATGAATGTTGATCTTAAAACTCAGTTACTGTGATGCTGAGTGTCTAACAGATTGGAAATTAGTTCAAAATAAGTAAAGAAGTAATTAATAAAGAGTATAACCGGATTGGTCTTGGTTGTTTTTTTTTTCCTTGTCAGAACAATTTCAAACAATTTTCTGAACATGGGCAAAAAGAGCTGCTGTCCTTTAGATGTATTTTATTTTTTCAGAGAAAAAATGACACTGCATTTTTTTAGAATAACAGGTGTCCTAATAGCAGACCCGAGATGAGGGGGTATTTACCTTATACTTTTTTTTGGATAGATCAATGTCCCCAGGTTTAGCAAGTCTGAGCTAAGGAGGAAACAAGTTGCCTCTTTCTATCTTGTTGTAGTTCAGTAGCACTTCCACCCGCCTTCTGTAAAAACATCATCCTGCCACCTTCAGAAGTGCTCCATGTGAGCCCAGAGCAAGCCAGTGAAAAGACACTTGGCAACTCATTTATTGCACAAAGCTCAAGACTAGACAACTGTCATCCTCTTGCCCTTTGGGGGATTTCACTGTGTCTGCCTCAGCCACCAGCCCCTGAAGGAAAATGCTGTGACTTATGTTTTCCCTTGCTCCACCCAGATCCAGGCAAGTCCTAGTATTTACAATTCCCACCTGCAGTTGACTTGCAATTACAGTGTACATGAGAAGGTGAAAACCTTCTCGCTCTCCCAGCTAAATTGAAAATGCACCAAATGTATTTTTTAAATGCCTCATTGAAAGCCCAGTGACAGTGGTGAGTCTCCTCTTCATCACCATGTGAAAAGAAGGCCTTTTTGTTTTGTCTGCTCAGAGCTAAACTGCATGGGTATAAAACGATTTTTTTCCAGCTCTTTCCCTTTGCTTTATTTTGTATCTGCTTTGCCGTTTTGCCATGGTTTCACATTATCTTTTTGAATTACTATTTAGAAAGAATGAAGATTTTTCAGAAAATGCAATCCATTAAAAATAATCTTTTAAATCAACCAATTGGTCACTCTTTTATTTGCCTACAGCATGGTTTTAGGCCTTAAGAATTTGAAACTTGAGCAGAAGATAGAGAAATAAAGAAGAAGGAGAGAAAAATAATAGAACTGCTTTCATTTTTATGATGGTTTCATGCATGTATATCATTATTCAATTCTTTTAAAACCTCTAAGGGATACGTACATCAAATTTTATCATAGCCAAGAAACTAATGTTCATAGGTCACATAGAGTCAGGATATACACTCAAGTTTTCTGACTGAAAGTTCAATGCTTTTTTTACAATAGAATGGAAACATAGCTCAAGAGGAAAGAAGAAACTTGAACTGTGGCTGAAGCCAAATGCTGGCAATAGCTAACTGATTTCCTGTTCTGTTAAAGGATAAGGCAATTTTACTAATGACTAAGGGCTGAAGAATAAACCAATCCTAAAGAAATTATATGATTTTTCTTAGTTTCCCCTCCATAGATAATAAACTATGATTTTCTCCCCCTATGTGTGAATAAAGCTGCTCATTTTTATTATCCAGTTCAGTGTTTTGACTTCTGAGCTTCAAGCACAAATAGGATTCTTTCCTCATTAGCATAAAACTAAATGCATTGTACCTTACTGAAAGACTCATTTTTATAAAAAACAACAAAAAACAAAACAGTGTGAGCATTTAGACCAAATTGTGATTTTTTGTGAGATTGTGGACCCATGCTTGGAAAGAGGCCATTCTGAAACACACCAGGGTCTATACACGTTACCCTCTGCTTTCATCAGAAATGGGGCATAAGCAAGCATAAGAAGAATTCCTCATATTTACAGTTGTTGAAGACCTTCTACTTGCTTTATTATCCCGTTGTTCACAAAAAGCTTATGTGAAAGACTTACACTGATTATGCACACAGTGACATCTTCAACACAAACTACTCCCTTGAACTGCTTTCACAGTGTATAAGTCTACCTACTAGGTACCCAAGCTGAACTCTGGGCCTCTCCCAGCACACTCCTCCCACTGTCTTCCCAGCCTCTAGAAGTGCTAATAGCATCTCGTTAGTTGCTCTGGCCAAAATCTTGTGGCCATGGTGATTACTTTCTTTTTTTCATATCCCATTCCCTATCCATGGCAAATACTGCCAACTCTACCTTCAAGTTCTAGAATATTATCATTACCCTTTACCTTTAATGTTATCATCCTGGACCAAACCATCGTCTTCCATTTTCTTCTTCAATTGCCTTGAAGCCCTTTTCTAACCCATGGCCAGAGATATTTTTTAAAGGTTTAAGCCAGATCATGTTCAAAATATGCAATAGTTCCTCATGTAATGCTTACTTTTTCTATCAGATACAAAATCCACAGAGACAGAAAATTGTGTCTATTTCTTTCACCACTGTATCTCCAGGGCAAAATATTGTACTTGGCATGAAGTAAGTGCTAATTAAATACTTGTTGGATGGATGAATAAGGAGGCAGACTTAAGAGCCTCAAAGACTGGATTGAGAGTTTTAGAGAGAGCAGTGGTTTGGGGTAAAGGATATTTAAGGTGTCTTGTTGTATATTAAAAAGTCACTCCCTCCCTTTTCGTGTTTTCTTAGAATTGAATTGAAATTGTTTTCTTGAAATTGTTTTCAGTTCTACTTTTTTCTGTAAGTATAATGTGGCTTTGACTTGACACTCTTTAAAGGCTGGACCATGTAGGGTGTCAGTTCAATTTTGTTTACAAGTTATTTGTATATCATTGAATGAGAGGTTGAAGAGCATATCACAAGCTGACACTGACATTTGCCTATATACCAATCACTTCCTTGTTTGTAGCTATTCAATCTACATTCCAGTCCTGAGGTCCCCCAACAAGGTTCATACTATCCTGACACTATTCACAAAGGGGAGTTGCTATCTTGGTCTAAGATTATGAAACCTCATTGTGGGTCAGGTTACAGATCTGGGAGAGTAGTTGCACTTTTGTCTGCCTTGTAGCAATGCTTTCTGGGTGTTTCCTCTAAGCTGTTTGCAAATCTACCACTGTGCTGGTCCAGCCCACGCAGGTAGGGGTTATGAAGCAAATGAGGGTGCTGAGAAGGTAATCTCCCCTGGAACTAACTTTTTGTGACTATAATTTCTACTCTGAAGCCATTCTAACAAAAAATGGATCTATCTGAGGTCTAAAGAAGTAAAAAGTAATTGGAGTCTTATAAACATTCACAAACATTTCTGAGATGTAAGAAACCCATTCCTCTGCATCACTTTGACAAACATTCCATTTCTTACTAAAAATTAATGATAAAACCAGCCTTATGAAATGGCTAAAGACTAAGGGACTATAAATTTAGCTGAATTGTTATAGCTTTTTAGGTCTGCTTTGAACAGTTTAAAAATTATTTTTAAGTGTATGTTTTTTAAAGTTTTTGAAATATTTTATTTATTTTTAAGAGAGAGAGAGAGAGAGCATATGCAAGCAGAGGAGGAGGGTGACAGGGGTTACAAAGTGGGTTACCACTGACAGCAGTGCGGTGCTTAAACTCACAAACTGTGAGATCATGACCTCAGGTGAAGTCAGATGTTCAACCAACCAAGCCACCCAGCCACCCCTTTAAGTGTATGTTTATATAATTTTGAATTTAGGGAAAAAATACAAAATCTTTCATATGTTTACCCAGATTCACTGGGTAATATTGTACCTATTTTTTCTTAGTATTTTTGCTAATGTGTTTGCTTTCTTACATTTTTATTAATAATCAGCAATAAATTTGAACCATCATGTCCATTTACCCCTGAAATACTTCAGTGCTTCTTTCCTAAAATGAGGGTGTTCTTTACATAGCCACAGTACAATTTTCAAAATCATGAAATTTTAGCATTAATATCAAATGCACCATTTACAGACAAATTTTATTAGTTTTCTCAATAATATCCCCTGTAGTTTTCTATCCTCCAGGTTCAGAAGCCAATCTGAACAGATTCGTTACATTTAGTTGTGAAATAGCTTTGGCACTGCTCTAGTCTGGAACCATTCCTCAAGCTTGCTTTCTTTCAAACCTTCATGTTTTTGAAGATTTTGACCAGTGAATTTGTAGAATTGTCCTTAATGTAAGTGTGCTAAATATTTTCCAGTTTTAGATTCTGGTTACACATTCTTGACAGGAATAAATAGAAATGATACCATGTTCTTCTTGAATGCATCTCTTTATAAAGGTATGTGATATAGGTTTGAACCATTCCTGGGGATGTTAACTTTTTGATTACTTGGTTAGGGTCTGGTGGGTTTTTATTATGTCAAGTGAATATTCTTTTTCTTTTGTAAATTATAAGTAGTTTCTGAGAAGATACTTTATAACTATATCCGTGTCTTATTCCTCATCAAACATTCATCAGCTAGTTTTAGTACTGCTGATGATTACTGCCTGTATCAATTATTTCTGTGGATGTTGCAAAAGGTGCTGTTCCAATTTCTTCTTTTATTCTGCATTCTGAGTCAGAATTATACTGCCAGAAAGATATTTTCCATTCATTCATTCATGCATTCATATATTCATTCATTCATCCCTCTATTTAAATCCATACAGACTCTTTGATTCTATTTTATTCAGGGATTAAAGTCTTTTATTTATGTTATAAGCTTTTAAAAACAGTTTTGTTTTGTTTTGATGCTCAAATTATCTCAGATTTGTTCAGGGAGACCTCTGTAAACTGCCTCCCATGTCATTTTAAATGTTCCAACTGTTGGGGTTCCAGGGTGGCTCAGTTGGTTAAGCATCTGACTTTGGCTCAGGTCATGATCTTGCAGTCTGTGAGTTCTATCCCCATGTCAGACTCTGTGCTGACAGCTCAGAGCCTGGAGCCTTCTTTGAATTTTGTGTCTCCCTCTCTCTCTCTGCCCTCTCTCTCTCCTCTCTCTCTCTCTCTCAAAAATAAGTAAACACTAAATAATTTTAAAAATAAATATTCCAATTGTTTTCTTGAGCATTATCTTTATTTTGTGGCTTATGAAAATGTTCAAGACTCATTTTGTAGACCCTTTACCTCAGCCCTGGATCCATCTATATCAGCAAGGAGTTTAGACTACTTTTGAGTAGAGTATATAGCTCTTTCCCACCTCATATATATCATTAACTTGAACGTTTTTGAATTTGGGCTACTTTTAAAGAGAGTCTGGGATGAATCAGAGCTTTCGCTGATCTTTTCCATTAACCATGGTCGTATAGGATTCCCACAGACTTTTGAAAGAAGACTAATGTTGGGCTATAAAGGGACCATAGAGAACCGGACCTGGCCCTATTGCAGATGGCCCTTCCTTCCTTCCTTCCTTCCTTCCTTCCTTCCATCCTTCCTTCTTTCCCTCCTTGTGGGGGATAAACTTAGGAATCTCCTGGGGCCTACACCAGTGGGTTAACAAGACATAAAGAAACACAAAGTCATAAAATGTTCACACCCGAGTTTGGGTAACCAGATTGGCACTTTAAGAATAGGGAGGCACAAAGGTGCCAAGAATAAGGAGGTGCAAAGGCACCCCAAAATAGGGGGGTGCTGAACCCCCAAAAATAGAGAGAGAGAGGCAAAGGCCTGAAATAGAATCGGCTCAAAGGTGCCCAATGCATAGGAATAACAAGATTAGAAATTCAGGGTGAAAGCACCCCAAGTTTAGTACTACAGCAGAAAGCTGCTTTCATAGGAGAATAGGGCCAGGTTAGGTAAATTTGTGAATTGGACTCTGGACTGCTGTGCTTCAGGCAAAGCAGCCCCGAGCAGACATGGTTAACAAAAAAAACAGGTGTCTTGTTAACCCTGAGGTTATTCCCCTGTCTGTCTCATCCCCTAGGCTGGCAAAGATAAACAGATAGCACGCCTCCTGTCTGCCATTAACAACCATCTACTCATCTGCCTGGCACCTGGATTTTGTTTTATATTGACCCAAACCCCAAACACTGTATATCTTCAAAATCCCCTTTTCCTCCTCACATCCACAAGTTAAAGTTTCTAGTTTGTCTCTTTGTAAACACCCATCACATTTGCAAGCCTTCTGATCTGAATAAATATGAGGCAAGGACCCTTATTCGGGGGCTCTTGTTTTGTGTGTGTGTGTGTGTGTGTGTGTGTGTGTGTGTGTGTGTGTGTTTTCCCAGGACAATAGCCATCTTTCATTTTAATCCTGTGTCCGCTCCTTTGTTAGACAAAAGAGAACTTTAGACTTAGATTCTATGACCCTTCCTTCCTTCCTTCCTTCCTTCCTTCCTTCCTTCCTTCTCTCCTGCCCTCCTTCCTTCCCTCCTTCCTTCATCCCTTCCTTCTTACCTCTTTCTTTCTTTTCTTTCTTTCTAAGAGTTAGAGCATAGTCTGCTTCTGATGTAAGCAACTTCCCTAGCTTAATATTCTATTGCAGTTGCTCATTACCTCCCTTTTATGTTTTCCCTTTTTCCTTCCTTCCTTCCTTCCTTCCTTCCTTCCTTCCCACATGTCTATGTCTAGCACAGATTACTTTTTGATCTAATGCTCATATGAGAAGTTGTTTAACTAGATAATTGCTCAAGTGAGAACCTAATTTTAAACCTAGTATGTTGGGACATACTAGACAATTTACCTTGTAATTGGGCTGAGAGTGATTAGTCTGATAATCACTTTCAAAGTGAAAAACAACTATTTTCAACTACAGAAAATAAAAATGAAAGTAATGCACAACTGCAATGGAAAATGAAGCTATATAAATTGCTTAGATCTCAAGCAGACTATGCTCTAACTTTTGAATGATTGTAATAATAATGATATCAATAGATTGTAAAAGCATCACTGGAACCTTTTCAGGGACTTTATCAAGTCAAGTCTACAGTAATATGCAAACAGATATTTCCAGGAGGAAATAGGTTCTGTTCAAAATCCACCATCCTTTGAGAGCTGGACGAGGATTATCAATATCAAACAATATCAAATAATTATCAAATAATAGCCTTTGTTTTCAATTTAAGCCTATAAAGGTACAATGTTTCTCCAGCAGGTGAAAACACTCCTCAGAAAACAAACAAACATGTCACAGTGTGAGTCCCAGCTCCCTTGTTAACTAACTGTAACTCGGGTAAAAAATCTTGGACTACACTAACAGCCTTTGAATATGTCTCTATACACGGTAGTGTGGCATCTGTCTCCATAGTTAAGATGCCTCATTCTTTCCAGAGACTACATCGGACATATCTGAGACATGTCTATGTCCCGGGCTTTGTTCACACCATCAAAGCCATAGAGAAGCTGTTCTGAAGGAAAGTTTATCCTTGTAGAGCTCAGGCCCAGGGCTGGAGTATGGCAGTTAATTTCCTTAATAGTGAGAGTCATAAACTAGAGTCTTTATCAGAGTCAGGGGTGGCTTTTGTTTCATGGCATTTACCCAATGGCCCTGATTAAAGTGGACAGGGAACTGGAAGAATATTGAAAAGACCTCCCCTTATACCATCTTTTGGTCAAAGAGACAGAATGAAGAGAGATGAGCTCAGCAGTAAGAATCACAAAGGCATGAAAAGCAAGAGGTAGGCAAGGTGGAGAAGCAGTCTCCTAGAGGCTGCCTTTGTGACCATCTGTCTTCGTGAGAAAATTTCCTCTCACATGAAATTCAATTTTATCATATCAAAAAATACAATTCTTCAATTCCAATCTACTCACTGTTTCTGCCCACAGAACTGCTACTTGCCCCTGTACGCAGGGCCTGCCACTGGAGAGACGAGGTGGGGGAAGCAGGAAGCTGGCTGGCAGTTTTCCTGGCCTTGCTTCTGTCCACAAGTGCTCACTGGCAACCAGAAATATAGCAAAGTGCCCTCTACAGAGACCCAGGCATGGATATGGTCCAGTTAAGACCTCCCACTGAGCAAATGGTTGGTCTTGTTTTTAATTCAAGTATTAAAATAGTGGTAATTTGGCACTGATTAGCAATGTTAGCCCTGAAGGCCAAAGGAAGACTGGAATTCAATGTGAGGCTCTAAACAATTCCTTCCTTTAGATAATTACTTTTTTAGAGGCCTATTGGGTATATAAATACCACATCATGCCATAGCTTGGCAAGTATTATCAGTATCAGTCCAAACTCCTTCTAGCACCATTATGCCTCAGGCACTGGAAGGGCCTCATCACTGCAGCCAAGCCTGAGATGAACATACTGGACAAGAGACGTCTCTTCTCTGGTGAGAGAAGAGGCCTAAGTGGCTCAGGTATGGCCTCTCCTTGGAGGTCCATGTTCCTGTACTCAGCTATCAGGGGCACACATCTCTACATCTGTATCTCCTTAAAGATATATTTGCAATTATATGCTCTCCCAGTAGGCCCTTTGTCCCTGATTTGTAGGAAACTATGCTAGAAATACCTGGCTGGCCAGTGGGACCAGGGATAAAATCAACTCTTCACTCGAATGTTCCTTCAGCAAATCTTCACCAAGCATTTCTTGGTACCAAGCCCAGGACAAAGCACCAGAACACCCAGATCAGTAATACACTTGAATATATATGAGAAACTCATATGAATCTGGAAACAGATATAGTTCAAAATATCATTTGGAATATTAAAGGTATACACAGAATCTTGCAGGATACTTTCAAAGGATAAAATTCACACCAAGGAAGGAAATTGAGGTAAACACAAGAAGGCAATGGAGTATAATCACAAATGAGGAGAAACTTGCCAGTAGAAGAGAAGGGAAAGGAACAGCTTTCCCAAGGCCTGGGAGTTAGGCTAAGGGAAGCTGAGTCTACTTTCACATCACACATGGTGCAAAGCAGCAGCAAGGGCATGGGGAAAGTTGTGCTGGGCAGGCAGGCAAGGCTGGAGGGGAAGGCAATGGGTGCTGTTTTGGCAGATGCAGACTCTTTCTGTGAGCACTGGAAAACCAGTGGAGGCTTGTAAACATGGAAATCAACAATCATGTAGAATCCTAGGAAACGACAGCTCCAGGCCCAGCTTTGTTTGTTCTGAGCTTTGGACCTAATCTGGATGTCTGAAGCTCAGGGACAGCATAACTGCTGGACTTGCTCCATGACCACTGATCAAAGCTCTTGAGCTCTGGGCCCAGAACTAAAGTGCCAGCCCTGTCTATGGTGATCCTCTAAGCCTTTTAATCTCCCCAGGGTGTATGTATGTGTGTGTGTGTGTGTGTGTGTGTGTGTGTGTGTGAGTGTGTGTGTGTATAAGCTACACACACACACACACACACACACATACACATATATATATGTGTATATGTGTGTATATATATGTGTGTGTGTATATATGTATATATGTGTATGTATATATGTGTGTATATATATATGTGTATATATATGTATACATATATATATATGTGTGTGTATATATATATATGTATACATATATATATATATATATATGTATACATATATATATACACAGAAGAAAATGTTTTGCATCTTGATATGTGTAGGTATTATTTCCATTGCAAAGACTAGTTCAGTTAATATTTAAATATTTATTAAGCATGTAATATGGACAAGGCAGTGTTCTAGGCACTGGGGATGCAGCAAAATCCATGCCTTCATGGAGTTTAAAATCAAGTTGGAAAAATACAAGAGCTAAGCCTTAATGAGCTCTTACCATGTGATGCAGGTCCTGTTCTAATCATTTTACATAAATCAACTAATTTGATCTCAGTTTTAGAAGGTATATTGATTGACTCCATACTATGTGAAGTAAACACAGGTTAAGGAAGCTATCCAAGGCCATCCACCTAATAGTTTTAAATAGGAAAAGATCTGTGCCTCAAAGGATGAAGTCAAAGTTCAGAGAGACTAAATAATTTTGTAAACATCACTCTGATTCTGATCTGTCTCAAAAACTCATACATTGGCCACTCTACTATTATCATGTGCACCCTAAAAGTTTTCCAGTGATTAGAGATGATCTATTTCCAGGACCAGAGCTTCCAACTATAAGGAAGATGCTATGTACCATTAAATTATTCTGATAACTTCTCAGTTTCCCTTATTTATTACAATTCACCAAACACCCCATTGTATTAATATATATGGCATTTATGAAGGAAACCATAATATTTCAATTAGTCTAAATCTACACAGAGTCATTTCCTATGGCTGGCAAGAACTTTTTAGACTTTTTAACTTTTGTTAAATCATCAAAACTTGGGATATTTACTCATCTGCCCTTTTAGTGAGTGACTGGCAGGGATTAATAGGCATTTGGTTGCCCTGAAATACCTGGGAAGGGAGTGCATTTGTAGGTGTCCTGGCCAAGGATCAGCAAGAAGTAAAGACTGTTGTATCTGTTTATTACTTTTCATATAGTTTTATTTTTACCTCCAAACTGATGAGATCTAGGAAAACATTTTACATATATTAGATTTCACTCACCTAGATCTTTTAATATATACTTGATCACATTAGACTTTGTTGTTTGCCTACCCACTTAAAGCTCTTGAAATCTGCCAGCATATTTTCCAGATGAATACCATTTCATTTCTTGACAATCCTTAAGACCTTCTAAAGTTTTCAAAATTAAAAAGAAAACTTCTTTTTTAAAATTTTTTTAATGTTTATTTATTTTTGAGACAGAGAGACAGAGCATGAATGGGGGAGGGTCAGAGAGAGGGAGACACAGAATCCGAAACAGGCTCCAGGCTCTGAGCGGTCAGCACAGAGCCCAACGCGGGGCTTGAACTCACGGACCGCGAGATCATGACCTGAGATGAAGTCGGACGCTTAACCGACTGAGCCACCCAGGCGCCCCAAAAGAAAACTTTTCTATGAGTACAAATATTTAATAAAAATGATCTCAAAAAATTCCCTAAGGAACATCTAATGCTAATATTTTCATTCCCAGGAAAGTAATCATGTGTAATTGCATTTTGTTTTGACCCAAATAAATGACAAAATACCAGTGCCATTTCCTTGTGATTATTTTAAAGCTGTATTTCTTGATGTAGGATCTGCTCAAATGCTTATTTGAAGATCCATATTGTCAAGGTTCTCCATATCCTCATATTTATCTATATTACATTTGTGAAAGTCATTTGGGAATAGTAAAGCTATTATTCCTGGTAATAACAGAGATGATCCTTATGGATTATAGGGAGTTGTCCTTATTGATTGCAATGCATTTTTGAAAAGAACATGTATGGCAGTAATTGTATAAGCACAAATGGAGCTGGAGAATCCTGAATTCTAGTTCCAGTTCTGCTAACTAAATGGTTGCCTGACCTTGAAAGGTAGTGGATAAAGGGGTGACAATCCTCTTGGGACTTCAGTTTCCTTGGCCATAGTAGAGTTATAGGGTGACATAATCTCTATGTAAAATGGGTTTTTGCAAAGTCATCCTGCTGGTTATTGACAATCTTGTGCTAGGCAAGAAATGTCCTGACTTCTGTTTCACTTTCAAAATAATAGTATTGAGTTCCTCCTACATTTCTGGACAGGAGGCTTCTTATTTTTATTGACTTTTTAGGTTTATCACATTTATGTGCATTGAGCATAATTGGATAGTGGTTCTTCATAGAGTATGGGTGAGGTGTGGAGACAGCACGTCAGAGTCATCCAGGGATCTTTTAGTCAACATATACTTGCCCTCCTTCCACTTTAACTCTTTTCTCCAACATGACTCAACCTCAATTCCCCTAGCTATCAATTTTCTGATTATTCTAACATGTACCTCAATCACCCTTCAAAGAAGCCTAGCTAGGCCATCCAATATACCTGCTTCCAAAGGTATGTTGGAATCTATAGTGTGTTTCTAAATAACAACTTGGCAAAAGCTCATTTTCACTACTATGGCATTTTATCCAATGACCAGCATGTAATTCTTCCATTCTCCAGCTGCTTTCTTCCCTGTAAGGTACTTAAAGAGTCTTTTCATTTGGAAATTACTATCAAAGTGTGTCTAAATTACTGTGGAGGATATATTCTACAATTTTCTTAAGGTCTTCTTAAAGCAGAAATTATGTTTCTCCATGACTTCTTCTTAAGAAAACTCACCAGGAAAAAATACTTTAATCCATAGAATTAATTCCTTCTCAGATCACTGTGTACACTATGATAACCCCAAGGACATGGATTTGAAGAACATTCACCTATGACATCATTCAGGAAGAAATTCTCTCAATTCCAGACTCTGTATTGATTGTATGGTTTGGGGTCAGCTAGCCCATTTGGGTGAGAGATAATTCTTGCCCTTGAATTACCATTGCATTTTTCAGGCTTTAAAAGATTTTAAAATGATCATGCATATTAAACAGAGTCCCTGAGTGGAGAAATTCTCATGCTAGAGACCATTTCTTTATTTATTAAGGTCCGATTGTGTTTTACTCAAATGTATATTTGGTGGGCGGTCTTTTTTATTGTTTGCCCTGGTAGAAATGACAACACATACAAGCAAAACATACGAACAAAAAACTTTTCTTTTAAGGTATGTTTTTAAAATTTACATTATTTATTTATATTTTTGCTTTTAAGACTTAAACAAGGGATGTGCCTTAGCCAAGGGCAGCATGCCTTGAGAATGACAAGCTATTCTGGATGGGTTCCCTACCTCCCTCTTCCGTAGCTGCTTTATCAAGGGCCATATGGTCAACTCAGAATGCTTGGAGGAGCAACACAGGGGTCCAGATGGATGGGTTCTTAGAGAGTTCTTTAAGAACCAATGCACCCAACCTCTGAATCACCATATGCCAAAAGGTCACCTCGACCAGAGTAGCATCCTTCCTGGTTCTCTCTTTGTGATTTTTCATTTGGAGTCAGTACCCTGGTGATTTCAGGCATTGTGGGGTTTTAATGAATGCATTATTATAATTATTTTAAGTACTAATATCATTGATATCAACCTTGCTATCTCATCTGAGCCTTCAAGAGAATAAATCTGAAAAAAGGATGTGGAGTATGCTAACAGAGCAAGCTCCCAATGCAAGCTTGCACCGTTCAGGTTGAAGGTTCTCAATTTGGTTATTGTCCCTCAGCAGTAATGCCAGCAATGGCTACCATGCCCTTAAGGCACAGAAAATGGTCTTATCTCTGTTCTGCACTTGGGTAGCCCAAAGCCTTCTAGGTCTTACAGGGAAGGAAATGTAGAATGAAGAGTGCAAAGTGGGTGGGAGAGAATTTGTCCATTTCTCTCCAGTACTTAAGTTATGCCCTCAAGGAATAAAAAAGACATTTTAAGAAAGTGCATATGTTCTCTGATTTGCTTAAAGTATAGTATTTCCTGAAGGTAGAAGGTTAAGCAGTGTGACATTTTATGGTTCTTTCTCTACCACAGCATTCCCCATCTGTGAGTTCTGTGCAAAGCCTTCAGCAAATTCAGGGACAGCCTAGGATGGAAGCATGGAGTCCTGGACATCTCCTCTGCCCAGGGGCCCTGGGCACGTTTCTATGGTTTCTATGCTTCATCGCAGGTTCAGGGGACCTTTCCCAGAGTGGCAGGTCGATGCAACCTCCAGCTGGTTTCTTGCTGTGAGTGGCACACACTTCACAAGAGCCCTTCAACAGAGTGGGAAATCTCATTAAAGCCTGACATTTGCTGAGCATCCCCAGAGGGCAAAGGTTCCCGTTCTAATCACAGAGCCCCACTGCAGGGCCGAGCAGGCACTGTGGTGGCATTGAGATGGAGCTGTCATCTTCAGCTTCACACAGGCCCCACCTCCTGCAGCCCTGAGGTCTCCTGTGCCTCTGAGAAACCCTTCCCATTTCGGTGCCTGAAATATTCTCTTCATCTCTGTCCTCCCCGCCATCTTCCTCCTCAACATCTCCTTGCAAACACTTTGCCTACACTCTTTTCCACAGTAGCATGGAAACCTGAATAATCACTCATTTAATTCCTTTTGACCTGGCCATTTACATGAGACAGAAGAGACCCAAAGAACCAAGGTGTTTCCTGTGGACACAAAGTGGAAGCCATTTCTTACCTGTGCACAACTGGTGTACTGGTCAGTGGGCTCTGGCTAAACCCTCTGTGGGCCAGGAATTAATGCAAATAAGAACAAAAAGGCGCAGTGATCTGAGTTCTCTGTTGTCTAAGCAACCTCTTGGAACTGGAAGGTGTAACCACTGGAGATGCACCAACTGGTTGTATTCATGGTTATTAGTAGCACAACAGGGAGACCAGCTCCCTTCCTGATGTTAAGGATGTGTACAGGGAGCAGCCAATCCCAGGGAGTCAATGGGCTTACCCCTGCACAAGGTTTTTATATAGACACTTAAAAATATCCATGATAGATTTATTTTCCATAAGTGAAATAATTGCTTCCCTGGATTAATGGACCAAAGCCATTCTCGGGGTCTATGTTTGAGCTTTACCTCCCTGACCTGTTCATAACTCACTCTTTTTCTCTCCCTCACCACCCGCCATGGCTGTGTCAGCTGTGTATTAATGTTTTACATACAGAATCCATATTTTACCCAAACTCTGCAAGGTACTTTAATTATCACCCTATTGCCACCCCTTAATGTTTTTTATGTAAACTACATACAGAAAAGTACAGAGGACGATGGACAAATATTCATGTACCCAGCACTGAAAATTAAGAAGTATTACATTTTCCCACTTTTACTTAATAAGTGTTTTAAAATTTTTTATGTTTATTTATTTTTGAGAGCGAGAGAGACAGAACATGAGTGGGGAAGGGGCAGAGAGAGAGGGAGACAGAGAATCTGAAGCAGGCTCCAGGCTCTGAGCTGTCAGCACAGAGCCCGACATGGGGCTCGAACTCACAGACCGTGAGATCATGACCTGAGCCAAAGTCAGCAGCTTAATTGACTGAGCCACGCAGGTGCTCCTCATAAATTTTTAAGAATGAAAAATCTTACAGATAGGGTTGAAATCTCCTTTGAATCTCACCCCTTTGATCCTACAGAGACAGCCACTATCCTGAAGATGACATTTGTTCTTCCTCCCCATATTTTTATAATTTCTCTGTGGAGAATGATGAGGTTGGGGGAAGCTGAATAACTTTTTCACTGCTACTCAGTTAAGCGGGGAAACAGACTGGAATGCCAGATCCCTTCCGGATTTCTTTTTTTTTTTTTCTTTTTTTTAATAAAAAATTTGGTTTATTTGTTTCTGACAGGGAGAGAGAGAGCAGGGGAACTGTTTATTTGTTTTGAGAGCAGAGAGAGAGGGAGACACAGAATCTCTGAGCTCTCAGCACAGAACCCCATGTGGGGCTTGAACTCACGAACCATGAGACCATGACCTGAGCCAAAGTCAGACACTTTAACTGACTAAACCAGCCAGGCATCCTTTCTGGATTTCTGAGCCATGGGCACACAAATGCACCTGCAGAAGGTTGACAGAAAAGTAGGAATGGGAAAGATGCAAAATCACTACCAAAAAAGACAATGCCTAGAAAAGTAGCAGGTAAGGAAAGATGTGTTTTTTTTTTTTTAAAAACCAGTGCTCTGAAATAGTGCCTGGATAGTGCTCAGAGGTGGCTTCCATGTTTCCACTGTACTTCCAACTCTGTTGGCATGTCCTCTTTTCCCATCCTCAAACTTTCAAAAGAATATGGTAATATATGTGAAACTAGAAAAGAAGTGTGACCCTGAGCTGCCCTTAGATGTGGCTCCTTTCTCTCTTTTGATTCATCATCTTGTACCTCCAAGTTCAAAGGGGTCTTGCCATACCCTGTAGTGCACATTCTTCAAGATCCCCAGGAATTTAAAATGCTATTATTCTAAGATTTCAGGATCCAACTATTTTGGGCCTCCTTTGCATATCTGTCAAATGATGATAATTACAGGTCCTCTTCCTATCTCACAGATTCACTTGAAGGGAAAAAAAATAATGAGTCAACATTCATTTATTTAAGGAATATTTACCAACTACCAGCCATGTGCACAGACTTGTGCTGGCAGTAGGGATACAACTATGAAGGAGATGAATTGTTGCTTTCCTGAAGCCTATGATCTATTTGAGAAAAAAAAAAAAACAAAAGTAGAACATTAAAGTGTATTTTACTAAGGGGCAAATATAATGGTCTTCAGAAGCATCAAAGACAGGCACCTAATGGAGACATAAGAGATAGGAGAGGCTTCCAAACCAAGCCCTCAGAAACAGGTAGAGTTGGCCAAAAAAGAAGGGAATAGCCATGTGCTTTAGTCCATACCAGAAGACAGTGTGATTTTTAGGACATGCTGGTTCTGCAGTGTAAATAACCATCAGTCCATAGTAACACAGTAGGACTAATTTCCCTTGAATTTTTTTCCAGATACTCCATAAAGTCTCCTCTTTTGTGCCCTCACTCCTGATATTTTCCTTTATACCAGGTTTTCTCAATCATTTATCTTCAGCATCTCATAGTGACTGGTGGATTTAAAGACATAGCAGAAATTTATTGAATAAAGGAATTAGTGAAGGATGCTGATTGGCAACCCCTCTCCAACCTCGTACCTGATGGATTCTGCGGACACCTCTAAGGAGGTGGAATCCTGATTTGTTGCTGCTCTTACAGTCATTGGACTCTGGCTTTGCAGAATCAGCCTGAAGGATCTGGCAGATACCTTTCTCAGCCTTTCCATCCCTTTCAAATGTAAAAAGTAGAAGAGACAAAGGGAGGAAAATAATCCCTGGAGAATAGTTCCTTTTGTTCCTTATAAAGTCAAATTTTTTACGTATAGTTCTCTAAACTAAACTCTTTGCTCCACAAAATGAGGTTTTCCCTCCTGTGGAGGAGAAGGCTCTGACTTTTAAATGGTGTAATCCCTGGCAGTGAAAAGAACCACTGGAGATATCTCAGAAAAGTAAGTCAGAGGAAGAGCCTCACCACAGCTCTGGCTTCAAAGCAGGCTTCCCATGGGTGGGAACTTTTTGCTGACTGCAGAACTCCAGGGTAGAGAAGGTCTATCAGCACAGCTCTTTGGATAGTCTGCATTTTTGGAACAGCTTTTCACTGACCCTGGGAGAGGGAGGGCTGTCAGGAAGGCCAAGAGAATGGAAAAGAAAATGCCAGCAGAAATGAAACAGTGCAGCCTTCTTTCTCTTGAGGGCTCTGGGAAGTCTTCTCTATATCAAAGGCTCTGCTTCCAGCCACAATGGAATAACAGGGACCAGTTTTTTCCTCTCGACTGCAACAACCAAAAACACAGCCAGAATATATGAAACAATGATTTCCAAGGCCCTGAACATCAGGCAGTGAGAGACAGTGACCCATAAGACATGGAAAACAAAGAAAGTAACCTCTGCAGTGATACAGAGGAGTATGCAGGCTACAGAAATAGATGGAGCCTTGAGGTCTCTCCGAAATGAAGAGACTAGGTTGAGAGTCGGGAGAGACCAAAGCGGCTAGAGTTTGCAGAACAGAGTGCTGGAGAGGAGAGAGCTAGCTTCACAGAGAGGGAATTTCAGAGAGCTTCAAAGAGTTCCCCTGAAGTTCTCAGCTGAGTACTGATCAGAACATGCATGTAAGGTACCCAAGGCCATGAAAAAGATCACTTCAAGTGATTAGCAGTAACAACACACTGGGTCAGGAAAAGTGCCTGTTGCTACCCGCCAGACTGGAAGAACACATTATTCCCAGGACATTGGGTAGAGTACACAGAACTATCTTTAGTAGTAGGAAATAATTAGCCATAGAGAGTGCATAACTCCAGTTCAGCCTAACAAATTTTAAAAGCAAGACCCATAAGGAATTTTAAAATTAAAACCCAAAAGGATCAAATTCTAATTGATCAGGGAATAATAACAGAGAGAGACAACAGAAATCAAAAGAGACATCATTATAATTTCTACAGACAATTAAAGGATAGTAAGGGCATATTATTAACAAGTTTGTGCCAATAAATTCAACAACTTAAATAAAAAGAAAAAAAAAAAAACATTCTCCAAAGACACAAACTACCACAGGTCACTCATAAAGACACAGGTAACTTGAATACTATTATACCCATTATGGAAATTAAGATTATAGTTTAAAATCCTTCCAGAAAGAAAATTCCAGTCCCAGATTACTTCTGTGGTAAATTCTATCAAATACTCAACAAAGAAATAACACTAATGCTACACAAACTCAGAAATTAGAAAAAGAGAGATTTCCCAACTCAATTTATTAGTTAAGCCTAACACCAAAACTAATCAAAGATGCCAATTCTCCCCAAATTGTTTTCTAAATTCTATGCATTTCCAATGAAAATCCCAGCAGGTTTATTATTGTTATTATTGTTACTATTATTGTTATTATTATTATCGTTATCATTAGAAATTGACAAACTGACTTTTATAGAATTTATGTGAAAATGTTAGACCCAGCATGAACAAAGAACCTTGACAAAGAAGAGCAAAGTCAGAGTACTAGCACAATCTAAGTCCAGAGTATAATAAAGTTACAACAATCCAAACAGTGTGGTTTTATGTAAAAGTGGAGAAATCTATCATTGGGACAGTATGGGGAATTTAGAAGTAGACTAATATATATGTATATGGACAAGTGTTTTTTGATAAATGTGCTAAGACACAGAGCCCCTGGGTGGCTCAGTCAGTTGAGCATCTGACTTCGGTTCAGGTCATGATCTCATGGTTTGTGAGTTCTATCCCCACATGGGGCTCTGTGCTGACAGCTCAGAACCTGGAGCCTGCTTCAGATTGTTTGTCTCCCTCTCTCTCTGCCCCTCCCCCACTCGTGTTCTGTCTACTGACATTTGCAGCAATGTGGATGGAACTGGAAGGTATTATGCTGAGTGAAATAAGTCAGTCAGAGAAAGACAGATATCATATGTTTTCACTCATATGTGCATCTTGAGAAACTTAAGACCATGGCAGAAGGGGGGTGGGGTGGGGTGGAGAATAGATACAAACACAGAGGGAGGGAGGCAAACCACAAAAGACTCTTAAATACAGAGAATAAACTGAAGGTGGAGGGAGTGGGGGTGTTGGAGGAAAGGGAAAATGGGTGATGGGTATTGAGGAGGGCACTTGTTGGGATGAACACTGGGTGTTGTAAGTAAGCCAATTTGACAATAAATTATATTAAAAAATAAACATTTTTTTAAATGCTAAGGCAATTCAGTGGAGAAAGAACACACTTCTCACTGAGTGTGGTGGAAAAATTGCATATCCATATGCAAAATAATGGACTTCAAATCATAATACAGACCACATACAAAAATTAAAATGGACCCAGATCTAAATACAAAGCATAAAACTTTTAGAAGGATCCATAAGAGGTTAAATTTATAAATTAGACTTCATTAAAATTAAAAACTGTTCCTTTAAAATTGCTGTTTAGAGAATGAGAAGACAACTAAATACAGGGAGAAAATATTTGCAAATCATATAGTTAGTAAAGGACTCATATCAAGAATATATAACAACTCTCAAAATTCAATTGTAAGAAAATAAACAACCCATTTAAAAATTGGCAGAAGATTTGAAAAACACTTCACCAAAGATACACTGAAGGCAAATGAGCACATGAAAAGATGCCTAATCTCATTAGTCATTAGAGAAAATGCAAATTAAAACCACAGTGAGAACCACTTTACACTTACTCAAATGGGTAATGTTAAAATATTGACTATAACCAGTGCCTGAAAGGATTGGAGCACCTAGAACTCCCCTACACTGCTATGGAAATATAAAATGGTAGAACCAATTTGGGAAATATTTGGGCAGTTTCCTAAAAAGTTAAAAGTAAACCCACCAAATGACCAGGCTTTCCTCTCCTAGGTATTTTTCCAAGATGAATTCAGGTATATGGTCATAAAGACCTATACACAAATGTTCATCACTGGGTACTTGGGTGGGTCAGTCAGTTAAACGTCCAACTCTTGATTTTGGCTCAGGTGATGATCTCACGTTTCGTTAGTTCGAGCCCTGTATCAGGCTCTGCACTGACAGTGTGGAACCTGCTTGAGATTCTCTCTCTCTTCTTCTCTTTGCCCCAAACTCACTCTTGCTTTCTCTCACTCAAAATAAATAAATAAACTTAAAAAATGTTCATCTCAACTTTATTTATTGTAGCCCCAAACTGGAAACAAACTAAATTTGATCAATAAGTGAATGGATATCCAAACTATGTTTGGTATATTTCTGCAATGGAATACTATTTGACAATAGTGATAAGTGAAAGAAGCCAGACCAAAAACAAAACAAAACAAACAAAACAAAAACAAAAACAAAAAACAAACAAAAGCAAAAACAAAAAAAGAGTTATATATTCCATGATTCCATTTATTAAAATAAATGAAATATCTTAAAATACTGAAAATGTAAACTATTTAATGTGATCAGTGGTCCTCCAGCTTTGAGAAGGGAATTACAAAGGGAAATGACAAAATTTGTGGGTGTTGTAAGGTCATTATGTTGATGGCGATTATTTCATGGACATATATATTTGCTGTAACTAATCAAATTATACCTTTTAAATATATGAGGTTTCTTGTATGTCAATTATAATCTCAATAAAACTGTTAAAAAAACAAACAAACAAAAACAGACCATGAAGCAATTGTGCGGATTTTGCAGTAGATCACATCTGGTTGGATGGGACTGGGGAGGAAGACAGTGGTGGCCTAATGCAGGTTAGACACAAAGGCACTCAGTGATTAAACATATAGAATAGTGAGACCAGTGGCTTCAGAGATAGCATAAAGTATAGTTGACCCCTGTCAGCGTTAGGGACACCTACACTCTGTAGTTGAAACTTTGCATATAAATTTTGACTCCCCAAAACTTTAAAAAAAGTGCACAGATGTGAGGGGCAGAGAGAGAGAGAGAGAGAGAGAGATGGAGAGAGAAAATCCCAAGCAGGTTCTGCACTGTGAGCATGGAGCCTGATGCGGGCTCGATTCCACATACCCTGAGATCATGACCTGAGCTGAAATTCGAGAGTTGGTCCCTCAACAGACTGAGCCACCCAGATGCCCCAAATCTCCCAAACTTAAATAGTAATAGTCTACTATTGACCAGAAGCCTTACCAATAACATAGTTGATTGACTCATTTTGTGTATGTATAATATACTGTATTTTTATCATAAAGTCAGCTAGAGAAAAGAAACTGTTATTAATAAAATCTTAAGGAAAATACATTTATAGTATGGTACTATAAAAACAATCTGCATATAAATGAAACTGCACAGTTCAAACGTGTGTTGTTCAAGGGTCAACTGTATGTGTTCTTTTGAAGAAGCTCTTTGAAGGCTTGGAACAAAAGTCATGGAAATCAGAAAATATATTTTGGATTGTTTGGTGCCTAATGACTCAGAAATTGAAATTCTGCCAACAAAATAGTTCTGACAACTGCCAGGAAATTCTCTGCTTTGTTAGAACTCAGAAGGCATGGCCCCCAAATGTTGTCTAATGCTAATCCAGACTTAAGTAAATAGGATGGAGCAGTTCCTGGGGTCTGACATCATTCTCAGGTGGCCCCAGACCCTGGGTGGTGGTGGGGCTGGAGCCTGGCTCAAAGCAGGTTCCTGATTGTGCAATCAGAGATAATTGGTTTCTAACTCTGATACCATTTATTCTTTCTATCCCTAGCCAGGAAAAGCTGCCTTGGCTCCTTTGTTTTTAGCTTCCAAATTTTCTTACTGTCAGCTGCTAAGCATTTTTGTCTCTTCCATCCTCTTGAGACTTCACTCCCTCCTTCACATAGTCCTTCCTTTGCCTTAGGGATGCTTAGGGTTTCAGTTTCCCCGCCTTGCCCTCTGTCCAGAGGGGCTACCGGTCACCCTTGTCCACAGTCTTCATTTTATGTTGTCTGCTTGGCAATGCAGTGGCTGCCCTTCTATTGCCCTTGAGGAATAGCTACAGAGCATCTCCTGCTCCATACTCTTTTTAAAAAATCAATCCACCTGTTGTCTCATCAGCCAGATTGTCAGCTTCCTGGGGGCTTGCCTTATAGCAGCCCGTCTCTAGTTCAAAGATCCTTGAATCACTGAAAGTGTCACTTAGGCTTTCCTCAAAATCTGGAGTAGAGCAGAATTCACTCATTCAGGAAAAAAGAAAGAAAAAAAAAAGCCTGGGTTGCAATAACTTTACACATCAATAAGACATATGTATGAAGCTGTTCAAGTTGTTAATGATTCACCATGAAACATCCAATACCACCGGGGACAAAGCACCTTACTAACTGTTAATGAATAAGCACACACAGAATATGAGCTAGCTGCCGAGCGCTTTTCAGCTGTCTTTGATAATACAGGCTCCTGTATCATTCCTGCCATATAATGAAAAACCTCAGCCTGAATTGTATCAATGCAAATCACGGGAGCTGCCTGCAAGCTTGTGTATTGTAACTTATCTGTTGGGACAATACAAAGATATACCATTATCAGCCCTGTCCACTTAACTATTAATAAGGCTCCTTTGGGTCTTACATCCCCCTCCTGCAGTGCCCCCACACCCCTCTCCTGCTCACATAGCAAGCACTGCAAAGCCTGCTTAACTTCCCCACTTGTAGACTTAACTAGGGAAAGGTGTGCAGGTCGATTTAGTGTCTACAAAATGAAATCCATATAAAATAAGAGCAGGAGACTCTTTAAGAGTGAGCTGAAATCACTCACAGAGGTCTCCCATGGGAGACCTGGGCAGAGGGTGGGGGTGCCTTCACCCCTGTGTGGGCAGTGGAGACAGGACAGGAGGGCTGGATGGGTCAGTCCTGGGGGCTCACTCCAAGCCTTCTTTTCCTGCCCTGTCCTATCAGCTCAGAAACTCCTCTCTGGATGCTGCCTCCATAATGTGTCCCAGTCCTGGTCTTTGGCTTTTTGCTTGACTGGGAAATCTTGTGTAACTTGTGAAGGCAACACAGATGGGGCAGCATTCTGCTGGTAGAATTGGGTAGAGCTCTTCTCCCTAAATCCATACTCAGGAGGGAGTGAGAGACCCCAGAGCCAGGAGGGGGCAGAGATCACCAATAAGGTTCTTTGATAAGAGCTTCTGTGCTTTATTGTAGTCACTTTCCTTTACCAGTATTTTCTGGAGTATTTTTTTCTGTTTCCAGAACTGCCTTCTCTTCATTTCTTGGCTAATTTTCTACTGCACATTTTATCCAAATTTACTGATTCCTTTTTTTTTCTTAAATTGCATAACAACCTCACATTCATTTTATTTAATTATTTAAGTTTATTTATTTTAAGAGAGAGAAAGAGAATGAGTGGGGGAGGGGCAGAGAGAGAGAGGATCCCAAGCAGCCTCCACACTGTTAGCATGGAGCCTGACTTGGGGCTCGAACCCAGAACCATGAGATCATGACCTGAGCCGAGATCAATAGTCAGATGCTTAACTGACTGAGCCACCCAAGTGCCCCATCAGGTTCATTTTAGAAGCCAGCGGAGTGCACAGAATGGTACAATCGTTGAAATGATTGAAATGATCTGAAAGAGATCGCTCTTACTGGTTACCTAACTTACTAAGGCTGGCCTTCCTCTCTACTTAATGAATACACAGGACTTATATTTGATCATTGTGCACACACCTATGTCAGTTCTTCTGAGCTTTACAACAACATTTGTGACAATAAGTAACAACTGAAGTTACTTTTCCCTGATTGTTAGGGAGGAATTTAATGGCCTTGTGATTGATGGGTGGTTAGCTGGTTAGCAGCGGAGGTCAACCAGATGTGAACCCCTTGACTCTTAACTCCTGTGCTGGTTCTCCTTCCATAGTGGTTAGCTATCTCCTTGCGCAAGAGGTAGTCATGGTGATTACTCTTCTTTCCTCCACTTCATTGTGCTTTTCTTAACAATTGGTATGAACTGGACGTACACTGCAGAAAAAAGGAGGGTTTCCTTGCTTACATGAAATGCTCTGCTAAACCTATTCCTACCAACTTAAAGTTTCTATGTAGCTGCATTATCCTATGTAATCCCTTCAGCAGTCAGGATAAGATTCCCAAACTACAGATGCAAAACCTGAGAGTCTTCAGTGTTTAGGGTCCTCCTAGCATGCATGGCAAGGCCTGTGCCTCTGACTCTGAAAGCACTTTTCTTTTCTACTCTTCTACCCCTCTCCACCCCCTTTGTTTCTGCAAATAGCAATACCACAAGTAGGCTTCTTTGTTTTATTTAGGAAAGGACATGAAAAATAAGTTATATTTGAACCACAAGAGAAACAGAGGTAAGCAGACTGTAATTACCCAAATTAGAAACTTGCCATATACGACAGCTGCAGAATTCCATGGTGGGACAAAAAAGCAATATTGACCAAGAAATATCGTATTACCCTTCACAGACCCATTCTGATTGTTTGTTCCTCACCCCCATTTATTCAAGAGACCTAGGATCTAACTACTTATTATGAGAAATTCATTACTGGTATTTGCAGATACTCAGGGATGTAGTGTCTGAGAGAAGGAGACAGGCAAGAAAAATTAATAATGCAAACAGTAAAACCCATTTAATTTCTATCTCTGAAGAAGAGCTCTTGTGAGGCAAGGTAGGGTGGTAAGAGTTTGGGATGGTGTGCATGATGAGAAATAAGGCAAGGGCAGGGAGGGAATAAAACATTTGACTTTGAGGTCCAAGCCTCTACTGCTAAACTCAAACTCATCCTCAAACAAGGTGGAAGTATATCTCCATCAGGCAAGCCAGTGGCTCTTTCCTCACTGCCTTGAACATGGGGAGTTTGCAAGCACTACAGAGTCAGAGAAAGGACCCTCCAAGCTTCCAGATCAATACTGAAGCCTTGGCAGGACACCACAAGGTGATGGTAGCTTGGAATCTTCCAACACTAAAAATAAAGCTGTTTCCTTGTGGGCTGGGTAGATTTTCAAGAGGTAGAGGTGGAAGGAAGGCCATCCCAGGCAGAAAGGCATGCAAGCTGGGAGAGTCAGATCTCTGAGAGAATGGGAGAGAGAATAAGGGATGGAGAGGGTTGAGAGGAGAAGATGCTACACTTGAAAATAAATCAGGGGAGGCCTGGGTGGGTAGCTCAGTCTGCTAAGTGTCTGACTCTTGATTTCTGCTCAGGTCAGTATCTCACTGTCATGATATTGAGCCTTGCATTGGGCTCTGTGCTCGGCATGGAGCCTGCTTGGGATTTTCTCTCTCCCTCTCCCTCTGACCCTCCCCGGCTCATGCACATGCATGGGCTCTCACTCTCTTTCTAAAAAATAACAACAACAACAACAAAGAAAATAAATCAGAAAATTAGGGTGTGATTGGATTTTGAAGGACCTGGAATGCATGTGCTTTATTTGTTAATTAAGGAAAGCCACTGAAGTCATTGTGTATGTTCATGTGTTTGCTGCAGAGTTTGATATGTTTTGGGGTGTTTCAGGGGATATTTTTTAGCAAAGGAGAATGATTATCAGAAATATGCCTTTGAAAAGGTAAACTATTTGGGGGAAACAATTATGACCGATATCTTCCAAGGAATTTTCATATTTCAGGACCAAAAGGGCCAAAAGTACCATTAATGTGAAGGACGATTTTGTCATTACTGGTTTAAGGCCCATTTAACAATAGGAAGCTTTAGGTACTTGCGGAAATATGAAAGAAAGAAAGAAAGAAAGAAAGAAAGAAAGAAAGAAAGAAAGAAGAAAGAAGAAAGAAAGAGAAAAGAAGAGAGAGAAGTATTTTTTAAAAATTTAATGTTTATTTTTGAGAGAGAGAGAGAGAGAGGACAGAGCATGCATGATCTGGAGAAGGGCAGAGAGAGACAGAAAGACACAGAATCTGAAGCAGGCTCCAGGCTCTGAGCTGTCAGCACAGAGCCCGATGTGGGGCTTGAACTCACTAACTGTGAGATCATGACCCGAGCCGAAGTCTGACATTCAACGGACTAAGCCACCCAGGCGCCCCGAGAGAGAAATATTTTTACAGAAAATTTGGATGAGCATCTCTTGGAAAACTTTTCTAATCTTGGCTATTTATAACGAGTTTAAACTTGATCAGCTATTCTGCCTGGAAAAAAAAAATCACTCTTTTGGAAGGTATGGAATCTTCTTTGAGACATATAAATGGTGTTCTTAATTTTATTCATTTGCTTTTTTTTTTTTTTAACTCTGCTTAAAATTGTTTATATTATTCTGGAATTTTACTTAGGCACAAAGAAGACAACAAGGAGTCAAGAATTTACTCCTAATCACATCAATATTCTTTGCTTGTTTGTTTGTTTTAAATTGGGAGGACTGACTGATGAATAAAAGGAATGTTAAGGACTTCAAGATGGCTCTCACGTATTACATTGCTTCATAAGGATGAATGTAAAGTGAGCCATATTGCTTCTGATATCTGTCAGATTCATAACATGGAGTGTGGTGTATCAGCATGCTATCATGTCATACTGTTCTTGTAAACCCACTCTGAATGTCAAGAGTGCATGAAACAGGCCGGTGTCCTGGTCTGCAGTGAGGCTCACTGCACCTTAACATTCTATCTCCTCCCTGAGAAAAATAAGCTAAATGTTGTGGTCATTTCATATTCCTCCCCTTTCCGTTTAGGGTGAAGTTTCACATTTTAGCAGCAAATTTCACTTTCTAGCAATCAAAAAATCAACCTCTATAAGTTAAGGCGGGAATATTTCAGAGAAGTTTACAGATAGCAAATTACATGCACCTAGCAGCTAAAACACAGTTCTTTTTGAGTCCTTAATAGAAAAGTAAGGGTGCCTGTGTTCAGTCAAACTAGCCATGTGGGGTAAGGAAAATCTTTGTAAGCTTGTTCTCTGCCTCTGCCCCAAATGTAGATCTTTTTCATGGCGGCCAGATAGCCAGGATTTGGTTCTGATTTGAAGAGAGTTTCCTAACCTCTCAAAATCAAGTTTCTTCATCTGCAAAGTAGGACAATCTGTTCAGTTCTCTACTTGTGGTACACATGTGTACCATAGTACACAACTCACCTTTCATAGGCATTCCCCAACCCCTGATTACCAAATCCTATGTATGCCTTAAAGAAAGATCCTCCACCCATCTCTTGTCCCGTCACTGGTAGATGCTATAGGTTGTAATGACTCTAAATCCACACCTTAAAGGGAATCCTTGAGGTGTCCTCCCAGACAGCATTCCTGGAGATGACTATGTAGTAAACCTTCTTTTCCTGGGTTCTCAACCATTTCCAGGGATACTTGAAAGGTAGTCAAGCCTCTTCCCATTCACAAACCTACAAGGAGTGTCACTCTGACATATGAGTCTCCTCTCTGGCCAAAAAAGCAGACCCCAAATTTACAATAGGATGTGATTTATAGGTATTTGTGTATTGATTATATGGAGCTCGGTATGCATTTTTCTAGATATAATGCCATAAATGATTGTCAGAGTCTTCCACTGACCCAATAAAAATATTTTTAATTCTTAATGTCATTGAAATACTCTCATTATGGCCCTGCTAAACTAATAATTAAGAAAAATGTGAAAATAAGCTAAATAAATCAGTCTTCTTTCTATGAGAGTTCATTGAGGATAGAAAACACATCATATTTATCTTTGCATAGCTCAACAGCAGCAATAATTGCTGCTAGCACTAATGTGGTGCTTACTGTGCGCCAGATACTATTCTAAGTGTTTAATATATTAATTAATATATTCCTCACATCAACCTAATAAAGTAGGATCTCTTTTTTTTAAATTAATGTTTATTTATTTTTGATGGGGGGGTAGGGGCAGAGAGAGAGGGAGACACCGAATCCGAAGCAGGTTCCAGGCTCTGAGTTGTCAGCACAGAGCCCGATGTGAGGCTTGAACTCATGAACCACAAGATCATGATCTGAGTCAAAGTCAGACACTCAACTGACTGGGTCACCCAGGCACCCCTAATATGGTAAGATCTCTTATCCCCAGCTGAAGAAACTGAGACCAGAAAGATTGCCCAGTGTGAACTAGTTAGCAAGTGATAGAACTGGAATTTAAGCTCAGTCTGCTTCCAGATTATATGCTGTAGAAAGCAATGAAAAGTTATCTACTGAATATATAGATGCAAAGGAACAGCTATGCATCTATTTGTGTTCTGATGCTTGCTTAATTAGAAAAAGCAAGGCAGATTAGAATGATATTCTTTAATGGAAATGTTTTGCATTTTGGAGGTGATGGGAACTGGGAACACCACCTCTATTGTGTCTAATTTTCCATCTGGATTCAGGGCTTGAGTATTCCTCTAGTAGATGCACGGCTAAAGCTCTTTTCGCTTGGATCAGCCATGGCTAGTCTTTGACATTTTTCCCTTACAAGTGAAAATAAAAGGGGGCCCCTGGGTGGCTCAGTCAGTTAAGCATCCGACTTTGGCTCAGGTCATGATCTCATGGCTTGTGAGTTCGAGCCCCACGTCGGGCTCTGTGCTGACAGCTCAGAGCCTGGAGCCTCTTCAGATTTTGTGTCTTTCTCTCTCTCTCTCTGCCCCTCCCCCGCTCACACTCTGTCTCTCAAAAATAAATAAACATTAAAAATTAAAAAAAAAAAAAAAGAAAATAGAAGAGAGCAAGTGTGGTTTTCCTGAGGTTACTGGGGAGTCTTTAGCTAGAAGTAGAAAAGGAAGAAAAAAAGTGAGTTAAAAGAGAGTGTGTGAATTTGGGAGAGATTGCCTCATAAAGTAGATTTACCATGACTGCAGCGTGTGAAAGGGGAGGAGCAGTGAAAAGAATAAGTGTGCAGCTTCTCTTCACTCCAGCTAGGGCATTGCTCTCAAGTCTTGCCCACCATGGCACACTTATCAAATGGCATCCTTTGCTATTGCTTCTAGACCCATCCCATGATGTGCTCACATTTTTCTCTCTCTTTCTCTTGGTCTGCCTGTCCCTTTCACTAGATCCCCTGTGTTCAGAACTAGTTTCAACAAGTATCCACATGTTATTGGACAAGATAGCCTTCATCTCTCTGGGTTCCCTGGCCCTCCCTTGACAAGGGGGATGCCAGCTTTTCTCACTCTTCTGAAGCCCTAATCCTCTCTATCTCTCCCTAAATTCCTACAGACTATTGTATTTTATGACTGTCACCTCTACGTAAATGACTCCCACGCTTTTACTGATTCCACATTTCCACCGCCTCCTGGGCACTGTACCTGGGTATCCCCAGCCAAGAACTGAAATCTCTTTTCTTTCCTGGATGAGGATCAATTGTCACACTGAACCACCAACATAGCTACTATCTACATCCATGTGCATCTGAAACTCAATATACCTGAAGGTTAAATTACTTTCTCCTTCCTCCTCAAAATGCTTTCCTCTTAATTTCCTTAATGATACTTTTTGTTTTTCTAGACTCATCTAGGATGAAAATGAGGATAATGTTTCACCTTTCCTGTATTCCCTAAATCCAATCTATCCACACAGCTGATCCATTCTTCTTTTACAATCTCTGCCTCATTCATCTTTCCTTGTATTCTCATTACCACCATCCCGAATTTCAAGATGTCCTTATTACTCTGCCAAGTTACTAGCATTTAGAGGTATGAACCAGCTGGGCTACTGCCCAAATTCTGACTTTGTTATACTGATTAAATAAAATAACAATAATACATACCCATAAAGTGGTTGATTTGATTAAGTAGTCACATGTTGAGTAAATTCTTAGTAAGTAGTTATTTTGTTAATATTACTTATTTTCCCTTAGTTTTGCATCTATTCCAATCCATCATGTTCTCTATCAAAAGAATAGTTTTCTTAACACACTATTATGACAATACAATTTCACTAATCTAAAACCACAAAAGGTTCCAAAATGCTTAATAAATAAAATAAAATGTCTGTAGCCTGGCCCTCACTGTCTTTTTAAGCACTTTCCCTAGTAGTCTATCTGCATTCTAGTCCTGTCAGAGTGATCGATTTACAATCTTTGCTGTTTCTAAGTCTACCTTCTGATTGGAACCAAAAATCCCACTCAAAACATTGCACCAATGGGCTGCTTGTAACTTTAATTTCCTCTGACCCCGTTTTGCATTTTTGTCAATATTACCAATTTAATACTATTGCATACTGTCTTTTGTTTATTGTTCTTATTCCTAAAATATAAGAACGCAGATGTCTGAAATTTGATTTTACATCTGTAGCACTGGCAGTAATATGGCACACAGTACGTTCTCAATTATTTTTGTTAATTAAATGTAAATGAGGTGTTTATCTCTGCTGAAATACTAGGGGATTGATAAATAAAAGGCAAAGATATGAAGGGACATGAAAGAGATAAAGCAGGAGCTTACATGTGAGTGGGTGAGCATGGCATAGAGATAGCTGTTGATAACGGGAATTCTGATGGCTACAGGGTAAGGTCCAAGCCCTCTAACTCCATAGCTGTCTGTCTGACACAGTCTGAGAAGAGACCGCCAAAGGTCTTATCACATTCCTGGATCACACACCCTTCGATGTGAAAGTAATTGTGTAGCCCAGGCATAGGCCATGTTGCTGCTATTGTCCTCAGATGTGGTCAGAGACCACATGTCTCATGAGCAGTCAGCCACAGTGTGTACTCCATGTGTGTGGCCTTAGTGAATCTGACTGCAGAGTATAGTTGACCTTGGATGGTTGCCATGAGGATGAGGTGTCACAACCTATTATTAGCTAGATAGAATGATGGATGGCATTTGAATCATAACCTACAGCAACTGGGCCAGTGACTGGGCAAGATGGTCATCAGACCCACTTCTTCTGGGACTAACACAAACTATATTTCATAGCTGCCTTGAATTTAGCTAGAACACTAGCATCCACTTTCCTGAATGGAATGGGATGAAAGAGTGGCAATTCCAGTACAAAGCCCTGCCCTCTCTCCCATTTTCTGTGGTTGGAATGGCCAGCATGGCATTGAGGCACAACAGAGCCTCAATGTGAGTAGGCCCAAGGCCCTGAATGAATACATGGAGCAGAGAGCCCTTGCTGAACCACAAACTGTTGTGAGATATTTTTGTATTAAGTACTATGATCTGCGGGTTATTTACTATAACAGTTAGTATTGGTTAGGCTAACTAATACACTGTTCAAAGCACTTTCACATTGCTTGTCTCAGTCAAACCACAGAGCAAACCTGGGATAAAGGAGAGATAAGTCTGACATGCTATTTTCTTTGTGATGATAGAAATGTTTACTTGGCCTGTCTTAAATCCCTCAATTAGAATCTAGGACTTTGGGGAAAATTGTCTACTTCTCTCTCTACTTGACCACACTATCTCTCCTAAATAGAAAAACTATTGTTCAATGCCACTGTTATTGTTTTCTTCCACAGATCAACACATTCTATTTCTGTGGTACCAACTGCAATCCAGGTTTATAAATCACATCGCTCTTTTTAGAGGCAGGAAGAGGGAGGAGAGGAGGAAGGCAGAGGGCTCTTGAGATCTGCTACATGAAGGTGGAGGAGAGCTCACGCTGGCCCTTGAGTACACACTGTTTTGTCTGGTTCTTGTTTTATATCTGAACGTTAAGAAATGCCTCTTAGTCAGAGTCTGCTTGCCTCCTTGTATCCTGTCCCCCTCTCTCTTGTGGTGAGAGGACTTTAAGGAGAATTTCAAGAAGGGAATGCAAGGAGGGGTAACTTCCCTTTCCTTGCACAATGGATATTTCAGTCACTGGAAGAAAAGAGCAAAAACAGCAGCCCTTCTCTGCTTCCCTGTGCTCTCTTCCTTGGGCTAGTTGCCAGGGATTAATAAGGATCTAGCCCCTACCCCGACAGTCTCTCTCCTTACCACCTGCCTGCCACAAATTCTCAGTAGAACCTGGTGCATGCCCAAAGGAAGAGACATGCCAGTGCCATCAAGCAACATGGAGTCCTTCTTTCTTGGTGGGTTACATTTTTACTTTTCTCAGAAATTTTGACTTTTTTTCTTCAGGTGGCTGATGTATCAGTTTCAAATACCTTTAAATCCAGAAATGATGCAAAGTAGGAACAGATTTGATATGAGTGGACCTACCAATAGTAGCCTACCTGTGAGCTCAGGGAAGGTCTCAGCTGTACTTTTCTACACATGAGCAGCATTTAGCATGGTGGCTGGCACATAGCAAAAGCTTAATAAATGTTTTCTGAGGGAAAAGTTAATGCATGATTTTGACTACAGTCTTACTTTCTATATGGTATATTTGTCCATTGATATCCAATCTTATTTCAAGTGAATTGAGACAAATGATCAAATATCTATATTCTAACAGCTACAGCTAATTTTTACATGTTAATTATTAATAAGTAAGGGAGATATATGTCTTTCATTTTCTAGTGGGGAAAAAAAGGATCTGTGGGTCCAAATTCAGGGAATAAATAAACAATAATACTCAGACATCTGGATGAGAGACAAAAGGAAGTTAGCAAAACAGAGTAGTGAATTAATTCAAGTTTCTGAGAAGCAGAAAACAGATACTTCTTGGGTATCCAGGCAAGAAAAATCTTGGGCTCTTAAGCAACAAAAGGGGACCAGATGAGAATTGAGTCTTCAGGTGGCCTATGGGAATTGGCAGGAAATAGAGGTGAAGCCAGGTGATAATTCATTTCAACAAATATATTTTGGGCTCCTAAACTAAGCTTGCCTGATTCTTTAGAGGAAACAAAGAGAACTTAGTTCACCAGTATCTGTTAAAGAAACAATAGAGATAAAGATCTATTACTAACTAATCTAAGGTTGACTATGATTAATAATGAGTGGTTCACTAGAATTACAAAGTGCTATGGGAATGTAAGTGAAAGACGTATTTTGTCAAGGTCGGGGTGGTGGTATATATGGTAGGACATTTAAAAGAAATGGAATTTACTTAAGCTTTGTAAGTTAGATATGATGTTGGCTGGAAATTATAGGAGAGGGAGAAGATAAGAAAAGAGATAAGAACAAGAAGGAATGTCCTAGGTAATTATTAAATTGGCCTAGGAAAATTAGGTATAGGAGTGAATAAAAAGTTTTATTGTAAAGAAGACTGGAAAGTTTGATAGGCTTACATAGTTAAGAGTTATAAATGTGAAACTTAAGCATTTATGCTTTGTTCTGAATATAACAAGGAGCTATTGAAAGCTTGTGAGTATAGGAGTTATGGACAAAAATTGTATTTTAGGAAGGTTGCTCTGGAGGTAATGTCCAAGATATGTCACATAAGGAAAGGACTCGAATTAGGAGGACTAATTTGAAAGTGGAGGTATGGCCATGAGGCTGTGAGCTATTGAAGTGCTATTGGAAGTATATTGGAAGGGGCCTGAGCTCAAGGGCAGGACCAGATGAGGAGGCTGTGATTGCTGACTGAATATAAGTATGAAAGAGAGGCAGAAGTAGATGGAAATTCTAGGAGATGGAACCCAAGTGACCAGGAGGAGGAGGATGCCATTAAGAAAGTCGTGAAGTGCAAAGAGAGTATGTTGACACTGGTGGGTTCCTGTTTTTTTTTTTTGTTTTTTTTTTTTTTTTTTTTTTTTTTTTCTCTAGAGTAATGGCAAAGGTCTGGAGCTGAAAAAGGGTGACAGAGATAGATTTGGGAGTTTTAAGGAGTGGCAAATATATGAAGGGGCTATTGTGGATTTATTAGGGCATTAGAGAAGGAAAAATAAGAGATTTTCTTCTATTCTAAATACATGGTTAAGTTTGAATGCTATTAACTGATCATCTACATGTGTTAATGGAACTTCCCTCCAATGGTTGGAGAAGGTTCTTGTCTTCACTGGACAATGTGTATTCCTGGTGACATGCCATGTCTCCTCCAGTATCTGTCCCCATCATGGCCCATCTCTGGTAGCCTGGCCAGTTGGATCAGGGAGAGAGACTCTCACTGTGTGCAGACACCCCAGATTTAACAGCTTCCTTTGTGATTTATAAAGTTCTGGGTTTGGGACACAGGTTATTGAAAAGAATGAATAGAGTCAATACTAAGTTCAACAGCAAATGTTCTGACCATTACAAATGTCAGTGTATCAGTTCTAGACTCCAATAATTTAAAGGCCTCTACACTAAACTTCAAATATGTTGCAAAAAAGAAAAAAAAAAAGAAGTAAAGGAACAAGACATAACATTAGCAAACACCTGACAAGTTTAAGGATATTCATATACAATTCTATTAATGACAGTTCTGTGAGACTGGTTTATTATCCTTATTTTAAAATGCTAGCAATGGGGGTGCCTGGGTGTCTCAGTCGATTAAATGACCAATTCTTGATTTCAACCCAGGTCATGATCGTGCGGTTTATGAGTTCAAGTCCTGCATCAGGCTCCACACTGACAGGGTGGAGCCTGCTTGGGATTCTTTCTCTCTCTGCCCCTCTCCTGCTTCTGTGTGTGCACGTTCTCTCTCTTTCTCTCTCAAAATAAATAAACACAATTTTAAAAGTAAAATAAAATGATAGCTTGAATCCATGACTGAAGCAGTAAACTAAAGTTCTGAGAGCTGAATTTTACTCCATTTTACTCCTGGCTGACCATTTGTGCTGTATACTGCCAGATATATCACTCAGCTTTGTTGGGACTCTGGCTGCATAACAGAGAAATGGGGCTAATGATGCCCAATAATGGCTTGCTTGATAAGGCCATGGGGATGATGAATGCACGGACCTCTAGATAAGATGCTCTGAGCTCTGGGAACGAGAAGCCATGATCAATTAGAGTGCAGACGTTTTCACTGCAAAAACTCTATCTCCCACCATGTCCATCTCCTGCAAAACCGGAGGACTTACTTCCCAGGCTTAGTAACATGACAGGGCTAGTGCAAGTGTTCAGTATAGACAAGGAGAAAAAATCACATTTGAGATTAAACTTCTGAAAAGAGGTGTCCAATTTGTCAGCTGTTCCCCTCCTGACCTCTGCTGAGTGCTGAGAAGTGGTGGTGCCTCCCCCAGCATGTTTCTCATCTGTAGGAGCTCAATGAATGGAGCATACTCAAATAATCGTCACTAAGGCATCCTCATCAAACATGAAGACTACAACTCCCTCAGTCAGCAGTAGAATATGGGGCCCAATTCCTGAGTGTCAGGGCCTCCCAGCTCCCTTCCCACTTGAACTCCAAATGGCTTGTCACAGGAATATTTTTGTTTTGAAAGTTATAAGCCTTCTTGCTGTGTCATTTTCCATATGCAGGTTCTGGCTTCAGCACCTCTGACAAAACATAAAGGAACAGGAAGCCTACTGGTCATTCAGAAGGGAGAGAGGCAGGTGGCAGGATACCAGAGTAGCCGTAGGTCACAGGATATTTGAGGAGTTTTCAGATTTTGATGGACTGAATGATGAGTTTGAGATGGCACTAAATCTAGGCTGAGCAACAGCTGGCTGATTCAGCACCTGGGAGAAGGGAGGCAACTTCTGAGCAGACAGTAGATGAGAATGCATCCTGCTTCCAAAGGTGAAGAACACATCATGTGAGCAGGATAAAGGCCAATTCCAAAATCACTAATAACATTTACTTGAACATTAACAAGTAAGTATGGGGTTGTAAGATAGGGATGATAATGCTTGCCTGGGATAGATTTGTGGGGATTAAATGAAGTAATATATATATAAATGATCAGGTGGTTTGCATGGCACTTTCTAGGGAGCTAGCAAATGCTAACATCATGTACCTAATGTCAACTCACCATGTCTTTTTCTTTTATTTAATTTTTAAATCAGTGCCCACCAAGTGCCAGGCTCACAGAAGGCTGGCCCCGGCTGTACCAAATCCCTGTCACTTATGGAATCCAGTCCACCACTCTGGTACTTATAAGTTGTGCAAACTCAGCTACTTGATAACCTCCATCCATCCTTTATCTGCAAATATGGAATGAAGATCACATTTAACTCAGAATCACCCGGCCCACTGCCTGTCCTTCAGTAGTCACTCAGCAAATGCCTTCCTCCTGCCTGTCTTCTGCCAATTCCCTGGTGATCTGTCTGACAGAGTGAGGGAGGCAGGGAGGACAGCAGTGCTAAAGGTGGGAATTTTACCTTTGGGTATCAGGGATCTGAGCTGCCAGATTTACCATAGTCTGTCCCCAAAGCAATTATCTTTAGAAGCACACTAAGTAGGTTCTGCAAAATGTTAACCTCTTTAGAACCAGGGGCCTTGGGTGCCTGGATGGCTCATTTGATTAAGAATACAACTCTTGGTTTCAGCTCAGGTCATGATCTCATGGAGCCTGCTTAAGATTCTCTCTCTCTCTCTCTCTCTCTCTCTCTCTGCCATTCTCTCTATCTCTCTTAAGAAAAAAAAAAAGAACCAGGAATCTCATTTCTCTCTACTCTTCAGGAAAGTCACTGGGTCTTTCAATAATCTCTCCTGCTCAGCCAACTGAAGGGCCCCTCTCCTGTGGCTCAAGAGCTGTGAAGGGAGATTTGCCCACTGCAAACTGTATCTTTGAGTTTGTGACCCAGTGACTTTGATGAGATAACTTGGATAGAGAATACTCAGCTAGTCAGTAAAGAGAAGGAGTTACTTCACTCCAACTTCCCTTAAAATGCAAAAGGAGAATTACCCAGGTTGTTGGGTTTTGTAGCCCTGGAGCACTGGTTTGGAAGCTCTGCCCACCTATCAGGGAGATTTGGCCTCCAGGCCTAGAGGACACAGGGGTGGTGCCTCCAAGGAGAACAAGTCAGTTGTCATTCTGTCACCATGACCCTCTAGGGGTGGAAATGGAAGGCAGACCTAGTGTTCCAGCCCTACAAATACCAGGGACAAGGAGCAGAGTTTAAGTGATTTGTCCAAGACCAGACAGGCAATGGTGATTTTAGACAGGGAAAGAGCACATGGAGAGAGCAACCACCAAGATGCAGGAGTTAGGATCCTGATTAACCAAGCACACTAGATTGTGGGAAGGAGATAGGATAAGGCAGAGGGGAAAGGGTAGAAGAAAGAAATATCCCTCACCCACCCTCAGCCCTATTCTCCTCCTTCCCCGAAAAGCAGTATACCCAGACAGCCACCTCAATTCTGTTTAGCACTTTAAAAATCTAAATTGATGGCTCTCGTCTTCTCTTCTGAAGGTCTGTTATTTAGGTCTTGTGGTTTGTCCATTCTAACTTTGTGACACACAACAATATTTGCACATGGGGCAATGTAAATTAAGAATTTGTAATGGTACCATCTGGAGCAGGTCCTACAGGAGACTCACGATGAGCCCCAGTTTGTGGAGATGAGAAAATATTCCTGACATTGCAACATAAAACCCATACATTTCCCCTACAAAGGGCCATTTCTACTCTTCCCAGCCTACCTCTTTGAGTCAAGGCAGAGAGAGGCCCCAGGCAACTCCTATCCTTCCCACTTCAAGGACAGCAATGTTAATTTAGTTGCAAAAAATAGACATAAAATTTAAGTGTCCTGTCTTTCATCTCCTCTGCTGTTCAGTTTGTTACTGATAAACCACTTGTCCAGGAAAATTTCCTCAATCCCCACCTCCACATTTGCTCCTGCCATTGAGGTAATAAAAACCAGTTTTCAGTTTAATAATCAACTGTGAACACCTTGTCCATTTAGTTATAAGGGCATCTTGCAGGTGTGGGTGGTGCTATTTGCTCACTGAAGCCCCAGCCTGCTTCTCAGTGTCTGTACAGGTGACCTTTGAAGCTGCTGAGAACACACATCCTATCAGCTGGGTAATCCTTCAGTCTGAGCAGCAGACATCCAATTTGGATTCCAGGCCTGACTATTGAGAGGAGGCTTGTCTGGGGAGATCAAAGGAGAGCCTTCTTGGGAGGGGGGCGGGGGCAGTGAGGGTGGTTGTGCCCAAGGAGACAAGTCACAGAGGATGAACCATTGCAATGCTTAAAGAGACCATAACACTAGTACTCAGCACTGGTGAAGGCAACCATCTAGAACTTGTTTTCTAAGAGAGCTTCATCCCTGCCTACAGGAGAGCACCAGGCAGTGGAGCTAAAGCCAGGGCCTCCAGAAAGCAAGTGTTCCTAGATTAACCCTGCCCACCCTGGTCATCCCTTCCCTTCTGGGCTAGGCTCAGTATGAGTAGTCTTCTTCTGCTATTTCATTTAAAACATAAACAGTAGCTTTGGGAAAGGTGTCTTAGGTATTTATACGTCTGTCACCACCTCCTAACTTACAAATGAGGAAACACAGCTTCACAGATACATCACTTAACACATTGTAGACACACAGTGGGTAATAGCAACATCTAAGGTGGATTGGACCCCCGTTCTCTGCCCGATACAGTGCTAAACCTCTGTGTGGATGATCTTACTGGACCCTCCAACAACCCAAGGGGCACCATCATCATCTTCAGTTAAAGGGGGAGCACCAGGCTCACAGAAGGTATGTACCTTGCCCAAGTTAACATGGCTACTAAAAGGTGCAGGCAGGGTTTCAATCCAGCACTCCAGAGCCTGTGCTGTGAGTAAATATCAGGGTTGCAGGAATTTGAACCCATATGTATAGTCTTCAAAATTCATACTCTCTCTCAAGCTCTCTCACTTGATGTGCTTTATGCTGCTCAATATGGTTCCATTTCAAAAGTTAAGCCCTATGATGATTTGGCATCTGGTTCCCCCTTCCAGTCTCAGCAGCAACCCCTGCAGGGTCCAGGCTGCCTAAAGACAATAATCCCTGTACACCCCATTGCCCATTTTGCACGTCTCTGCCAGGCATCTTATAAAGTGGCTTCCTCTCTCCTCTCTCTCTTCCCTTCTTCCAGGTTACAGGGATGTCAAATGGACCCCTTGATCCTAGTCATGAAAATAAAAGTGGCACTTGTATCTGGAGCATTGCAGAAGCCATCAGGCTGTACTGAGGGGTTGCAGACCCGGACAAGTGTGTGGAGGTTGCAGGGTTGGAAGGGTATCAGAGAAGGGCTGGTAGCTCTATAAGCAAGCCACAGGGTCCCCTGCCAAGGGAACCTTTCTCTGGAGGCAGTGGCTTCAGAAACTATTTCAAAGACATGAATAATTCATCAACTCCAGAGGGGAAATAAAAAAAATTTAAAAAGAGGAAAACAAAGATCTAATGGGCCTAAGAGACTCCCACACAACTGGTAAAGGTCGTTTTCAGATTCATAGGCTGGAGTATGGTAAGATGGGGGAGAAAGGGAGGAGGGGAAGTGGGAAGGAGGGTGGAGGGAAAGAGAGGGAGGGGGGAATGGAGGAGGAAGGGAAAAGAGCATTTGCTTTAAAAAAGTACACCTTTTAAAGTGAGAGCAGCCTATAACAGTAAGACCTTAAATTTGTACAGCTCCTGAGACTTCACAAAAAGTTTCCATATGCACATTTTGCTCCTTAAAACAAACTGAGTGAGAATAGTGTGATTTTAATTAAGCTAATGTTTTCAGATGAGAAAACATCTTCAAGAGCTTAAGGCTTTGCTGACCACACAGACCCCTGTCTTCTGCACCTCATTCCAGGAGGCTTTCCTCACACCCCACAGATGCCCCTCATGGTTCCCGTATTCCTTCCATCGCAGGGGCTGTTAGGTCTTCTAGAGAAATAGCTGGGAGACCAAGGTGGGGACTCTGGTCTAGAGTTGTCTGGGTTCCAGCACAGATCCCAGCCTCAGTTCCCAGGCATGAAGAAAGACGTTAGTCACAGAGGCTGTCCACCCAGCTTCCCAGCCCAGCACCTATAGAGAGGAGGCGTCGTGGCACCTTGGCCGGGCCCCCAGGGAAGAGAGTGCTTCCAATTCCTGACCTTCCAGAAGGCTTCTGTGATTCTTATATGAAACAAAACATTATCCTTGTTCACAGTTATGAAAAACAGACAAAGATTTAAAGTCTAATCTGCTAACTTGTTGATTTATTTTCTCATGGGCTGTCTTGACCTTGAGTGTGAAGTTTTCTGACATTCACAGACTTTCTTCAGATTCCAATGCCATCCACCAGATTGAGGAACTACTTGAAGGAGCATCATACACCCCTTCTAATTTCCTTCCTAACCTTCTGGGCACCCACTAAGTTTCCCTCACATAGCAGTGTCCCAAAAGAAGAGAAAGAAGGATGTTTGCCTTTCTTTATGTGGTTCTTTCTTATTCACTGACAGTACGAGACACTCTATCTTTATCTGGAGCAGTGTGGTATTATTGTATGCGGATGCCCACTTCATAATTTCAGAGTGTGGGGGATCTTTCTAAGGTTGCTTCCTCAAAATATGTCACTCATTAGAGGCTCCTGCATCAGCAGGCACCAGGAAGAGCGTCTAATTGCCAGCAACCATGACCGTCTCTATCATCCCCTACCCCTTCCACTCTAGCTTTGGGCCGAACCTAACCCCTTCCCTCCTGACACCCTCTACCCTCCAACGTGGTCTGTTTTGACTCCTTTCCTGGTACAGAGACATTTCTTGAGTAATCTGGGAGTGTTCCTGTGCTAATGCACATAAATTGTAATTAATTTCTCTCTAATTGATGCGTGGGACTACCTAGGCCCCTCATTTTCTTCCCTTCATTCCTTTATAAATATATGATTTGACAGGTTAATTTGAAAGCAAAAGTTAGATTCTTTACAGCCATCTAAGCAGAAGCCCCAGAACGCAATTTGCTGTCTAGTTGTGTGAAGCATAATAAAAGGGTTGAAGTCAGGTTATCCCTTTTTTATCGTCATTTTGCTAATTTAATCTTTTCCCCCTTCATAAGGTAATAAAATATTCATTTCACAGCCTGAAAGCTTTGGCAGCGATTGGTGAGGGGCAGTATCCTGAGTGCTGTGGCGTTCCTCAGTGACCTTTTCCCTGTGTGGCATTCTGCAACCTGCCTGCAAGGGTCGCCATCAGGTTGTGAGGGTGGTGCCGTGGGGAGTTCTGCTTTGGCATCTCAATCAGGACTTAATCAAGCCTCCCACATCCTCCTGCAGCCAGAAGAAAAGCACTAGAGATTTCTGCAGTTTCTGGGGCTGTGGAGAAGAGCCAGCCAGCCCCACAGCCAGATACCTGGAAACACTTTCTGAAGGGGAGGCAGTGAAAGGCCATTTCTCTCACCTCCAGCAGAAGCTACAGAGAGGGCTTGAGGCTGCTGCAAGAAACCAGAGCTGGAGTCACAAAGAAGGCTTCTCCACAGGGGAACTAATCTTCCAGAGGGAGAGAAGGGAACCAAGCTGCCTAAATGGCAGGTTCAGGTGTTTCCCATTTCTGGGCAATCACACTGAAGCGAGGTGTGGGGGCTCTAAGGGCATTTGCCCAGCAAGCCAGTTGTAGCTTGGTGCTTAGATCACATTCTAAACTCCTCCTGGCATTGTTTCCTGTGGAGTGGCTGAAAAGCTCTCCATCCCCAAGGCCTGGTGGCTTGGAGAGTCTCTTCCTCATTAAAGAGCTGGCTCTTCTGCCACCACCCCATTTATTTGAAGGATGGATCTAGGCCTACCTGACTCAGTTTTTCTTTCCAAAGAGTTGGTTTAAGAGCAGAGGGTCAGAAGCATGATGAAAACATCTCTAGTTTCCAGCCCAGATACTGTTCTCATTAGGCTTTCATTTTCTCCTCTCATTATCCAGGTTAAAAGTAGGAAGAAAAAGGAAAGAGTGCTGGTTTCCTCCTAAACAGTGCAGTAAGATGACTGGCCCATCGATGTCCAGTACCACACACCTAAGTTGCATTTAGATAATGCAGTTAAAGTCCCTTTAATTAGATGCACATACAAGTAAGCCAAGAAGATATATTTTTACCAACTGACACTTCTTCCTGCTCTTTGAAGAGAACATTGGAAGGGACTCCTCTTTGATCAGAGGCCCTAGGGAAGAAGAAGCAAGTCTTAGGAGGCAGGGGGTTGATTGGGGCTCCCCTAGTCACCAGGGTAGCCCTGCAGAAATAATGCCTAGAAGCATCTCATCCAGAGAGCTCAACCCCATCCACTTCAGGGTCCCCATCTGTCAGGTTTCTAGAGCAGCTGCTGAGCAGACAGACCAGAAAGGGTATATATGAATGCCATTGTCACCATCTTCCCAAGTGCGTTCATGCCCCCATAGAGTTCATTTTTATTTTCTCCAAAGAAGACATTGTCATGAGCAAGTTGCAAAAAATATGACAAAATAAGTCACCTGATAAATGCCACCTAATCATTATTTTTTTCTTTAAATTTTATAAAAGTGTGTGTTTCAGTGACTTTAGTCTTTCTCCACTTTCTCATGTCACTGGGAACTCTTACTTTTATAACAGATTATGCAGCTGTGACTATGCTTCCACATGGAATTGAGTTTCATTTTTATCTGTCCAAATATTTGGGAAACCTCATTCACTGGGGAAAATGTGTCTTTAACCTACTGTTATTTTTAATTATCAGCATTACAATATCTTAAAAGGGCTGCCTGAAAATTAAAGGGAAAAACCATTCATCAGGGAAACAACTCCAGCACATCAGAAAAATACTATTGAACATGTAATGAGTGGATTGATGGGACGTTAAGAATTGAGAATAAATCCAAATTGAAAGATGGCCAATGGGGGGAAAAATAAAAAGAAAAGAGCAGATAAGTGTGAATAATAGTAAAATAAAATAGTAAAATGCTAAACTTTGTGAGTGAAAGCATCTAGGTTTCTGGGAATGGAAGACATAGGCATTGCAATGTCTTGAATTACCATTTTCTTACCTCAGAGAACTTTGCATTAGTACTGTTTCTTGTGTCTTTCTAGAAAAGTGATACAAGATAGGATCAAATTTTACTCTGTTTATCCTATTATTTGGTTAAATAGGTTGCTAAGGGTTTCCACAGGAAAAAAAAAAAAAAAAGCATGTTGTAAATGTGCACTTAGGGGAAATTTGCCCCTTACATTACTAGAAAAGCCACTTAAAGCCAGAGTGGAGAATTGGAGGGGAATACAGAAATCCTTGCTATTAAAGGCCAAGAAGCTGTGAGAGTCAGGACTCTGATTGTCCTCCACCAACAGGGAAATGTCATAAGAGTGGTCTACTTTTGGTGTTACATTTTCTTACCTCCCTTCACCTTTCATTCAGTCCCACTGCCAACTGGTTTCTATTCCTACACAATATTGACCTCCAAGAAACTCCAGGTTAGAAAGTTCAAAAGATACGTTTTTACTGCCTGTCTTCCTCTTTGTGATCATTCTGACCACTCTGTTCTTGAAACACTTTTGTTTTCATGAAATCATCTCCTAAAATTTCTCCTAATTTCTTGGCCATAGCTTTCCCTCCATCTTTCTGGGACATCTACAATTTCTTGCATGGTAGTGCTCCCTAGTGCTCCTTTACCTGCAGCTTTTCAACATGTTTTGTCACTGTACATCCTCCGCTCACAAACTCAGCATCAGCTATGTTACGTCAGTCTACTATATATAATCTATACATTTATATGTCTGTATCCATATCTATATCCAGGCCAGAATTCTTTTCTGAACTCAAATTTATTCAACTGCCTGCTATTCATCTCTACGGATCCAAATTTAAACCTATATCTTCCTCCAGTGCCTGCTCCCAGCTTGTTCCTCCTACTCTAGTCCCCATTTTGAACATGACTTGTTCATCTACCCAGTTTCTAGAATGACAATCCTGGGGACCATCTCTGCCTGCTTCTCCCTCTCATCATCCAAATAACAAATCCTCACCTTTCTACCCACTATCTCTCAGACCTCCTATTTCTGTAATCCTCTGGTCTTTGTCCAAGGTCAGAGCCTCAGAATTTCCTATTTAACCTATCAGCATGTCTACTAACTAGATATTGTGCCACCGGTGTTAATTTTCACCAGTCCCTTTTCTTGGCTGTCAGAGTATCTTTACAAAATGCAAATCTGATCATATCACCTTCCTGCTTAAATTATTTTTAAGTCTCCCTTTGTTCTTGAGGATAAAATCCCAATTCCTTAGCATGGTGGACAGAGCTTCCATTTTTATGTGATCCCCCACCTCATGGCCATCCTCATCTCCTTGCAGCCCCTCTTTCCTACACCCTTCACTCTATCCAACTCAAGATTCTAGCAGCTACCTGAAGACATGTATTCCTTTGGGAACTCCCTTGTCTACCTAGCTGCCCATTCCTAGCCTGCACAAGTCAGCTCTCTTGTCACTGTCTGCAGAAAGGAATAGTTCCTCAGGTGCCCCTCCTCCATGTTCCTATCTCTGTCTGGGTAAGAATCTACCTCTATGAGAGTACTTACCATATGCATTCCCAGCATCTTTGTTTACTCATCTGATTGTTCCACTGGGCTGAGAAGAGGAAAACCACATTTTTGTATCATCTCTTAGTAAAGTGTCTGTCTCTTTATAGGAACTAATAAAAAGTTTGTTGAATTGTTTATAAACTATACCGAAACACACACACACACACACACACACACACACACACACACACACACAAAATTAACCATAAGGCTATCTACAAAGAATTATGAATAAAAACCAGTGTTTACTTAAAAAGATGTCTTCCAAATAAGGGTCCCTTGGGTAAATGGCTATTTTAATCCCCAACTCAGGAAAACCTACACACGCCCTAAAACAAAATCAAAACTACTGTATTTTGTTGTTGTTATATTTGCTTAAAAAAAATCTGACACTGACACCAAAACAACATACTTCATGCTGGATCCTAGACTAAGTAAATCAGGAAGGCTGGCATGCTCTGGTCCCTTTCAGCAGTCTTCACAGTAGGCTGTTCCCTGTCTGCCCCTAAATCCCAGTCCATGAAACCGCTTAGAAAACTTCACCCTCACAGCCACAGAGATATCCAGAGCTGGGCTCCAGCTACATTTGCACATTTGCATTCTGCTTATCAGGTCACCCAATGGCAAAATCTTCAGAGGGAGCCGGCAATTTCTCCCTCATACTGAAGCTAATGAGCAAAATAGCTCTTGCTGAAGGACAAGAAAAAGTCGGAGTGCGCACGGTGTACCGCAGACACCACGGGCAGGCTGTCATAATTATAAAAAACCATCACCAGACCTTACAAATTAAAAGCCATGGAGAAAACTTTTGTCCTATTGAGTTTGTAAGGAAGCATCTCGCAGTTCATCAGGACCGGGTGGCTGCAGCAGGAGCCCTGTTCAGAATGCTGACAGGCTGGTCACCTCCCACAGGCTCCCCGAGGGGACACAACATCAGCTGTCAATTTCTAAGCAAAGGGAGATTGTTTTATATCCACTTTGGGCCCTCTTTTCATTTCCAGGCATGCCTCACAGAGTTGACTTTTATTACCAGGTTAATCACCAGCAGGCTTAGCTGGGCAGCAATAAGAAACACCACAACCTTCCCACTTTTTGTTACCCCCCTCTTCATGCCCCTCCTCCTCCCCTGTCCCTACAACCCTCCTCAGCTCTCTCTTTTCAGTTAGCAGCCTCCTTTGGCTGCTGTAGGATTCATCTTCTCAACCAGCTCACGCAGGGAATGAAGGAAGCTCATTTCAGAGCCAGTAATCAACTCCTTCTTTGGATCAAACTGCAAACTAAAATTGTACCAATCTGTCTAAACAATCCAAGGAAAATGGGACCTAAACTGTCCAATTTTGGTTTGTCCACCTAGCTTGCTAATTTAATTTTATCGTCCAAAAACCTGAGACCCGGGACTGCCTCTTCCTCTGCATTGATCCTAGAAAATGAGAAATGAAAGAAAGCACATCTTCAAAAACAAATCATCCTGCCAGCTTCCTGGGACCCTGGTAATGCAAGAGGCTACTCCTCCTGGGTCTGTATTAAGGTCTCCAGCAAGGGCCAGCAGGAAGTGCAGAGCCATGGGAAATTGAAAAATAGCAGGGGAAAAGTGAAACAAACATTTCAGCTTTGCCTTAAATGTACATTTGGAACTTAGCTCCGGAGGAAGATAAAGGCCGAGACAAACATTTTCAAGCAAGGGCAGGATGCTTGGCTTAATGTGGAGACTTAGCATTGAGAACTGGGTTATCAGATTCTTGTGTTCTACACACTGAGTTCAGAAATGTGGGGCAAGCCTCTTCTCACATTTCAATTTCTCCATTCCTGAAATGAAGCCTCTCCCTGATACCAAAGATGATTTGTGTTTCAAAACAAAATATAAATGAGAAGCTTAGATGAGATATCAAAAAACAAAAACAAAACCTCATCAGCAAATGATAAGAAAGGTGTCTAAGTGTCTAAGGTTTATTTCCCAAAGGTAAGCTCCAAGAGGTGTAAAAGCCCCTAATGAGAAATGGGAGGAAAATCCTAAAGAACATAGCACAAGCTGGGCTACCCATTCTCTTCTGTCTAGAAGGTTGGCTTTCCCTACCCAATAGAGTGGGAATGCGGTCAGTAGTCCATTTCCTGCCATTGATTTGCACCAGGCAAGATGGAGATACTTAGATTGCACACTTAGGTGTCACGTTCTGTTCCATTCATCATGGATTTGTTAAGAGTTGCATTATTCCCCAATTCTTAAAATTCTTCAGGAAGTCTCCTTGCCGTTTCCTGGGTTTCGTCTGCAAAATGCTCCTGAGCTAACTGAAAGTGAATTAAGATCGATTCTGATCCTGATCCTGATTGAGACTGATGCCACAGGGGATATTCAAGAAATTCTTCACACATCTAGGCATTTGAAAACATAACCAGCACATACTCTGTGTTCTGAATGTGATGCTCCTTTCTCAGGAGTGCTCTGCAGTGTGGAATAGGGAGAGGTCAGAGGTCTCTGGGGTATGGTATATACATCAGTCAGGACAGGCTAAGTTATGCTGTGATAACAAATGACCCTCCCTGAATCTTAGAGGATGTGACAAGCAGCTCTGTACTTTGTGCTAAGGAGTAGATGTCCATCCAATTCCACAGTGTGTTCCCTCTAGACCAAGAGTGGCTAGGCAACCTCTAAATGGTCTATTGCCAGTCTCACATTAGAGGAGGAAGAAGGAATCGTGGATTAAAATTTCTGCTGGGAACTGACACTATCATTTCTTCCCTCATTTCCTTGGCTAAAGCGAGCCATGTGGCCATTCCTGAGTTCAACAGGAAGGCAATAATTCATTATTTCACAGAGAAGGAAGGCAAATATTTACAAAGATTGTTGCAATCTCCTAACAAAGTAGTCAGTGCTCTGTCATCTTTGGAATATGGAATGAGCCCACCATTGTGGAGTCTCTCACAAAAGCACTGTCCTCCAGCCCCGTTACAAAACAAGCTCAAGACTGTGTACCCACCCTGACCCATCCAACATTCCAGCCCATAGTGTCCCAGGGCACCCCAAGTTATCACCAGTAGGGTTTTATCTTTTGTGCAACATTTACTACCTGGCCACCTTTTGGTACACTGTGGTTTCAGCCTTGTCTTAGGGATAATCAAAGAGAGGACATAAACAGTGGAGGAAGAACTGGCTATCAAAAGGTCCTTTCAGCTGAGTAAAAGCTTGAGGAAAACATACATTGGTTTCTGACATTTCATCTTTTAAACAAACCCAGAAGAAGGGATTATGTGCTCTATTATGTTCTATTTACTTCAGCAATTCAAAATTATACTCAGTGAAGAATTTCTAGGAAATTTTAATGTGAAATGTGTAACTACCAATTTTACAGTATCGCCAGATCTCTCATTTGATGATAAATAGAACTGAACCTACCCAGCTATTTCCAGTAAAAGGAACTAAGTGAATTAGTTTACAGTGAGCATCTACTTCCAAAGCCTTGGTGGCCCTTGGGCAGGATGAGAAGAAACACAATTTAATAATCATTGATCACTTATTGTGTGCCAGGCATTAATGTTCAGTCCCCAAGTCTTGCCCAAGAATAGACAGATTCTAGCCTAATAGAAAGATTCTGCCATTGACTGACCTAAAGGCCACATTAGCCCTGAGTCTCCCTTGGAGCTGAGCATGTCTTGTCTTATCTGTATCTATTTTGATCCTTGTTTGAGCCCCAGGCTTCCTGCCTTGGTCCACAAAGTTGGTAGGCAGCTTTACCTTAAATCACCATGCCTCCTGATTTTCTTTCCTGGTTGCCAACCTTCCAGTTTTCTATTCTGGTACAGTGCCTCCATAGACTATCAGCCTGGTAAAGAAAGTTTTCCTCCCAGAATTGGTCTAGGAACTTACAAGCCTGAGTAACCTTGACTAGACTTATCCCCATCTTGGCAGGTTGTGCTGAGGCCATGAAAAGTAGACATTGCCTTCATTCCTGGAAGAGGTCTAGAAAAGTCAGATGAAGTACTGGAAACAGACAAAGCCAATGAGCATATGGAGTGCTATAGTGCCACATGGCTCAACTCACTAAGCAAGCAGTCTGCCATGTTCTTCACGGCACGGGGCCTGCCCTGGAAATAGCCCCAGCCCAGGTACATCAAGCCAAACAGAACTTAGGCAGCAGGCCCAACAAGGAGCAGGCAGCAGGCCGAATGAAAGTATCATAGCCCCTGTCTTACATTTCCTTCATTTTTGTATTTAACTAAAGGGAATCCATAGAAGGAAAATCAGACAAGCCGGGCACAGCTTTTACTGTGTTTCCCCATAGACTCTGTGGCCTCCAAGATAGAAAGGAAGTCAGAGGTAGAAATTCTGGCCCATTGCAGAGGCAAGACATAAAATACAAAGAATAAAAATTAAGTAATTTCTTTTAAAATAGAAGTTGATGAATTCAGTAGAAGAGTTGTCAAACAACATACCTGTTACTAGACTCTGGGGGAGGGAGAGAGCTTTTCTAACTGAAATGACCACAGAGAGGGTTCATAGTGGAGGTGGAGCTTAAGTACCAGAAGATGAGAACCCTAGTGTGCAGGAATAGTGGGGAACTGAGCTCTGGTGTGGACAGGTGTGTGGACAGAGGTATGGATAGGCAGAACATCTGTAGCTGATGGTTAGCAGAGTCTGTTCATCTTTATGAATGAAGTGGGAATTTAGTCTGGTAAGACAGCTTAGGGGAAATCCATAGATGATTTTTAAAAGTTCTCTGCCTACTTAATCTTGAGAGTTCACCATATAACAGGAATAGTGTTTCACATAAGTGGTGTCCAACTAAGAGGCTTGATATAGATGTTGTATTGTAATTTAATTTTTATTAATGTAGTAAATATATACATAGATGTGTCTTGTCTTGAAGGCATGGGTCTCACTCATACTTCCTTGTAGACTCTACCTTGGATAAGCCCAAGTGTATGTATGTCATGGGATTTCAACACATACACAGCAATTGCCAAATATATAAATAAATACTGTTTTAACACAGAAAAAAATAAAGCTGAAAAATAGGACAACCAAAACTTGAAAAACATTTTCAAAACCCAGCACAGCACCTAGCCCTCCAGCGACACTTTATTCTAGCCCCATCAGGGAAAACAACAAATAGACAAGGATGACTATTTTTAGCCCAGGATAGGAGGTCTCTTGTGGTTTTTGGTTTTTTGGTCATTGTTGTTGTTGTTTTGTTTTGTTTTGTTTTGTTTTGTTTTTGCATAAAATTGTGCTACGTGCATATCCTACATGTCCGTAGATTGAGCTTTTCCTAAATTGTTCAGCATCCACAGTTTATCAGCCTCTTTCCTTTTTTCTTCCACTTTGAATCTCAGGCTTGTCACTCTCCATTGTACCTGGATCTTGGCAGTGAAGGGGAAGGGAAAGTGCATACAAACCAACTCAGTTGAAGGAATAAGAAAAAAGGAGAGCACAGAGAACCCTCACTATAGAGTGAGGTCTGCGAGATGTGCAGATGGCCCTGCAGCAGATAAAATCAATCAAACCAGGAGCCAGCCCTGAGAACCTGAGGGCAGCAAGGGCTGGCTGGCCACGTCCTATAAGGAAGCACTCTCAGGGTGATGAGTTGGCCACTGACTTTGCCCTCCACTTGAGCATTTTACTGTGAGATTTTATTGGTACAAAGGTAAAATGGAACACTACTGAAGTATGGCAGCTCTAGTTCATGTTTGCAGTGGGGAAAAAAAGGCCCCTGTCTTAATCCATCTTGCCTTACTTTGGCTGGAAGACTAGCAAGACATCCCTCAGGAATCAGTGCTGGTGGGGTTTAGCCAGAGAGTCTGTGGATCTGCAGGCTTCCACTGCTGGCTTATTTAGGAACTTACCCACTATGAGCTATACCAAACTGGATTTGATGGTAAATAAACAGCTGTGACATTCATCACAACAGAATCCACATATAGGAAATTTTGCAGTTAACAGCCAAAAGGGAAGAAAAAGAGAGAGTCATGGTCAAGTCAGCTGGAAAGATATCCCAGAGGCTGGCATAGCTTTCCTGATCTGCTCTTGACTTAATTTGCTTAATGCACATGTCCTTGTTTTGTTACTGAAATCAGGAATTAATCTATTTCATTGATATGTGTACTGAAAACCAAGAAGCATCTCACTGTATTGGAAGCATTTTTAGATTCAAAAAAAGAAATTTGAATCTGGATTTATAGTAACCAGTCTTATCCACTTTACTCCCTTGAGCCTCTGTTTATGGTTCTATAAAATGGGTGTGTTGATAAAAAAGGATCTCCTAAATCATGACATCTGTATAAAGATAAAATGATCACATGAGCTACATAGATGAAAAGTTGTCAAAAATTGCTCTCCAAATGGGAGATCATGTAGGCACAGAAATACTAATTATATGTATGCTGGTTCTTGGCATGTTTCTTGTGTTTCCATCTACTCTGGTTATTTTAGATGGTAAGTTGTTGCTTAGCCAAAAGCCACTCTTTTTTTAATTTGGGGTTATCATTTTATAACACAGTAAACACGTCAGAAGGTATTCAGTACATGTTCCTGGAAGTCTGGTTTATAAAATATTTTGGGACCATTAAGTTATGCTAAGGTTAGATTTGTACTGTGTGGTCTGTAGGATAAAAGTTGGGTAGGGAGAAAATGTAATAAACCTGAAAGTTACTGTTCCTGGAGCACATGCAACGAGATATGATGCAAATGAGTGAAAATTTCCTCTTCAGTCCCATGAAGAAAGCAAAAGATGGGGCACCTGGGTGGCTCAGTTGGTTGAGCGACGGACTTCGGCTCAGGTCATGATCTCATGGTTTGTGAGTTCGAGCCCCGCTTCGGACTCTGTGCTGACAGCTCAGAGCCTGGAGCCTGCTTCGGATTCTGTGTCTCCCTCTTTCTCTGCCCCTCCCCCACTCATGCTCTGTCTCTCTCTGTCTCAGAAATAAATAAACATTAAAAAAATTAAAAAAAGTAAAAGGCTCACAAGGCATGTGTGATTCAGGAATAATAGTTTGAAGGTCACAGACTATTCATTGCAGTACCTCTTGAATTAATTTATTCCTTTGGATTTCAAATATACAGCAGGATCTACCTCCTTTCCATCTCTTTGGGTGTTTGGACAGTACCCTCTAGTGGCCACATTTTTTTTCCAAGTATGTAGGCATGGGTGTTGAAAGAAAGACTTGATTTAATTTTAGAGTGTTCTTCCATTTTTTTTTTTTTTATCCTTAGTACTACAGAGATGTGCCCCTGTCTCCTTTAACCCTGCAATTATTATATTAGATAAATAACAGCTCCAGTTCAAATGAGTTGGCACCATTAGCCCCTCCCAAATTTCATTTTGCTTTTGCTATCACAGCAACACTGACCAGACTTTCAATTAAAAACCTACCATACAGCTTTCAACTTAGTGTCTATGTGATATGAATAAATTCTCCTTGCTAATGAACCCAATACATTTGCTTTTCCCCTTGTATGAATAAGGGATCGATGTCTTAGCCCCAACAATTCTACTTAAAACACAGCAGCTATTCTGTCAGTTGCATGAAACCACCCAACTGTATGAACTAACGTCCAAGTTGCTATTAAGAAGTTGTCTAAATTAGAGCAGCGACAGTGTGGTAACAATCAGGTAACTCTTTGCCTGAGACATATCTGTCTTAAAAAGGCAATGGCACAGAGTGACACAGGATTTTCAGGTTATATAGGTGGCTTTTGACAAGCCACTAATCCTCTGAGCCTTTCTTGTTCCCCATGCCTTCCCCCCCCTTCCCTATTTGTTAAATGGAAACCATCATGCCCATCTCACTGGGTTATTTTAAGGATTAATTTAGTGTCTGGAATAAATATGTCTCAAATGAATAAACATATATATTGAATGGATTGTTTGGTAAATTTCTGGACACATTGTAAGTGCTTTTGGAAATGTGGATCCTAGGGCTACCACCCTGAGATCTCAGGTAACAGAATCTATTTCTCTCAAACTCATTCAAATAATGGGGGCAATTTCTTCCTTGCAGTGCTGTAGGGGTGAGGGACATTAAGGCACAGAGCCCAGGGACTGACTGTATTCAGTGCTCTGAAAATGTGACCTCATGTTAAGTTTACTCCTCAAGAATCCCAGGAGGTGCTCCTAGACTCATAGTTGGTAGAATAAACAGAATTATTTTTATGACCTCCCTGTATTGAGAGTAGTGTGTTTTCATCTGGTTTAAGGCCCTTTGCCTTATATAAAACATTGATTCAGAATTCCAAATCACACTTGCATCCTGTGAAACTCCACATCCATTTGCTCCAGAGGAAACCATAGAAGAGTCTTTCAAATGCTTATTAGAATGGCTCACAAAGCTCTTTGGATGCCTAATGTTCTTAAACGGCATTTTAATGATTTAAGGGTAAATGAACTAGAAACCCATGGATTTAATTTTCCTTGAAATACATATACATTTTAAAATTAAGGGGGAACACACTCAAGAGAAAAATATGTCTGTGATTTGGTCACAGCTGGAACACTCATAGAGCATATTGAGCCACAGTCCAGCAGACCCACTGCAGCCATGTGGTCTTGGGTCTTTACAAAGCTTGAAGTGGCTTCAGCCAGTAGCAGTCCATTCTCCAGTTGCTGGAGTACAGTGGCTTTCCTATCACAAGGCTGTGGCACTGAAGCCATGAGAAGGGGTCCCATGGGGATAATTGGCTTATTTGAACCACAATGACCCAACTGTAGTGAGCTCAGGAGAGGCGTCTACTTGTACCCCGAAGCTCCAACTTCCAATTCAGTGGCTAGGAACCTGCATGAGGAGTCTTGATTGACCAAACTCAGGCAAACACAGCTCCTAGTGCTAACTAGGGTTATCAAAAGTACTCATTCCTTCTTTGTCTCTGAACCTACACCTTCATACGTCTCAAGTTTTCTGGAGTTCATGGGTGGCTCAGTCAGTTGAATGTCCAACTCTTGATTTCGGCTCAGGTTACAATCTCATGGTTCATGAACTCATGGTTCACAGAGCATCGGGCCCTGCGCTGATAGTGCAGAGCCTACTTGGGATTCTCTCTCCCCTTCTCTCTGTTACTCCTCTGCCTGTGCACGTGCACTCTCTCTCTTGCTCTCAAAACAAACAAACATTAAAAAAAATAAAATGTTTTCTAATTTCTCAGTTTTAAAGAGTCCAGCAGAATAAATGTCCTCCAAGCTTTTATCTAATGAATACAATGGTCTTTTCCCTGAGGGTGGAGGTTGTACTTTCAGGTTTTTGTTTCCCGTGTTTCATGTTTGTTTTACCACACAGCACCAAGCAAAAGAAGATGGAAGCTAATGGTTCTGGCAGACCCTCCCTTCCTGCTATGGTCTCTAATACTTGTCTATCCTTCTAGGATCACTGTAAGAGTTTTTCTCCAGGATGCTTCTTTGATAGCTGTAGGCCACCCTCATCTCCAGAGCCTGAAACCCAACACTGGAGTCCTCTGGTGGGGTACACCTCAGATACATACTACCTAGACAAAGGCAACTGGAAGACTTAATGGGACCTACCTAAAAAGCAGGTAGATGCTTGGTGATGGACACAAAAGTGTATTGAATGCCAACTCTGCTGTCAGCTACCATTCCACAGATTTTACATTCATTCGGTCCTCACTCTCTCCCTTGCTCAGTTTACTAATTGTCAGACACTGCCTTAGTCATTCCAAGATGAGAATCATTCATTCTCCTTTTGCAGCCAGTAGTAACTGAACATCTTCTCTATCTCAGATGGTGCTATGAGGAGAAATATAAATTAATTAAGGAATGACCACTACCTACAGTTTCGTGGAACAGGTAATGTTTAAAGAAACTAATGATAATGACTAACCTTTAAATAGTAATTCCTAGATCCTAGGAGCTCTTACATGTTCCTTATGCATATTAGCTTATTTAATCTACACAAGAACTATATCCTATTTTATAAATGATGGAGCTGGGACATAGAGAATATATGATCTACCCAAGGTCATATAGCTAATAATGGCTGACCTCTGTCAAACCCAGGAAGTATCTGCACTCTTAACACTAGTCTATGTGTGATAGAGTTAATGTTATAATGTTGGCATATGCAGTAGGAATACACAGAAGGAGCAATTACTTCTGCTAGGGTAGAAATGGGGTGGCAGGAGATTTGCCGAGGAAAATCATATTTGACTTATGTGGATAGGTGTGCAATATATAGTGGCTTGATGAGCAGACTGGCTCCAAGCCATGCTCTGCTCTTCATCAGACCTCCTTCTCCCTTGACAAAGGTGAGCGTGCAGGAGACCAACCTGACAAACTTGAGAAGCAAGCCAATTTGGATACTAAGCCCAGGATAATTCAGATGTGAAACAGATTAAACTCATTTGCAATTACCAGACCTGTCCTCTTTGGGGGGAGCACTGAAACCTCTTAGCAATTCCATTCAGTGAGTATTGGCATTGTTTTGGATCACTGCCTCTGCGTTGTTGCTTGCATATTATCTAGAAGAAAAGTGTGTGATTACTGGCAAATAGGCTGGCCTTTTTCTCCCTGGTGTTTTGTTGTCCCCATCCTCTTATTATCAGTCTAGGGTTCTTATCAGAATAGTAAAATATCAGCACATAAAAGCAAGAGGTAAAAAGAGTTAAAGAGCCACAAAATGATTTTAGAGGAGTAGCTGCTATAAAGCAAAAAATTGCACAGTGTTTTCTTTAAAAATTATAGGATTTAGGGTCAGCTGATTAGGGCTGGAAGCCAGTTCTGGCACTAACTAGGTATGTCGCTTGGGCATGTACCCTCATCCGTTGGGTCTCCATTTATTTGTTTCTCTTATCTCTAATAACAAGTGAATAATACCTAAATTGTACAGTTGTTGAGAAATATGAAATAAATAAGTGAAACCACTGGACCCATGTTAGCTATTATGGGTAAACACAATCTTGTCTAACTCAGTTGAATTCCAAGCAGATCTAAAAGCTGGTCACCTTCTAATTTGAGCCAGAGGTTTGACCACCGTGGACCGTGTCGAATGCCTTTCCCACAGGTGAGCAATGTATGGGAATTTCTTGGGATAATTTTCTTTGCTGTTTTCCTCAGGCTATCAATATGCCTAAGCTTTTCCATTCCTGAAGAAATCATGACTTCAATGCTAGCATTTTCCTAGGCTTCACCTTTCGTGCTCTTTCTTTATAACCTCCAGGATGATAGTATCCATTTTGGGTTTTCAACCATCACCCACATGCTGGAGATTCCCTAGCCTTTTTCAGCACAGACTTTTCCGCAACAGTTAATGCAAATTCAACATGTCTATCACATAACCTTTCATACTCTGACTTCTTTTCCAGTTTTCTCTATCTCAGTTGTTATCTAACTGTCCACCTCAACCAGAAACTTGCATGTGTTTTTGACCCATCCCTTTCTTTCACACGCCTATCAGTGTGTTAATTCACACGTCCATTCATTTCTCTCTTCCTCCTTCTTTCAAGAAAACTAAGGAAAACAGTTTCCTCCTAGAGTATTAGGTTCACTTATATTTCAATTTTCACAAGTATAGGAGGAAACAAAGGCATGTCAACAAATTCCCGTGAAAAATTCCACGGAAAAAGATGAGCTCTGCTGCCTGTCCCAATAAGAAATATGGGAAGATAATTTACTTGACTATAGGTGGGAGCCAGAATATTCAATCTTACTTTTTTGTGTGCTTGGGGACAACCAGGTGACATGCCTTCCTAATTTGCACAGCAGCAACAATGACATCAGGAAGAGGTGCCAGGATGATTTTTTCTCCCAGACTGGGAATGCTTTGCTGTTGGGAAAAAAGTGTTAGCAAAATGGCCTCCAAAAGGCCAACACAGGAAAATTGGAAGTGGGAAGAGTCAGTGAGTGAAAAGGAAAGTGGGGAAGATGGTTCTGGCAGTAGAGTCCTGCCTTTTCTGATTAGATGATCAGAAAGACCCAGAAGATTTTCATGTAGGCTAATGCTCTAGAAAATGATGTTTGGGGGTACATAGCAGTCAACAATGAATGACAAAAAATGGTGTTCTGAGAACAAAGAAAGCAGAAAGCTGAAGGAATAAAACAGAGGTCGGGCTGACAGAGGACTTTAAGTATTAAAACAAGCAATATGAAATATTGTACAGTTTAGAAAATTTATGGTGAGTTGCTGGACAGCAAGCTCTGGGTTGTCCTATCTTGCACAAGAGCACATGCACCACATCTTACCGCAGGCTTTCAGAAACCAACAACTCTTCCAAAAGTAAAAAGTGATGCTTCAGAAAAGAGCTGGGCCATGTAGACCTGCATGCTCTCATCATGTACATCATGCTCATCACTGTGTTCTAGGAATTGTGTGAATTCTTTATACGTATTAATCCACCTACTATTACCAGAACCACATGAGAAAGCACTTGTTAATAATCCATCTTTACATATAAGAATGTGAGGCACAAAGTGCAACTTTCCCATATTGTCCAGCTAGAAAGTAATAGAGTCTTGGCTTGAGCCTAACCAGTCTGGGTCCAGATGCTAATTTCTTATCTACTTTGTCATATGTGTTCACGAAAACTACACAAGAAAGGAGAATAAATGCCCTTTTCCAAAGTTTAAAACTCAAAGGAAAATATATAAAATATAAGCATAGACGAGAGAAACAATGTTAACTGACTATTTGGCACTAATATCTGCCAATTTTCAGTCAAAAATATAACTTTGAGGAGCCAATTGTTTCTTGCTTGGGATAGAAGTTTTGCTGCTCTCATATCGCTCTTCTTTATTCTTGTAAACATTTATTAGAAAAGTAATTGACCACATATATTTATTGAATTTGCAAGGGGCTGGGAGCATAGAGGTGAAAACAAAACAAAACATTGTGCTATGTGCACCTCAGTGTTCAATGCATTCATAAATTCAGAGGCAAAGTGTTCAATAGGAATTGACAGGTGGATCTGAAGGAGCACTGTGGCCCAGAGCAGGGAGGGATGAGCTCTCCCTGAGAGAGCCCAAGAAGGTTTCTTGTAGAAGGGGTACTTAAGAATCATTTTAAAGAAGTTTGAGACCCATCTTGTTAGAAGAAACATAGATAGTTGAAGAAAAACATGTTTTATAATAAATTTACATTTGAAAAGCAAAACAGACATTATTTTTATATTAGTACCAAACATTAGAACTTAAGGAAATCACTTTTGCTGGTGGTGTATGAAGATCAAGGAACATCATATGAGTTTTTCTGTATCTAAAAGAGGGAAAGTATTATAAAATTTGAGATACGCTTTTTTTTTTTTTTTGAAAATGAAGTAGATTTCTTATCAAAATGCTACAATGAATTACACTGTGGTCACTAATTTCTATTCCAAAGACCCAACAATAATAAATTCTATATACATATATACAATTTAAGACTCAGAACTGGAGAAATTTATGGTGCGCCTGGGTGGCTCAGGTGATTAAGTGTCCAACTTTGGCTCAGGCCATAATCTCATGGTTTGTGAGTTGAAGCCCCATATCGGGCTCTGTGCTGACAGCTCAAGGCCTGGATCCTGCTTCAGATTCTGTGTCTCCCTCTCTCTCTGCCCCTCCCCCACTCATGTGCACACATGCTCTCTCTCTCTTTCTCTCTTAAAAAATGAATAAGCATTAAAAAAATTTAAGAACCGGAGGAATATATATATTACACTTAAGCTACATATATAGAGAGAATAAAAGGATATAGCCACACTTGAAAGCAAGCCAAATGTTTCATGGGTCAGAACAGAAAGGCAAATATATAAGTGAGGAGGGGTAGGGACTCCCAATGTAGCAAATAAAAATATAGAATGTACAGTTAAACTTGAGTTTCAGATTAAATGCATGGGACATAGTTACACTAAAAGATAAGATTTATTTTCTATCTGAAATTCAAATTTAAACAGATATTCTGTATTTTACCTTGAAGCTCTAAAGAAGGTAAAAGTTGTGGACCTAAAAAACTATGAGACTGGAAACAGTCAAGGACAACCTCCAGCCACAAGCCCCCTGCATCTAGATGGAGCTAGATTCTGGTGAAAACCTGGAAGCTAAGGCCAGGCAGGTTATCCTGAGAAGAGCAACGATTAGCTGCCTCCTCATGAGACTGGTTGAAAAGGAGAAATCTGGATGTAGACTCTCCTTGGTGGGATCCTGGAACAGTCACTGGGCAGCAGAGTGACCTTGGATAATTAGCTTAACATCTCTCTGCTCACTGTCTTCATTTGTTGCCAGAAAATACCTGCATCTGCCTCATTAGGGCTGTTGAAAAAGATAAAAGGGAAACATTACCTGAGAATTCTAAATACAGCTAAATTAAGAGTTATAAACATGGCTAAACTACTATTTATAGAGAAAGGTCAAATAATGATAATTTAACAAGCAAAGATATAGGGGTTGATTAACTATCAATTAATTAATTGAACAAATATTATTAAGTATGTAGTATGTTCAGGCACTGAGGATACAGTGCTCAGCCAGACTCAGGAAGCCCCTGTTCTCTTGGAGCCTACATTTCAGTAGGAGGAATTAAAGCTAACTATGAGAATTTGGCTTTGAGCAACATGGTGATGCCATTTGCTGAGATGGGAGAAGACTGTTGGGAGTGTAGACTTGTGTTGGGGTCAGACAGCAAGTGTTCTGCTTTGAATATGTTGTGTTTGAGATGACTGTTAGATAGCCAAGTCAGTTATCGAGCATCAAGGAGACACACACATGCACACACATGCACACACACTAACACACACATTATTTTTAATTGTTTTGGATCTCATCAAAACATGGGTAATATTTAGAGCTGTAAGATCAGATGAGGTCACTCATGGAGAAAGAAGTCACAGATATGAATAGAGAACCTAGGGAATAGGTGGTGAAAGGAAAAGTGAGTCAAAGTTGATGCCTAAGTTTCTGGCTTGAGTTAGTAAACAGATGGTGATTTCATTAACCAAAAGAGGATAGAGAAGGAGAAGCAGAATTTGAAGGAAAGTGATACACTTAGGCCTCCTAAACACTGAGTTAGAGTTGACCATAATAAAGGCAGGTAAATATGTCCACTGGACAGCTTAACATATAAATCAGAAGATAATGTACAGGTCTTTGTGCAGCTAGACTAAATGATCAGTTTGAAAAGCAGAGAAGACAAGTCTCAAATGTCCAGGTACAGGGCATGAACCATTTAATTACAGTGAGATGGGGGATAGAACCCAAGATTAAATCTTTCCACTAAAGTGACCAGGTACTGGCTGGGTGTCTGATATGACCTTAAGACAAAATATCAAAGGAAAAAGACAGCAAACAGATGGGTAGCTTGGTCAAGTTTTAGATCATGATAGTTGGGGAAATAAGACTGCAAAAAGTAATAATTTTTTTTTCAACCACTAGAAACAAGGCACAATCCAGAAGAGATGTAAAAACTAAGAGGGAACTGAAGTATTAGAGAAGTTGTCAATACAGGGATTCAGTTGTCGAAAGAAAGAACCCAATTTAGTATTCAGAACTGTAGGGCAAGGTGAGCAACAGGTATCTGGAACAATTCCCTTGTTAACTGAACATGGGTGCTAAATGAAAGTCAGTTAGACAGTGGGTGAGACTGAAAATAGAAGTACTGAGCATGAGGCAAGAGCTTCTCAAATCTTTCCTTCTGTAAAATGGGATTCAGCACAGACTATGGGAGTGGGGCTGAACTATAGGCACAGTCAGCCTTGGAGAGGCCAGTAGGACATCTGGGAGACTCACCAGTACGAGAGCTGAGAGCCACCCACTATCAAACTGATGATAAGATTCAGGGAACAAGTTGGCCAATACCTCATTGTTTTACTTAAGAAACAGTCATCCTGACTCACATGTTCTACCTGTCTGCCACTACCTGCTCTGTTGCTACTAGAGGAACTCAAAAAGACATTTCTTGTTTGCTTTGTGGGGCCATTACCTCTGTCTTCCATTATCTCCTCAGATTTGCTTCTTGATGTCCTTCTAGCTTACTTTTCCAAAAGGCTTTTATGTTGCCATTCCTAATACCTATTATTTATGTCAATCTTCTCCAGGGTCTAAAAAGCCTACTTGATGACCCCTGAAGGGCAATAGTGTGCTACATCGGTCCCCTCTCCACTAGAATTCTCACATAACCCATGATGCCAGAATAACCTGTCACTTTCAGTATTTTTAGTTTTTCAAGTCTCATGTTTCATTTTTGCAGAGGATGCCAAGAGGATGAGGAAAATGCTGTAGCAGAGAGGGAAAATCAATATCCCACAGGAAGCCAAAAGCTCTGTTTGCTCTTCTGTCTGATGTCAGGTTGTGTAGGGAAAAAATTTGCAAAGTCTAAGACTGCTTATCTTTTACCTCAAGAATTCTTCTGTAGATCGGGTCTCCCAGGAGAAGAGGTCAAAACTTTTAAAGTGCCCTTTAACACTGAAATTCATGAATGATGTCAAAGAAATAGCAAAGGTTGGGGGACTAGAAGGATATTTGTTTTTTCCCAGGGTATAAGAACTACCGGGGGGGGTGTTTGGGGGAGAAGAGATGCAGAAATTGTGATGCTTGTGACGCTAAGAAAACCAATGGTTAGAATCTAGTTACTGTAGTTGGCTTATTTTATAGTTCTTGGAAAACTTCATGGAAATTGATTTCATGTTGATCTGTTCATTCTGTAAAAAGTGAATCATGGTACTTATGTGAATGCATAGCATAAGCCGCCTGTGCGTATATGCAGATGCTTTGAACTCAATTGGAAGATTACCTCTCTTTTAATTTAAAATACCCTTTAAATTAGTTTTTAAGTTCCTCTGTATTGGAATTGACAGTGAAGATAGACTCATTCATTCAGTAGTGCAGTACCAAACACCTAGTCCTCAATCTATGAAAGGGATAAAGTGTGTGTATAAATGTGTATTTCAGTGACTGAATAGTAGAGACCATGACTCAGTAACAAAAAATAGTTATTTTTTTATATAAGAAGTTATGTGCCATAATCGGAATACTATAAGGTACTATGAAATATTTAGAAGAATCCCATAAAAGGTATGGAGGTTTAATAAAGTTTCTTGGAAGAAGTGCTGTCTACTTAATACTTGAAGGATGCATAGTAGATACATAGTTGAAATGAAGGAAGACAGAGTGTTTCAGGCAGAGGGATCCACATAGGTAAAGGCTCTGAGGGAGAAAACCATGGCAGGGTGGAGGAAGTGAAAGCATTCAATATGGTTGGAACTTTGATACATGGGAAGACTGAACTAGACTCCTACTGGAGCACCTATGTTTTTGGTGAAAGCTGTTCATTGATCTAAGGCAAGTAGCAGTACTAGCAGATTGGAGTGAGAAGACAATCAATCCACGTTTATTTTTAATATTCTAATTTTGAAGTTTCTATAGGATACCAGTTGGTGATATCCAATAAATAATATGTGATTCTTAAACATAGGAGAAATATTTGTGCTAGAAATAAGTCAATAAATAATAACAGGAATTTGTCAAATATCTACTATATGCCAGGTATTGTTGTCCTAGGTTTATATACAGATAGATAGATACACACACATACATATATACATATATATGATATATATATATATATATATATATATATTTATTTATAGATAGATAGATACACACACATACATATATACATATGATATATATATATTTATTTATTTATTTATAGATAGATACACACACATACATATACACATATATATATGTATATCTATCTATATATATATACATATATATAGATATAGATATAGATATACATATACATATACATATACATATACATATACATATATATATGGTTATTTATTTAGTTTGAGAGAGAGAGAGAGTACATGCACATGCAAGCAGTGGAGGGGCAGAGAGAGAGGGAGAGAGAAAATCGCAAGCAGGCTCTGTGCTGTTAGCACGGAGCCCAACACAGGATTCAACCTCACAAATTCTGAGATCATGACCTGAGACAAAATCAAGAGTCAGATGCCCAATGGACTGAGCCACCCAGGGGCCTCAAGCCACCCAGGTATCTCTGTTGTGCTAAGTATATTAAATAACTTATCTTATTTCACACTAACTTTATAAATCAGATACTATTTAGAGATGAGAACAATGAGTTTTAGAGATGTTTACAGTTTTGCCTAGGATATAGATTTGGAAATTATAGTCATAACATTTAAAGACTAATAAAAATAATCCTGTGCCTTGGCAATCACACATCATTTAGATAATTGTGAACACAGTTACTATTGGTGAACTTGATCTTTCACCTTATCAATAAGGCTTGTTTTAAAGTAACATTAGCCATTTCCAACAACCAACCATATGTTTAAGACAAAAACAAAAACAACACTACCTACTCTAAATATATTTAAAAGAATGTTTCATATGAATTCCAAAGATGTTGATGTTTTCCATGTTCACTTAAAAAATTAGACATACTCTGCATAACTTTGAATCCACTTACCAGAATTATTACCATTAGCAATTATACATCTACAATCATATGATTATTTGATAAAATGTTTTATGCCTGTCTCCTCCTGTAGGCCATAGAATTCTTAAAGACTGGAAGTCAGAGAATATAGACAAAAGTGCAGGAAATCAGTATACAGCATTTAGCAAGGTCTCTGAAAAAGAATACATAAACAAATGAATTAATGAATATCCAGTAGGCCACAGACAGATTTCTAGAATGAGCAGCAAAGTGTTCCCAACAATTTTTTTCCCATAACAAAGTGTGGCAGTGGTAAATTTTCTCTCTGAAGGAAAAAGCCCCCGAGCATCCAAACCACATCTTTGTACAAATCACCCCCCAGGTGTCTCTCATTGCAAAAATTAAGAGTTTCTTAAGGTGGCTAACAGAAGGGTGGGCAACTCCCTACAGGTAATAACATCAGCACAGACTTAGCTTTAATCTTATCCAGTTTTAAGAATTTCTAAGAACACGGAAGTCAAAAAATAATATTTTTTTCCCTTTATCACCATCCCGACTTGCATGGCAATGTAACAGAGCCTAAAGATGCAGACATTGAGTTTATGAGGCAAATAATGAAGTTGATAGATGGGTCTGCCCTCTGAGGGTGGAATGAAGATTGAACCAGGGACGGCCACTATTGGAGCAGCCCTCTCCCTTCCATCCATCGTGCAAGGATCTCTAGTCAGCCAATGCACTGAGACTCCGACATAAATCAGGGGCAACAACAGATGAGCATGAAGAAACGGCTTGGCAGCCGCGGCACTGCAACCATAAATCAGGAACTAATTCAATCCTGTGAGATGCCTTGTTTGATTAATTTATGTCAGCATTTTCTGTGTTGTCAGGCTGTCCCTTGTGTCTTCCCTCACCCTCCTTCCCCACCTTCTCTGACACAAAGAAGTGCTGCGCCCCACCACCAGGAAAGGAAGAAGCAAGTGGAGCACCATAGTAGACTCTAGAAGGCTGAACAGAATGAGCACCATTCTTCCCAAACTTAGAGACATGAAGAACCTCATGATGAACCCAAGTTCCAGGTCAGATAAAATTACTACTTTCTAGTTTCTTAAAAGAACCATATTCTGTAACTTAATAGTGGAAAGAAGGGCACTGAAACCCCACCTCCAACTATGAAAGACAGAATAATTTTCTTGGCAGAGTTAAAAAATATATATACTAACATTAAATTCTTATGGTTAAGAGATGATTATGATCATTACCATTTATAATAGTGGAGAACTAGAAACAAAATACCCAACAACAGTAAAAGTAGTTGTGCTATGTCTTTATGGTGAATATATGTATTTACTTGTATGCAAAATGATTCATTTGTATGGAAAATTGTTCATGGAATATTGTTTAGTGGGGAAAAAGAGACAATAGAATGTATAGTGTGGTTTTGCTGTTGTCTGGGAAAAATGTGTGTGTCTATATTTTCATCTCTGTGCCTATTTTTTAGTCTCTTAAAATCTGTGTTCTAGTTCTTTGTGATGAATATCTATTTCTTGTGCACTAGAAAACAAGTACTTTAAGAATAGTCTCAGTGAAGACTAGAAAAGAGAATTCCCAAATCCTGGAAGTAGAATATAGATCTGTTTGTCATGAGCTTGCTAGTATTTTACAAGATTTACTTGGTGTTAGAGGATCAGTCTGAGCAGATGTAAAAAGGAGACTATGTTGTATTTGAAAGGAACAAGAACTATGTGGGCAGACAGAAGACCACAGCTCAATTCAAATGGAAGACACAACGATCAGAAAGGATGTGGCTAAAAGGAAGGACTTGTATCTGCTAAGAGTCTGCTGGAGTCATGAGCAGTAACAGCGCATTCTATTTTAGGCCTGATAGTGATAAAGTTCACTCAACGTCTGATGAGTCATCTCCTCTGTTGCTTATTTATTTTTGTTACTAAACATGTTTATACCTTACTTACTTTGGTATAGGCTTATAAGTATAAGAGAAGAAGAAGAAGAAGAAGAAGAAGAAGAAGAAGAAGAAGAAGAAGAAGAAGAAGAAAGAACAACTAGGTTTTCTATTATGGACTACAACCCATGGAACAACTAGGTTTTCTATTATGGACTACAACCCATGACAGGTAACATCTATCAAGAACACAGTTTCTCTGTTCACACATTTAATTAGGAAACTTGAAATTGAAAGGAAAGGACAACAAAGGATGATGAGCCCTAAAAGAAAATACTCTAATTCACTGATTGTGTGTCTTTTTTTTTAAGAGTCTGGATTTAAAGTGTCTGTAGATGACAGCATTAGGTAGGACCAACCCACACTGAGCAGGTATGCATGGTGTAAATGGATGTACTCAGAACCTAAATTCTTTTCCTTCATAGAAGAGAGGCATACACCCACATGAAAGGCATGAAAATGTGCCATGAATAAGATCTATATGTTGGGAGTCTGGTTTTTAGCTTATGAAAAATTGTTCAATTAACCTAAAACAATTAGCTGCCAGCTAAAGATTATAAGACATCAGTATTTTCCAAACTTGGCTGTCCATTAGCAGTATCTATGAAGCTTAATAAAAAATAAGGATCTCCTGGACCACTATCAAGCAGAATTTCTGGGGGTGGAATCTCTGAGTCCAAACTTTAAAGTGGGTTCCTACAGGATTCAGTATACAGCCAGTTTTGGTAAACATGGAGTTTGATGTATTTGTTTCTATTCCAAAAACAAAACATAAACTCTTGGGTGGAAGTTATAGACAGCCAGATTTTATGTTGGTATTAGAAAATATTTTTAATATAAACTGTATAAAACTGAAGCTGGGCAAAACTGGAATAGACTGCTTTTTGAGGTAATGAGACTCCATCATGAAAAGGGAGCAGTGCAGTAGTCTTGAATTATTTTGTATTCATGGCACTATTTTAACACAGAATCTTCTAGGCAAGTCAGCAATAATTGCTTCACAATCTCTCCCATGGTCTATAAATAAGTCGCCCTGTCCACAAGAGCCTCCACAATTGTCCCACAACCCTTTGGCCAAATTTGAGCACCAACCAGCAGTGTGAACAGAGCTGTCTGCCCCCACTCTGCTCTCCACAGTCTAGACATCTTCCAGGTGAAGTTCCTGAGGCATGCAACCTATGTTTAGCACCAGCTTCAGCTTCTCCTGTGGTATTACTAGCACAAACTGCAATCCTCTCAATGGGAGGTCATGTGAGGTCAAGTGTCAGGCATCACCATAATACTGCATGTGTTAGTTTTATAAATATAAAGTTTACTCCTTAATTAATATTTAGAAGCACACCTGTGAAGGGATCAAGGAACACAGATGTATCTCTGCATACCTGTTGAGAGCCACTGATCCAAGCAGGGTCTGGATGCATGCCTAATAGAGATCTAATAAGGGGTGGTAGTGGGGCTGCATGACTTCCAAGGTCTTTTTAAGATTCTATAATTTAAAAGAAGGAAGTGAAGATGGCTGTAAATTCTGCCAGAACCCTGAGGAAATCAGTATTCTTGAATCACTAATGCTAATTTATGATTTTGGACAGGTTGCTTGAATTTTATTAAGCTTAGCTAATCCACTGAAATGACTGAACAAATAAATAGATCAGAATCCTGATATCCCCTGGACATGAAAGATTGCACCAGGGCTAAGCTTTCTCAGAGAGAGAAACTCTAGAATCTACTTACTGAGGTAGTGTAAGAAAACATAAATCCAACTCCACTTCTTTCCCTGACCCTTCCCTTTCTTCCCATGACTTGATTCTCATGGAGAACATGACTTCTCAGAACTGCCAATTGAATAGCAGTGGGTGCTACACTAACATCCACAGATTTTTCCAGCTGCTGCAGCAAATGCAGGATCTCATTATGGAATTGGTGCCACACATTCACAGAAATGGCTCCAAATTTTGATATCAAAGCATCGAATTAAACATTCAGAATCACTTACTGCAGACTTTCATTTACTTTGTGAGGAAGAAAGAAGAAAGGAGACTGACGTGTAGGGCCATCTGGCCATTTTCAAGATGCCTCTGTTCTTTTAAGCCACACTGAATAAATGAGGACTGGCAGGAGGCAATTCCAAGGTTCAAGGCCAACTTAAGATAGCTTTGTTGATACATATATTTTAGGATTAATTTGGATCAGACAAGGGATATTATTTTCCAAGGACAAATGACAATAAACGACCAAATTCATGAGCACTTTAAAGTCAGGAGCTCTTACCATTACAAATCCTAGTACTAATACAATGAGGCCATGAAATGTCCCTCGGCCTCATTGGCCTCAGGCATAAAATGGGAATACAACTTGGATGTGTAGACAACTGTAAGAAACTGCCTTCTGGAAGCATAGTTTCTTTGCTTTTTGTTTAGGCAGAGGTTGGAGGGTGTTAACACTAGTATGTTGTGTGCTATTCTGCAGATGTGAACATGGATCCATCACTCAGAGTGGCCTGCTCTGAGTGAATGGGTCACAGTGACCTTCCCAAATGACCGGACCCAGCCTCTGAGACCCTCTGCAACCCAGAAGTCTGTTATTTTAATATGAATATGCATTCATATATATTCATGTGAATATATATAATATATAAATAATAATAAGATATACTATTCATATATAATCAATATGAATATGAATATATACATATACATATTTAGATACTTGCTAGGTACAAAGTACATAGTAGAATCATGTTTCCTATCTTTCACAGACTGTGCACTAGTTGAGGGAAATAAGACATATTCACCTGAAAGCAAAGTATTGAAAGAAACAATATGTTGGAATGGAAAGAACCACTACACAGCATGTACAGTATGCAGATGTTTCAGAGAAAAATTACTTCTATCTAAAAATTACTTCTCCTCCGTGATTCTAAAGAGGGGTAAAGACTCTGACTTAAAGCTTCTTAAGTAGGCAAAAGGTGTTTTTCTAAATTGCTGTCCCATATATTTCTGCCTCTTTTCCTCTGAACCACACCCATTTTATTTATTATTCTTTTGGTAAGCCAGAATAAGCCACCTCTGTCCCTCACACAAACAGAAACCCTGGAGGAAATATCTGTCTAATTTTTGTCTGTGTGGTATTGTTGGTTTGGGAATGTGTTCAGCAAATACATAGGCACCTGAAGGATATAAATGTGAGGTTAAGATAAATAAATAAATAAATAAATAAATAAATAAATAAATAAGATAATTAACTAATTTAAAAAAAAATCAGAGAAAGGCAAGAGTAACACTCCACAAGGAAATTCCTAAAAAGGGAAATCATTTTACTATGACTACTAATAACAGACACTACAGGACTTGGTTGGAACTTCAGGAGTGTGTAGGTACCATGGAATTTATTCCCATTGGATGGGACAAAGCCTCTTTTCCATGCAGATGTCCAAAGATACTGCATGGTACTTGGGGAAGGCACTCCCTACTGCTGTACAGAGGAAGGGAAATGGTGAGCAGAAGGAGCAGGTCTCTGAGTCCAAGGAGGGAGTCACCAGGTTGACATTGGTCTCTTTCTTTTCCATCCTTCATGCAGCAGACATGTATTAGGTGGCTATAAAATACTAGACACTATGAGGTCAAAGAAGAATACATTTCAATTGTCAAAGAGCTCAGAGTCCATGGAAATTTAGAAGCACAGCAACACTGTGATATTGATACATGCCAAAAGCAAAAAGTGTGAGCAAGACAGGAGACAGGATGTTGGAACTGTGCCCTGGAAGTGAACTAGAAATTTTCTAGGAAGAGCAGAGGAAAGGACATTCCAGGTAAGAAGAATAAGGTATGAAGAGATGATTGTGGGAATTTCAATGGAACAAGTTGGCTCCTGGTAGCAGAGGGGTGGGGTGGCACTGAGAAGGTGATGGAGGGCCTTAAACAATAGAACCTCTGTTTGAGGCCAATAGAAACCCACAGAAGGTAACCAGAGGACCAACACATGAATCTGTGTCCCTGCGTAGGAAAGACAGTGAGAACAAGAAGAGGCTAAAAGACTAGGATGGCAGTGATGAGCAACTTAGCTCCATGCCTATCAGATAATTGTACTAAGCATGGCCCTTCACACACAGGTCCCCTACCTTCCCATGACCACCCTTAACAAGAAGGGGTTGGATGAATCAGGGAACTAGTGCCAGCGTTTTTGTACACCCTGCCCAGGTGAGTCCTCACGGGTTTCATTCAGACCCATTAGTGAGTTCATAAAATGCTTTTTTGGCCACTGGTAAGAGTGAGAAAGAGACTGTTCTTGCCATGTAGAGATGAGCATGTAACATCAGAGGTTGATTACAAATGCATAACAATCAATGAACTGCTCTTGCTTCTTCCCGGAACCTCCCTCCCTTTCACCACCCCATGTCCCTCCTCAGTGTCAATCCAACTAAAACGAGAAAAAATGTGGGCTTCATGTAAATCATCTGCAATTGGTACAAGGTCATTGAAAGGACATGAGAACCACATCACCTCTGCTCTCTCTGCAGGGTATGCTCCTTTCAACCGGAGGTAAGGGAAATGAGATGGACCCTGAAAGGAGGGGCAAGGGTTTTTAAAGAAAGATGGAGCTCAGACTTCTGATCCATGGATCAGAAGGAGAGGCTGTGAGCCCCTGTATTTCCTGTCTTAGTTTCCCACCTACACCACAGGCATGACCTTGTTCATCATCATTACTGCAGGAAAGTGGTGAACACCTGATTATATCCATGCAGTAGGCACAATCTGTGAAGATGCATATGCTGTGCCCATGAGCTACGATTGTGAACACAACCTTCTTTCCCAGAGGTTGTCACATCCACATAACCTATATATGACAGTTTATACTAGCTTTATTTATATTGCCCCAAGATGGAAACAACCCAGATGATCTTCCATAGGTGAGTGGTTAAATAAACTGTGCCACATCTAGACTATGGAATACTACTCAACAATAGAAAGGAATCAACTATTGGTACACACAATAACCTGGATGAATTCAGATAAATTATGCTGTGAGAAAATGTCAGTCTTAAAAATTACATATTTTATGATTTAATTATCAGAATGATAAAATTATAGAAATGGAGTAGTGATTGTGAGGGGTTAGGGATGGAGGGTGGAAAGCTAGAGTGGTTATGAACGGCAACTCAGGGAATCCTTATGTTGTTGAAGCTGTTCAGTATCTTGATTGTCATGGTAGATACAGGCAACTATGTGTATGATAAAAGTACATAAAACAAATCTGAATAAGATGAATGGATTATATGTTTGACCCTGGTGGTGATACTGTACTATAGTTTTACAAGGTGTTACCTACCACTGGAAGAAACTGAGTTAAAGTTACACTGTCTCCATATTATTTCTTACAACAGCATGCAAATTTAAAATTAACTCAAAAAGGTTTAATAAAAAATGATATGGGGGGGAAAGCAAACTTTACCCGTCAATATACCATTGTTCTGTAGACGAAATGTTCATTTCTTCCTTAAATTATAAGTCTCAAAGTTAAACTCTAGTGTGGTCCTTTCTCATCAGGAATTACTCTGTTCTGGATGGGATATGAGTGGATCTCCCTCAGTTGGTCAATGTGCTTTGAGTCCTCAGTCTAGCCAAAGATATGACTGGCAAAAAGCCGCCATCAGACAAATCACTAATCCATGTGCTCAGGTGTATGGTGAAGATTTACATAAATTAGGCACATTCTGCACTCTCATTACTGGCCACTTTCTCAAAGCCCCATCTTCAAAAAAGCAACAGACTGGTACTGATTCCTCAGCAAAGTAATTGGAGGGCAACCCTCATGTCGACTCTCCCCTTCATTGCTGGCACTTTACTCTCTTTTACAACATCCTCCTCCATGATGTGGCTGAAGATTCAGCATCTCGAGGAAAATCCATGTAATGGGAATAAAAAGCTTCCTCTGCAAGATGCCAATCTTCTGAGAGATGGTTCATCTCCTATAGCTGAAATCGATGCTAAAGTGGGACCAAAAGATTAGCCATTCCCTTGATTTCTTATTATTTTGGAACTAGAAAAACATCTTAACCTTTTAAAAATATCGAGAAAAGATGCAGCGGTGCAATTTGTATGGTTATCTAAACTGAACATATTTCTTATTCTTTCTTATTAATATCAACCCAAGGCCAGCACAGCTGCCAGCTGACCACCAGTCATGTCCTGCAAGGATGACATAGCAGTGAAGGAAAGGAAGAGACACTCCTCCTGCACAAGAAGGCCACTAAATGAAAGCTCAGCTTAGAAGAATGTCACTTTATCTTATCTCTGAAGGGGTGTCATAAACCTCCAGCAAGAGTTGCCAGGTGTTAGGAATTTCCAGGACTGCCAAGAGTGGCAAGGTTACCTGTGAGAAAGTGAGGAAGCCAGAGCCAAGATGCCAAAGTATGGTTTACCTTCAGAAAAGCAACATGAAGGGCACCTGGGTGGCTCAGTCAGTTAAGTATCTAACTTCGGCTCAGGTTATGATCTCACTGTGAGTTCGAGCCCCGCATTGGGCCCTTTGCTGACAGCTCAGAGCCTGCAGCCTGCTTCAGATTCTGTGTCTCCCTCTCTCTCTGCCCCTCCCCCACTAGTGCTCTGTCTCTGTCCCTCAAAAATGAATAAACATTTAAAAAATTTAAAAAAGGAAAAGCAAAATGACATGAAAAACTGAATTCCTGTTCAAGTGGGTCTAAAACTCTGTGGTTAATAAAGGTTTACATTATAAGAGTGTCAAGGAACTTGGTGGAACTGAAGCAAAAGAAAGTGCATGTGGTGGATATTGAGAATGGTCATAAATCCCTGTACTCTCAAAGAAGAAAGAAACTCTTTCTTCCTAGATAACCATGAGGGAGTCTACCCCAAGTCAATTGACTAGTCTAAAATTCTAGCCCATAAACAACCAAGGTGATCACCAGAGTGTGTCAAGAAAATTGAAAAGGTGCTAATTTTATCAACACCACCACTGTATAAGGTGGGGTGGCAAAGAGGCCATATGGTGCCATTTTTACCCACAATAAAATCTCATTATTATAGCTTTCTGTGGGTCCATATCGCTGATTATAAATATCTGTTGAAAAGAAAATCTCATGAATTCCAATCTTATAGGAATTATAGATAGACATGAGAGTCTAAGAAATAAAATCTGTTTCTGGCTAAATCCTTTTGGACTCTACCAAAAGTAAATAGGAAATATTCACGGGCTGTGCAGTTCTGCTGGATAAAGCAGAGAGAGGAAAAACTGTTAGTAATCTCAAATCATGTCTTAAATCCAATCTCATTCTGCAAAGTCACATCTCACAACCTAGGAAAACTTTTACTCCACATAGTAGAGTAGAATTTCCTAAAGTAAAAACATTCTGGTTGGTGGCAGAATTCTGAGCTGAGAAATAAGATAGCATAAATAAGTAATATTGCTGAATTACAATTTCATGACTGTAAAATAATTTCTTCTAACTTCTGTGAGATAAGTATCATCCCCATTAAAACAAACTTTCTCACAACCTCTCTCTTCCACTCAGTTATTACACTCCACTGTACAGGCAAAATCCTACTTAAACTTTTGAGAATGTGTACTATATTACACCATGGCCATGTTGTTTTAAGAGATACAAAGAATTGTAAGGTTTAGTTTTTGCCTTCCAGGTGCTCATAATGTATCTGGAGATATTAGACAAACATTAAAAATACATAAACAAAAGTAAAAGGCAGTGTATGAGTTAGGGCCTAATGAACTAGTCAGCTCATAAGCCTGAGAGAAATTCACACCCTGAAGAGAAAATAAACTCAAAGAATTCGAAAGAGCTGCAGAGTGCTTCCTGAACATCCACTCTAAACAAATGTCTTGCTTTTCAATCACGTTCAAGCCTACACTCACTCACATTGAGATATGATTAACTGGTTCTCACCTAAGAGGTCCACTTATTTATGAAGCACAAACCATTGTCCTGTTTGATAATATTCACTCTAGTTGTCAAGCTTGTCAGATATAATCTGATATTAAATAAATGAGTTGAGGAAGTAGGGCCTCAGCTCGGGACCCTAATCCTGGAGCAGAATAAAGAGGTTTACAAAGATAGATGCTTCAGGTTAAGAGTGACCAGAGTATTCAGTGTGAGATTCATTCATTAATCTGTTTGCTCACTCATTCAACCTTCACTGAGTGCTACTTTGTAATAAGACACCACTAGATGTTCAGGGAGATGTAATGGTGAATATGATACAAAATGGGGTCAAGTGATGACTGCTATAACCAAAAAAAAGAAGAGGAGGAAGAGTTGACTTCTTAGGAAGATCAGAGGAGGCTTCCTGGATGAGGTGGCCTTCCAGGTCTCAGCCTCATAGGATGTGGTAGGTGAGACATGGCCTGGAAGGGATGGGGAAGAGGATAGCTGAAGGAGAGAGAGGGCTTTCTGTGAGGAGGTAAGAAAGGGAGTAAAGGTGTAATGGGCTGAGTAGCAAGATTGGACTTGGCACTAACACCTGTCCCTTAGATGAAAGTGTAAGTCTGTCTGTTGGCCCTTTATTATGTACACATAAAAACCACCACTGGCAGATCCATAAAACCCAGGTCCATTAAATTAACTATCTATTTAAAATAATTAAGACAGGGAGCTCTGCCTCAGTTCAGTAGGACAGTAGATCTTTATTACCAACTAGTCAGCTATTCACAGAAGACATTGATTGCAGGGTTATTAAATCTCAACAATATTGAAAAAAAAATAAAAACATAAATCTCAACAAATATGTTTTTAGCCATATGTTATTTAACATAGAGCAAAGACATTTTCCAGGATGAATGGAAATCATTTTCTAGGCAGGTAAATTTTTGTCTACTGACAAACAGGGAATTGTTTCCCACAGGACATTTCTGTCTCTACTACACGTTTCCTCCCTAAATGCAAATTCCTTTACTTCTCTTGAGAGATGAGTGAGTGATGAGCACACTTTGTATAGAGAAACTTTGATGACCAGATTGACTCTTTCCCCCCAATCTTGATACTTTCATACTTCACTGCCAAAAATTTCTGGAAACTTCTACAAAACCAATACTTACAAAGCTATCAAAACTCATCCTCAAAAACGTCTTAGCTACAGAGAAGCCAAATGTAAGAAATGCAGCATGTTAATGATAAACTCCACACCTTACAAAGAGTGTCAATCTATCAATTGCTATATTAGCCCTACAATACCTTAAGAAAGGCAAGAACTGACACCCATAATCAGAGTTCACTCTCCAAATACATTAGGATAATTATTGTACAGACCCATTTATGTTTGTGTAAGATTATTTGATTTCCCACACTAAAAAGGTCGTTTATTACCATCAACATCATAATAGCAGTCCTAAATGTGAAGAAAAGTCATTTAAATTAATGTAGCTTTCTGACTTTATTTCACTGTGTCAGCAGGGCCTCTCTGAGAGCTGCTGCAGGCTCTAGCCAATCTCAGGGAAGGCAGACAGCCACCTACAATGGATTCCAACAGGAGGGACAAAATGGTGGCACAGTGGGGATGTGGAGGATGGGGGAATTAGAGAACAATTGTGCACAGAGAAAAATCCAGAAGGATAAAGCTACTAAGAAAACTCAAAGACAAAGGAGGAGGTGGGGGATGGATAGAAAAATGGAAAGCAAGAAAAATAGTGTATTTGGTTCTCTGGTCCCATGACTATTTTATTTCAGGATAAAAAAAAAATGATTCATGGTTGATATGGTTACCTTTCTATGGTAGAACTATGGCAAGTATATCTTTTCCTCCTCATATTTCCATTTCCCTAGTATGATGTGGAAAGAAATCTTTCTTCCCTTTCTACCAATGCATAAACAAAGTCAGATGGTTTGTGAATTCTATAAAATGTAGGATTTATGATGGTAGAATAATGTATTTTTTAAATTATATTCTCAGAAGACATTCATAAGTACTGTTTGTCAAAGTAGTCACTTTGAGAGTATATGTTCTTATTCCAATGATGGCACAACCACAGTTCTGGACATCTATAGTTACCTTTGAGTATTTCCATAGTAACCTAGTAGACCAGAAACCTAGCTTTAAGCCTTTGTAGTTATATTGGCTCTGATCCAAATATGAATCATCAGCTTGGTCCTTTAGCTTGTGTGTCAGACTTGATTTTCTGTGATGTTTCACTGCTTCTCAAAAGTGGTCCCACTCTGAGGGAAATCAGGTTTGTTACTTCTGAGAATATGTCAAAGGATGAGCTACAGGCTGTGCATGTAAGTCCTAGCACAGAAGTTTCCTATAAGTGGTATAATGGAGAAGAATGGACACAATAAGGTGGAAGTAACTGGTCTCCCAAAGTGTAGATTTTAAGGGCACATTACTCATTTTCTTGTACCAGTTTGGGATACATATTTATTTGTGAGTATATCTGTGACCTAACAGTGAAAAGTCATTCATGTTCAGGCCCTTGTTTGCCTCAGTAGCCTCTGCCGTAGATGTTCACACCAGATGGGACAAAGTTGGCCATATGAGAAGTGAGAGAGAGCTGAGAAAAGAAAGGAAGAGGAAATAGGGGAAATGGAGATTAGGGAAGGGAGTGATAAGGAGAAAAGCCTTGTCTTTCATATGTCTCTTTATTATCTTTGTCTTGGGTTACCGGGTTACTCTGTGTCTTTTTGGCTTCTGTTCTCCATCATTTGACAAATATTTATTATGTCTACAATATCCAGGTGTTCTAGTTGCTTCAGTTATACCCATGAACAAAACAGGCAAAGATCTGTCTCCTCATATGTTCTATTCTATAAGGTACAGGCAAGTCATAATAAATAAGCCAATCAGACAGCCTTTTAAATGGTGTTAACTATTGTAGATTTTTTTTCAAATAGGGAAAGGTATGAGGACAGGGGCTCGAGAAACGTCTATAATCCTAAATATGATTGTCAGAGTAGGCTTCACTGAAGAAGTGAAAATTAAACAAGGATTTAAAGCAGGTGAGGGGACTACCCATGCAAATATCTAGGGAAAAAAATATTCTATAACAGCTATAGCAAATGCCCTGAGACCAGAGTATGCCTGGGGTAACCACAGAATAACAAGGCAATCAGTGTGGCTGGAAAAGTGAAGAAGAGGAGGATAAGGGATGGAAGTAAAGAGGAATCGGTTATGTGGAAGGAAGTGTGGGGGATTCCAGAAGATATAGAGCCCATTAAAACCTGAACATTTACTGAGTGGAATAGGGAGCCATTACAACACTATGAACAGAGATGGGGCATAACCTGATTGATATCATAAAGGGTGCTATATCGATAACAGATTGTAGGGAACAGGAATAGCAGCAGGGAGGACAGGCAGGAGGCAATTGCAGTAATCCCTGCCTGTCAGTGTGGTTGTAATGGAGGTGGGGAGTGGTGGTCAGATATTGTCCTCTGACTTGCACCTAAAACCACATTTACACACTGACACTTATGTTCTCACCTAAAATACACTCCCCTTATCTTTTCACTGGAGTGTAGATCTCCTCAAGGTTGCTTCTACTTGGATATCAGCTCCAGTTCTGGCAGGAATTCCAAAAGAAATTCCTGGATGGTCCAGAGCCAAGTTTCAAAATCAGCTCTGCAGTGCATTGGCTTCAGCCCTGAGGATTTCTATTGAGAATTCTAGCAGCCAGATGTTGGATCAGCTAGCTGTCTGCCCCAAACTCACATACCCACCCAGTCTCTAATCTTTGTTTGATCTGACTGTTTCCTTCTCTTCAGATTCTCCTCCAAACCACACCCCCCTTCTGCTCACCAAGAGAAGGGTGTGAGCAGATGCCAAGAGCAGCAAACAGAGTTAAGATAAATTGGGACTTTAAGCTCTTTCAGAAAATGGGCCATTGGCAGCTGTACAATGTAGTCTACTATAGCTACTGTGTTTAGAAAATGTGATAGCTCATCTCCTTACCCAGTGTCAGGTATACTGTTATGCATATATTGTGTACAATAATTTCTAAGGGTTAGTATATCCTTCATTTCTCATGATTTTTATAATATCCCTGTGAAGTAAGTCATACAGATGCAACTGTCACATAGATTTTTATATTTCCCAACTGATAACGAGGTAAAACTGGAGATAAGAATGACAGAATAAACTGTCCCAGACTACACAGCTGACAAGTGATTGAGTCAAGACACACTTCCAACTTGTTATACTTCTGAAGCAAGATGCTCCAGAACATTGAGTCAGCTCTGGGTGACAAAAGAAAATGGGTTTTGAAAACTTCTGTCCCAGCTGAAGGTCCAGGAATATTTTCCCTAGTTTCCAACCTTTAAAATCTTACTAGTCTTTTGCTCGCAAGAGAAAATTACACCAATCCACAAAGAGGGTCATTTTTGGTCAGAATCAGCTGAATGGCAGAGAATGAAATTATCTCCCAACAAACTGATATCACAAATATCGTTAAGAATTGACTGAACTCTGGTCCGGATGTCTTCATACACTAGAAGGGGCTTTCCTACCTTCAGGAACAAATATTTGGGCAAGCTTTTCTTCACTTTTGTCCTTACCATTGACTGTTTCTGTGAAATTACCTGTTCAGAATAAAATAATTTCTCTGAGGAGATTCTTAAATACAGAGAACAAACAGGGTTGATGGGGGGTAGAGGAGAGGGAAAAGTGGGTGATGGGCATTGAGGAGGGCACTTGTTGGAATGAGCACTCTGTGTTGTATGTAAGCCAAATTTACAATAAATTATATTTTAAAAATAATAATAATATCTCTGAGGAACAATGGGAAAAAATTTATCAAGCCCATAACTATCTGTATTGCTACAAGCCTAATTCAAAAGAAGGAAGGAAGGAAGGAAGGAATAAGAAAGAGGGAGGGAGCGAGGATGGAAGGAAAGAATAAAAGAAGGAAATAAAGAAGAAAAACAAAGAAAAAATGAGAAAAAAATAAGAAAAGAATATTTCTTATTCATAGACAGTAGAAGATTGGATTAAAAAAGACAATAGTTTGAGATTTGTCCTAGGTGAAAGATAAGAGAAAATTGTCATAGACACAGGAGATAGAAAAAATATATATATTTATTGTTTTAAAATGTGCTTATATGAAAACATTTTTAAAATACAGAAAGCTGAGCATCCAGGCTTTAGGAAAGAAATTTAATAACTGGAAAGTGATGAAAATCTTCCCTTCTACTTTCCATTTTTAACTATAGGTACTCTACCTTCCTCAAAATTATAGATTGGAGGTCTTTAAATCATCCCTAACATTAGTGCGGTTCTGCCGCATTTAGATGTGACATAGTGCATGTACCCTGAATACTTCACCTTTGTACCTCTTACTTCCTGTCCAGGCCTGATTTCTGTACTTTGACAGAGTAGGAAGCCATTTTAGCAATGGACTTGCATGCAGAACTATACACATGCTATCTCAGCTTATATTTCTGATGGTATCCCTGTACAAACATAGTACATCCAAGACAGAGCTCTTGGACTTTGTCCTCCACCTGTCCCCAGCCTTCAGACATGCTTCTCCCTGCTCTGCTCCATCTGGTCAATCAGACCAGCCATCTATCCAGGTGCTCATCCTTGTTTCCTTCTATTCCCTCACCCCGACTTCCCATCCATCACCATGTTTTATTTGTTCTTCCGATATTTTTTCTAAATTTGCTTCTTCTTCTCCGCTGCCACCACCATTGTCAAAGTTGCCACCATTGTCACCTTGACTTATACAATAGCCTCCTGGCTGGCCTCTTTGTTTTCAGTTTCAACTCCCAAATTGACCTTCCACAAAATAGCTAGTAAACATTCTTTTTTTAATGTTTATTTATTTCTGAGACAGAGAGACAGAGCATGAGTGGGGAAGGGGCAGAGAGAGAAGGAGACACAGAATCAGAAGCAGGCTCCGGGCTCTGAGCCGTCATCACAGAGCCCAATGCAGGTCTCGAACTCACAAACTGTGAGATCATGACCTGAGCCAAAGTTGGTCGCTCAACCGACTGAGCCACCCAGACACCCCAGTAATCATTCTTAAATGTAAGTCAAGTTAAAATATTCATTCTCCTGGAATAAATATTATTCTGCCCGCTAGGGTTTCCAGGGCCTTCTATAGTCTAACTATATCTCCTATATCTCCAGCTTCCCATTACCCTCTCTGACTTGGTGACCAGGCTCTTGTCACATGTCTTCTTTATGTTCTTCTCAGGGCTTGTGAACTTGCTGTCCTCCACCTATTGTGTCTCTAAAAACTTAGAATGACTGTCTTGTTCCCTTTCTTTATCACTGAGTCGGATACCACCTTCCCAGAGAAGCCTTCCCTTATAAGCCCATTCTAAAGTAAACTTTTACCTGTACCTCTGTTCTCCTCTGTTACATCACCTGTTTATTCCCTTTGGTGTAATCACTGGATTCTATAAACAGTTTGTGTATTTTCTTGCTTATTTTCTAGTGCTTATTCCATGAGGGCAGGTACTTCACTTCTGTGGTCCCAATTCTTGACACCGTGGTCAACATATAGTAAGTGCTCATTATGTATTGCTACATAATGGATAAATCAAGACCCTGATAAAGAAACAGAAAACACTATGGTTTTCATAGGCTGACATAAGTTCTGGATATTAGGTGTGTAATTTGCATTGGAGCTCATCTGGACTAAATACTCACTTTTTTTAATAGATGAGGAAACTGAAGATCAGGGTAGAAAGCTCTAGATTATATACACACTTGCAAGTTCTGGTATTTAATGTTCCCTTCAATATTCATCTCTTATATTTTTAACACTTACTGGAAAATGGAGTCTTAATTAGGAACTATTGTATACATGATATCAGCTAAATTTTACCTGATAAATAAGTATAGTACCCATTTTTATAAATACCAAAATTTTGAAAAGCCATGTGGTCCCTTTCTCTTCTTGATTACAAACAAGAATCCTTCCCAATATCCTCACATATCAGGTGTCTGGGGTACTCTGAGGCTGCACAGAGCTTCATAATCCCATGCCTCATCCCTTCCCATCCATTGTTTCCATTTGCCATTTTATGGTATAGTTTCCATTTGCCATTTTAAATAAGTTAGAGGGTATTCATCAGGTATGGCTACAATCAACTCATGGTTGATTCCCAAATGAACCAGCTGTCTAAGTAATTGGGGGGAAAGCCATATTCATCCCTAGGGGCTGCTTACAGCCAGGGCAATTGAACATTCTTCTAATTGAACAGGGAAAACAAGGAATGGTTGTTGTTTTGTATTGAACAGACTCCACACAGATGCTTCATCCTCCCCTGGTGGGACCTGGTTAGTTTTCACCAGATTCTGAATTTTCTTTCCAAAGGGCTTTATCTTTTCCACGTAGTTCCCATCGGTATTAGGGAGGATCAATAAAGATATAATCCTATAGACAGCAGCAAACACAAAAGTTCTTGATGAATTCCAATCCTGAAAGCCAGAGTCCAAACACGCTGTGACCAGCTGGGAATTTGCTCTAAGCTATTATAAGTCCCCAACATCTAAAATTTCCCCATGGAGACAAGAGATGAAAAAGCTGTATATAGTCTTGCTTCCATCTTGCAAGGCAGCATGTACAAACATAATTGCTGCTTTTTCCAGAGCCATTCTAAGGGATTAAAGAAAGAGGAAGGAAGAAGGGAATCAATGTGCATCACAAATATTTTGGTGATATCTAAGGATGACCATTGTCTATGAATTCCAGTTGCTTTCTGATTTTTTTTGTATATTCATATAATATATTCATCCACTTAAAATGTGTGATTCAATGTATTTTAGTACATTCACAAACTTGCACAGCCATCATCACAATTAGAACATTTTAATCACCTCAAAAAAGACTCCTATATCTTTTAGCAATTATCCTTAATCTCTCAAACCCATCCCCAGCCCTAGGTAATCACTACTTGTACTTCCATTCTAATAGATATGCCTATTATAGACATTTCATATAAATGAAATTGTACAATATGTGGTCTTCTGTAACTAGCTAGTTTCTTTCATTTAGCTTTTATTTTCAAGACTCATCCATGTTGTAACATGCATCAGTACTTCATTTCTTTTTATTTCTGAATAATATTTCCTTGTATGGGTATACCACATTTTACTTATTCATCCATCCACTTACTGTGTATCCATTCATCGGTTGTACATTTGGACAGTTTCCACTTTTTAAACATTACAAATAATGTTGCTATATATACTGATATTTAAGTGTGCGTGTGTGTGTGTGTGTGTGTGAACATATATTTTTATTACTCTTGGGTATATGTATAAGAGTGAAACTGCTGGTTCATAAGGTAATTATGTTTGAAACTTTGAGGAACAACCAGGATTTTTTTTTAAAGCAGCTGGACCATTTTGCATTTATATGAGAGCTCCAATGTCTCTACTTCCCCTTCAACATTTGTTATTATCTCTCCTTTTTATTATAGCCATTCTGGTGGGTGTGAAGTGATATCTCATTATGGTTTGGGTTTGTATTTCCCTAATTATTAGTGATGCTGAGCATCTTTCATATACTTATTTGCCATTTGTGTATTTCTTCAAATAAATGTCTGTTCAAACTCTTGGGTCATTTTAAAATTGGGTTATTGGCCTTTTTATTAGTGAGTTGTAAGAGTTTTTCCCTGTTGCTTCCTTGCTAATGATTCTAGATGCAAATTTATAAAGTTAAATGTATATTTCACAACATTGAAAATCATTAGAACAAGATAAATTCTGATTTCTACCAAAGAATGAACATATCTTCGTGTAATTCTTCTCATCTCTTAAATTCCCATAGATTCCCATTGACATGCCCATGGGTATTGCATGTTGAAACTTCATTGGTAGAAAACCTTGGTGTGTTCATTGGTAGAAAACCTTAGAGCTATACAGAAACACCTGAATTGTCCACTGTTCAGTCCTGAGGCAAATTTGAAGTCATATTCATTTGAGATACATACACTAAAAAAGAACAATAAAACATCATTGCACATAGTAAGTGCTCATTAAGTGTCAGTTGACGTGATGCAATGCCCATAATTTCTTGGGAAGCATTTGGTTTTAAATGTTTGGCTTTGTCCATTTAGAAAAGCCGATGAAAAGACAGATTTATTTCATTCTTGGTCAGAGAGTTGTTGCTCTTCCAAATCCAGAGCCAATAATACTAATGTTTTGATGGTCCTAAATATTTTTCCAAGTTTCATCAGGGAGAGAAGCTCATTTACAGATTGATAGCCCTATCTATAAATATGTCTATTTCCCAGTGTAGGTCGTTATATATACATGAGATGGTTTTTATCTAGTTCTGGGAAGGTAAACTGATCTAAGTCATGCGTGATTATCAGACCACCTGTTTACTCAGATCTAGAAGGATGTTTAAAAGTAACTTATTTAGCAGTTCCACCACCCTTGCCCTTAACATTTATTCTCTGAAGACTAACTATATTCCTTGTATTTCCTTTGTTTCTAACGCTGGTTACCTGTCCTTTGGTCTTTACTTGGTCATATTCAATAATAAAAAATAATAAAAATAATAAAAAATAATAAAAAGGGACAGGGCTTCAATTTCTGCAACATATTAGTTGTTTAATTGTGGTCAAGTCACTTAACTTCTCTGAGTCTCAGTTTCCTCTTCCATAGATTTGAGATGTTAAATATAATATGCTTTTACCCTCCCTTCCAGGATGGTTGTGAATATAAGTTGAGGTAATAAGGGAGAGTACCTTGCAAAAAGTTAAACTCAAAACAAATGTTACCAGTGGTTGCTATTATCATTTGGCAACCTCAAATCAACCCATTAGTTATTCTGCTTTTTTTTTTTCTCCTTTACAGCTTTGTTAATGTGACATTTGGAAATAGTTTAAAACAAATGACTAAAATAAAAGTTAGAGATAAATGGTTGATTCTTGACCTTGTGTTTCTTTTCCATTAACACAGACTATAGGAGAGTTTAAGGGAAAATGGTTCTATGGATACCTAGATATTGCATAAATCTGACCCAAAAGAATGACAGGGAATGCTTTTGTTAATTGTGGTCCTTGAGGTGTTAGTGAGAGAAAGGGGGTTACTACCACATTCTTCCAGTTTGTACGTGATAGAACTTGCCCCTTTCCAACTCACAGTTCATAGAACCAGAAGATTTCTGGACCTGTATTGCTCAGGCTATAATCACTCCTCTTGTTAACTATCATAAATGGCATAAAAGAAGGCAACTCCTGGTTGGGCTGGCTTCCTTTTAGGTGGCCACAGGGAGAAGACCAAGAGGTAAATGAAAGCTTCTCCCCTGAAGAAGGGAGCTGGGCTTTAAGTCACTAATGAAGAGAAAATCTTAGAAGGTATCACGCCAAAGCTAATCCGATTAAATAAAGGATAACTTTCAAAAAGCAGGAGGTAATTCCCAATTTGGAAATGAATCAGAAATTAGAAATTGCTCCCACTTATTCCACTTGAAATGCCACAGGAGTTGAATGACCACAAAGGCAATATTTTCCAGGAACTGAAAACCACTAATGGATATTATTTTGGTAATTCAAATACTTTTCTTTTTAAATGATAAACACCTGCTCCTTTTGGAAACAAATTTAATGATGATGTTTATCCATTTATATTTGTATATTGCTAAGCTCACTGACAGCACTCAATAAATAATAAATAATGATAATAATAATCCTTATCCAAAAGTCTTCAGGAGGAAAAAATAGTGCCCAAAGATTTATTGTTGGCATATCCTGTAAAAATCGATCTGGCTTTTTAAATAGAAGAAGTGTCTTGAGGGAAGATAATCCATAGATTTATGATTCAAAGAAAATGTAATTTTAAGAATTATAATAATAACAACAATAATCAATGTCTTATAATAAAAAAATAAAGGAAAAGAAAATAACACTTAGAATAATACAACTTATTATTTTAGAAAAAGAGGAAGATTTCACAAGCACTTTTAAATTACTGGATTCAGGAACAGATGTGTCTCAGATATAAATGTACTTTTGTTTGCTTCTGAAGAAGGTAAGCTGTCTAAGGGTACCACAGTGCCTTAGTCCATTAAGCATCTGATTCTTGGTTTCAGCTCAGGTCATGATGTCATGGTTTGTGTGTTCAAGTCCTGCATTAGGCTCTATGGAGCCTGCTTGGGATTCTCTCTCCCTCCCTCTCTTTGTCCCTCCTCCTCTCAAAAATAAATAAACTTTTTTTTAAGGAGGTAGGCTGCCTATCCTAACTGAGGAGAGAAGCTAACATAAGTCCATGTGACTCTCTCAGCCTATCCAGACTCAGCTTACTCACAGGTGATGTTTGAGTCCATTGCTTCAGTCATGGAAAATGACCACCCTAGCTTTACTTCAGGCCACATCTCCTCATAATGACGAGGTTATAATGAGCTATAATAACCTCATAACTACCTCCTACACCCAGAATTTTCCACATCCATCTTTTTCCCTACACAAGGAGGTTCATAAAACGTAGATAACCCCTTTCTCAAGATCCTTCAATAATAACAAATTGAAGAAATGAAATTAAAAATCTGTGTTGATCACCTGTCTTCACCCTAGCTTTTCAGCTCCACATTGCACCATATTCTCTCTTCAGAACCTACTTCTACTGGCATACTTATAATGACCCTCCCACTTGATGCACCTACGTATGTCTGTGACTTTGTTCAGACTAATTCCCACATGGAATTCACTTCCCTATCTGCTGAGATTCTTCTTTAAGGTGTAGCTCAAATCTCAACTCTTTCATGTAGTCTTTCATAGTCCCTTTACTTAGTGTTGATCCCTGATTTCCTTGTACTCCAGTGCAATCATAATTGTAGCATTTTTAGATCATTTCTTTAGTTCTTCTTTGTATAAAATTATTTTTTTAACGTTTTTATTTATTTTTGAGACAGAGAGAGACAGACCATGAACCAGGGAAGGTCAGAGAGAGAGGGAGACACAGAATCTGTAACAGACTCCAGGCTCTGAGCGGTCAGCACAGGGCCCGACGTGGGGCTCGAACTCACAGACCGCGAGATCATGACCTGAGCTGAAGTCGGACGTTTAACCGACTGAGCCACCCAGGTGCCCCCTTTGTATAAAATTAAATGTATACACAACTCTCCCCTAGTAGGTTGTAAGACCCCAGAGTACATGAGTTTTGTATGTAGTAGTTGTTTAATATATATATTTTTGAATTCTATTGCTACAGTGGGGAGGTCACCCATGGGGAAAACATCAATATCTTGAAATGTTAGGACCTATGGCTTTAAGTAAAACCATATTAATGTCTTTATTTTGCTGCATCTTAACAACCATTTCTCTAATATGTAAAAGTTTACTCATGTATTGTGTATGGTCCACACTAGGTGTTCAATAAATGTTCAACAGTCCATTGTTAAAGTAGGGTGAGAACCATGAGAAAAAATGCTGGCGTCTTCAACACGTATAATCTGTGCCTTTCTGTAAAATTCTGCTTGTTCTTGCTGACTTTGATAAACATTTCTCTAATACATTGAAGTTCTTTTGGACTCTATTTCTAGCATCCGTTATGGTATCCAATCAAGTATCATTGACAAGAATCAATTATTATGTTCTGTCATCAATCACATCATGGTATCTGTACAGTATTAAATTAATGTGGGAAGGAGAAGTACAGGATTAAATTATCATGAAAATGGTCTTTATTTTGAAAGGATCACATCTACTGTTACATATTAAAATTCCCTGCTTATGTGTTTTTGTTTTTTGATTAGATTATAAACTCCATAAAGACAAGGGTTACATCTGTCTTCATGGTCATGATCTTCAGCACCAAACCAAGTACTGAAATATAGTATACACTCAATGAATAAATATTTGTGACATGAATGAACTCTGTTGTCATACTAAATTTGGTCCTTAGAAGTAGAATAATTATGGGCCAGACTCCTTCTGCCTTTTCTCTCTCTAAATTGAAGCATTCCCAAAGGCTTCCTTGAGCTTAAGTGATCAGACAATACAAATTTAAGGCAGTGATTTGGGACAAGAAAGTTTAGTTTTCAAATATTCATGGGCTGCTGAGATCAGTGTACACCTGTGTCTTAGCAAATTGAAGAAAGAACTAAATAGGATCAAGGAAAATAAATGTATAAGGAACAAGGGGGCTTAACTAATTCTTCATAATGACTCTGGGGTTTACTGCAACAAGCCAGGTGTGGAATTTCTTGAACTCCCTAAGTCAAATCTGCCCCTGAGCCTTGCAAGGTGTTATTAGTGGATTTCTTAACCACCTTGGCGATTTTAATATCAGCTTAATGCATCCATTCATGCAGCTGCTCACTCTGACTCCTTATCTCTTCTCCATGGGGACTACAATGACTGGGTTTACATCCTTCATCCAACAATTATTCTATAGAATCTTGGGAAATGCTCATGCATATTAATCTTTGCAAAGATGACAAGGCAAAATCTAATGCCCTTGGTGAAGGTTATTTTCTGACTTTCTTACCAGGCAGTCTGCTTCTTGATACCAGAGGGGATAGCTTGGTAATCTAAGTACCAATTCTGAAATGTCTCCATTGCCTGGAACCAGACTTTTAAATAAAAATATTTTGCCCCTTAATAGCACTGCTCACTGAGAGATTTATTGACAATCAAATATTATTTCTTCCAGAATAATGGGAGAAAGGGAAATGTTAGTGAGGAGAGTGAGGAACAATTAGGAGCAGGGCTACCAAATAAAAGAAAAAACAGTTTGTGAGCCAAGATACATGGTCAATTACCCAGTCACACTGGGGTGGGACACTTGTAAATTGATGAGAATCTGAAATACTAAAGAGCTATTTATTTACATGTCTGAGGCATAAGGACTTATTCCTGTAACTGTCGTGACCCAAAGGCTTACTGGAAGCAGGCGTGATTCTGTGTACAATTTGACATTACTCAAAGAGAGGGCATCTCACCATTTCCGATAAAGACAGGGTGCAGGGACTACACAGTTAAGGAAGCCAGTCAACTGGGAATGACTTGCTCTGAGTGTGTCATCTTGATCCAAATCAGTTTGCTACTAGAAGTGGGCTGTCTTAAGTTAAATTAAGTTTTTCCCACACTGGAATATTGAATCTATCATCTCTGCAATATTTTATACTCACTACAAATAATACAGCATTTTAGTAGTAAGATTTTCCTCCACTAGATACTTCTTCCCCTTTTAGCATCTTAAGTGATAGCATCAGGGTATAATGGATCCCATTGGAATCTTGCTGTATAAAATCTGAAAGGTTTTGAGAGGTATAAATAAAGTATAACTCTACTTCTAGAGTAATATATTGCCCTTTACCTACAAAAGGATCAGATTTTTGGTAAAATAGCATTAAACCTTAATTTTTCCCCTTATTAAAGGCAGAAACCATGTCATTTCAAAGTTCTGTACTAAATTTAGCTCATGGGTACCTGCTTAAGACATGTGACAATAGCAGAACTACCATAATAGTAAGAATGCTAGTGTGGACTCATTTCCACACCTCACTGCTTCTCACAAGTGAGTAAGGTCTGGAGGTGCTGAGATAATAAACTATTCACTGCAATTAGGTTAGAATGACTAATCACAGGAGTGAGTCAGTCTTTAGGTTGTTCATGGAACTCTTCTCTCTGGAAGGCTGACAAATGGTGTTTATGGCAATGAATTCTGAGTCAATAGCCACACTGCTTCAGTGGGTATTGATCCAGCAAGAGTGGGATCCAGAGAGTCTGAGCTATCAGATCTTTCAAAAGTGCCTGTGTGTGATCGACTTTACTGATCCCTTGCTTAAATGAAGCAGGTATGATCTGAGTGGGATGTCTCCCAAATCAGCTTTTAGTCAAGGAGCAAGTGAGTAAGGGAGAAAACAGGTATCTTTTATGGAAAATTTAGGCTTTGGCATAGCCAGAAAAAAAAGAGGAGTGCCATATACTAAAATTATTTCTTGCAGGAGGTTCCATTGCACAACCACCAGGCCCTCCTCAAAAACAGTCATCAACCCAGACAGACAACCTATTTTTAAGTTATTCATTCCCAACATAAGGTAGCCATACTTTTTATACTAGTAGAAAAATGAATGAAATTGTCATTTTTAAGCTTTCCTAGAACAAAAACTCTTTTCTGTATCCTTCCAAAATGGGTTCAAAAGATTTATGTCCCATTTAATGATTTGTATATGGATTAACTTGATGAGACTATGTAAAACCCTATTCCATTTTGCTTCTTACAAAGAAAGAAGCAGGTTCCTGTACAATAACTTAAAAATTCAATGAGAAGGTGTGTTGTAATAGTAATATGTGTGAAAGATTCTTAACAATTTTATAGTATTCTCAAAGCCCTGAGTTAAAATTTTAATGATGAAATCACTATTTAAAATGTAAATTTTATCATAGATTTCATGTAGTTTACACAGTAGGCATATTAAACACGTAAAGTATAAAAACAAAAGAAAAAAGACTCTAGTTCCATTGATCAGACTATATCTGGTGACAACACATAATAAAGGCCTGTACAAACCAAGACCATTGCCTGAAAAGAACCAGAATTAAGGAGGGCCTCACTATCAGACTCTTGATGGATATGAAGAAGAGCAATGCCAAGAGACACAACATAGGTCCCTTTGAATAGATGGGGAAGTGGATCACATTTGTTCTATATGTTCCCCGAAATTGAACGAATATTTGACAGGGGGGAGTTTACTGGGGGACCATGGAATTGTAATGGGAAGAAACTCCATCTAAAAACCATAGCTACGTAGAATGGCATGAGTTGTAAGTAGAAGACATGTCCTCAGGGATGCTCAAACAGAGGCTCTTTGAGTACTCAATGGAAAGACTGTAGACAACATGCATATTGGATTGAGGTCATATCAAATGATGAGCTATAGTTTTACTCTAATAATAAAAGTATATGAATCTCTGAAATCAATCTTTTTGTACATCAAAATACTTTATATGGGAATATACATCGCTCAAGGTATTTAAATAAAGAACATATTCCCCCATACACAAGGTACAAACAACACGATGGAAAAGAGAACGGCAAGATTTAATTCCTGAGGGAAAAATTCACATAAAAAAGGATATGAAAAATATTAAACTGGCTAATTGAAAAGAACAGAAAGCTCTAGTTTACAGAGAGTTTTGGCACACTTAAGTCCTCAAGAGCCAATGAAATTCGAAAAGAATGAGAATAGCCTGATCTTATTCAAAAGTTGGGGAGAGGGCGGACAAGGGATAATTTTAAGTGAACTTCTTTTAGAGGATATGAAAACAGTTTCTGGCTTAAAATTAGCTCTGGGGGAGAACAAAGAGAAAAGTAACATATTTCTATATGTTGCCTTTGAAAATTATCTTTGCTTCTACTATTGTTTTACAAGTAATCAGTTTTTCCTTTTCTGTTTCTTTTCCTTTTTCTTTCTTCCTTTTTTTTTAGTTTTAAGAGAATTTGTTTTGTTTCTTTTTAATATAAGGTTCACTGTTTAGTGTGCCAACACAGACCCATGACTCTCTATTCACAGAGTGATGGAGATAACAGTAACATGGAGAGGAAAGCAGCTAGCTAGACAGATGAGCTAAACAAATTAACTCTCTACTCTCAATACAATTGACAGAAGAATAAATGCTGCAGCTATTTCAATTTTTTTAATGCCAGTATAGTTTATATACAGTGCTGTGTTAGTTTCAGGTTTACAATATAGTGATTCAACACTTCCATTCATGACCTGTACTCACCATGACAAGTGCACTCCTTAATCCCTATCACCTATTTCACCCACCTCCTCTCTGGTAATCATCAGGTTGTTTTCTATAGTTCTATAGTTTCATTGAGTCTGTTTCTTGGTTTGTCTCTCTCTCTTTTTTTCCCTTTGTTCATTGTTTGTTTTTTTAAATTCCACATATGAGTGAAATCACATGGTGTTTATCATTCCCTGACTGATTTATTGAGACTAGCATTATAATCTCTAGCTCTACTCATGTTGCAAATGACAAGATTATATTAGATATATTAGCACATCTTCTTCATTCATTCATCTACTGATGGACACTTGGGCTGCTTCCATAATTGGGCTGTTGTAAATAATGCTGTGTAACCATTGGGGTGCATGTATCCCTTTCAATTAGTGTTTTTGTATTCTTGGTATAAATACCTAGTAGTGTGATTGTAGATAATAGGATAGTTATATTTTTAATTTTTTGTGGAAACTCCATACAGTTTTCCACAACAATGAAAGAGTATTCCTTTACCTCCACATCCTTGCTAACACCTTTTGTTTCTTTTGTTGTTGATTCTAGCCATTCTGTCAGGTATGAGGTGATATCTCATTGTAGTTTTGATTTGCATTTCTCTGATAATAAGTGATGTTGAGCATCTTTTAATGTGTCTGTTGGCCCTCTGGATGTCTTCTTTGAAGAAATATCTGTTCATGTTTTCTGGCCATTTTTAATTGGATTATTTATTTTTTGGGGGGGATGTGAGTTGTATAAATTATTTATATATTTTGGATACTAACACTTTATCATATATGTCATTTGCAAATATCTTCTCCCATTCAGTAAGTTACCTTTTATTGTTTCCTTCACTGTGCAGAAATTTTTTTGTTTGTTTATTTGTTTGTTTGTTTGTTTTTCTTTTTGTTTTTGTTTTTTTGATGTGGTCCCAATAGTTTATTTTTGCTTTTATTCCCCTTGCCTCAGGAGACATATCTAGACAAATGTTGCTATGGCCAATGTTAGAGACATTACTGTCTGTATTTGTTTTTAGAATTTTTATGGTTTCAAGTCTCACATTTAGGTCTTTAATCCATTTTCAGTTTATTTTGGTATATGGTGTAAGAAAGTGGTCCAGTTTCATTTGTTTTTGCATGTAGCTGATGAGTTTTCCCAACACCATTTGTTGAAGAGATTGTCTTTTTCCCACTGGATGCTCTTTCCTACTTTGTCAAAGATTCACTGAATATATAAATGTAGATTTATTTCTGAGTTTTCTATTCTGTTCCATTTCAATGTTGATTTTAAGAAATCAACTCTACCTATACATTTTAATCCTTGGCAAGTATTCCCCAAAGTATGGAATGTCCAAGCTATAGATTTGAATCACTGGTCCTTTAGCAACACCTGATTTCACCAATTCTTAATTCTTAACTACCTACAAATCATATGATCATTTGTTATCTCTTGTCTTTCTTGAGAAGAAAAAAAAAATCTCTAAGACTACTAGAGTCTCCAAAAAGGCAAGGTCTCTATATTTCTTGTTTATTATTAAGTCCTCACACATAGTAAAATTCTAAAACCAAGTGGATGCTCAAAAAATTTTCCAAAATTTAAGAATAAAGTGAATCAATCTCTGCACTGACTTCTGGGGGCTTTCTGAAAGGATAAGTGATTAAGTCTTTACCCAGCCTACCTTTTTGGCCTTCTTCAAGCTACTGCCCAGCCACACCCTGCCGTCCATCCATGCTGAATTGCTCTTTACTTCTCAGACAAGTTCCCAAGCCTGTCTGCATGCTCCCTTGGGTGTGGGAAGCCCTAATTGCCTCCCAAACTCCCACTTACGCTTTAAGAACCAGTTCAAGAATAATCTGAGAAATCATCCATTGACTGCTGCAAGAACAGCCCCTCCCCCCCCCATGTAATCTCATAAGATTTTATGCATCTCAGATGTGCAATAGTTTGCACACTGGCTTGCAATTATTTATATGTGCCTGTCTTCCATAAGAAGAGGGCCATAGCTTATTTAGGGGGGTATATGGGAGCAATTTTGTAGACGCTGATTGCACAACCATTTTTGTTGTTATTACCTCTTGTTTTAAAATTATAAATGTTAGGGGCGCCTGGGTCGCTCAGTCGGTTGAGCGTCAGACTTCGGCTCAGGTCATGATCTCGCAGTCTGTGGGTTCAAGCCCCACGTCCGGCTGTGTGCCAACAGCTCAGAGCCTGGAGCCTGTTTCAGATTCTGTGTCTCCCTCTCTCTCTGCCCCTCCCGTGCTCATGCTCTGTCATTCTATCTGTCAAAAATAAATAAACATTAAAAAAATTAATTATAAATGTTATTCTCATTACATAAAATGTTTGGAAAAATAGCAAGGTACATAAAGCAAAAGTCTGCTATCATCAATCCCATTCTTGTAGAGGTGTCCACTAGTATCAAATTGTTATGCTGTTTTAAAGGTATTTTTTTCTGTAGATATTATCACTCAAAAATCTCTGAGTATATATCTAATCTATAGATATAGATGAGATATGGGCATGGGCATAGACATACAGATACGGAAATAGATACAAATTGTGATATTTTAAAAACAAGTTCTTAATATATGTATACCAAATTGCAATTTATTTATTGTTTTCATTTAATAATATGGCCTGGATATCTCCCATGTCAGTATATACAGAAAATAACACATTTTTTTGGTTTGTTTTGTTTACAATTGAATATGATTCCATAGCATGGAAGTATATTTTATGCAATGTAATCTACTGTGGATTCCTAAGACTTAGCACAATGTTGTACACTTCATAAAGGACTAGGTCCTACTTACAATTCCAGGTGGTCAAACATTTTGATGAATATTTTCTCTTCATGTACTCTAAGCTTTTTTTTTTAGATTAATTAGGTAACCATAACTCACTTCAGTTTATCACAAGTACGTAGGTATGTAGCATGTGAGCAAGATGTTGACAATCTGAAAGATTCATTATTCAGAAGATATGCAGTTGTGAATCAAGAACAGAGTGCAAGAAGGCAAAAGGAGAGGAAGTAAATAAAGAAAAACAGGAAAAGGTGAGATTTTCCGGATTTCCAGAAAGCTGAGGTTGCAGAGTAGCAGGAGATGAGTAACTTGGAAGACTTTATTCCTGTACTGTGTCTGCCTCTACAAATACTCAGCACTCTCTAGAGCCATACCAGGAGACAAGGATGGAAAATTTGCTCTCCTTCTCATTGCCTCTCCAAACTTACCTCCCAATATTTACCTATTAAATTCTTGGGTTAGTATTTTATATCATTGTCGTTCAAGAAAAATTTATTGAATATTTATTAATTATTATGCTACTAGTATTGTTCCATGTGTTTGGGGATAAAGCTATTTTCAAAACAAAGTTCCTTGCATAATGGATCTTATACTCCAATGGAACAAGCAGACAATAAGTTACATAATAAAATACATAATCACTGTCAGCTACTGGTAACACTATTAAATAGTAAAGGAATAAGAGTACAAGAAATAGAGAAAGATTTTGCACTAATAATCAAGGTAGGGTCTTCTGAGGATGTAATGTTTGCCAAGAGATCTGAGTGCAGTGACAAGGCCAGCCATGCTACTATATGGCAGAAATCATATTTCATTTAGTAGATGGAATGGAAAGACTGCTGAGATTTTGCCTGCCCCCACCTCCTCCATTCTTTCCTTTCTGTTACCAATTGGCTCTATAAACTTGGGCAGATATTTCTACTCCCTGTGTCTTTTTCTCATTTGTGTAAGCAATTGAATTAATGGCTTCCACTAATTAGTCCTTCCACCAATAATAATAGTCTCTGGTGTCATGTTTCTACAAAATAAGAGTGCTATCAGAGGTACCTCGCTGTCTTTAACATAAAAAGGACCATGTAGACCACTTAACAGCAGCAGGAGCAGCAAGTCTAAGGGCCTCTGTCATCCCTTGTCTTGCTTAAGTGCCTGGGACAAGGATCAATTGTCCAGAAGCTCCATCTTTGTGGTTTTGATGATTTCAAGGTGTTGCTCCTTACAGAGAAACTTCTTCAAGTAATGACCTGCTTAGTTCTTTGAGTTAGGGAATCTGTGGAAAGCTCGTATGTTCTGTCACAGTTCCCAAGGAACCTGCTAGGACCCAATATTAATTGCACACAGCTTCATTCCACCAGAAAATCTTAGATGCTGGGACAAATGTGTATAAGGGAGTAGGCACTGGGGAAAGGCTCAGGCTTTGGAATGTCCCTCCTAGATTTCTATCCTCATTTCTTCTCTTACAAGCAGTATGAACAATACTTGAACAATAAGTAAAAATAGCTACCATTGTTTAGTACTTCCTATGTGCCAGTGCTGAGTGGAATTTATCTACGTTTTGGCACAGGAACATCATGAGGTTCTACTATTACATATGAAGTACCATTGTGTCACCATTTTACAAATGCAGAGAAAGAGGCACAAAGAAAGATAATAAGTAACTTGTTCAAGACCCCAAAGCCAGATGGGAACTGGAGGTAGAGTTAGAATTCAAACCCAGATCTAGTTTCAAATCCCAAGCTTTCCATCATAAATCTGGAAAAGTTACTCAGTTTCTTTGGACTTCATTTTCCTTATCTGTAGAATAGGATAACAATAGCTTAAAGTACTGTTCCCTTTGCTACTGTTTCCTCCCTCAACCACTGTCTTGGAATGTCTACATGGCCAACAGGGAGTATCCTTGCTTTCCAAGTGAAATCCATGAAGGACCTGGAAGGCTAGAGGGGAAGAGAGGTATTAGTGCTCAGTTCAGAGACTCTCCATACAATATTTTTCTGTCTCAAAATACAGCCAATAGGTAGTTCTGAATTATTTGTATAAAGTTGTGGAACTAGGAAGTGAATTATCAATAAGGGTAAATAATCTGCAATCTCTGGCCAGTCCTATGTGCGAATTATTATAAAATTCTGAATTTGTGGAGTCCAAGTTAATAAGGCTATACTGTATCTTTCTGTCAGACTATGCTAAGTGTTTTTAAATAACATAATTTATCTTTGTTGCAAGATAATTTTAAAAATATACAATGGAGGGACACCTGGGTGGCTCAGTCAGTTAAGTGTCCGACTTTGGCTCAGGTCATGATCTCATGGTTTGTGAGTTCAAGCCCTGCATCAGGCTCTGTGCTGACAGCTCAGAGTCTGGAGCCTGCTTCAGATCCTGTGTCTCCCTCTCTATCTGTCCCTCCCCTGCTCACACTCTGTCTCTGTCTCAAAAATAAACATTAAAAAAATATTTAAAAATATACATTGGAAAAGGGATCTCTTTCATCTTAACAGAGAACTTGCATCATGAATTACGAACTATTTAAACTATGTAAAATATATATTCTGAAAATAAAAGAACAATACAGAATTGGGCAAAGTTATTATCTAAATGCCAAATTAGAAGAAGAATAAACTGGTCATTTGACTTACATTGAAAATTATTTGTAAACCAAATTTGACATTTCTATTTTGATATTCACCACTTAAGCCTATACTTACTCTCCATTCTCTGTTACTCTAAACATGGAAAATGAATGGATTATATGGCATTCAAATCATGTGATGCACGGAAAACCTTTATATAGAAGGAAATTATGATAGCTGAGCACCAAGGAAGATGTAAAGACTGCTAATAGGCTGATACTTCATCACTCCCCTGTGGCCTGATCCACACACTACAGCATAACCTTTGCCAATCATCTGTGAAACACACACACACACACACACACACACAATAGAACTAAACAAATAGGAAGTTTTATATATGTTTGTTTATTTTTGGTGGGGGTGATGTTGAGTGGCTTGGGAATACAATGAATATAATTAGTTATCAGATTCTTTAGGATTATATGCACTTGTTAATGAAAAAAAGCAATTTTAGTTTTCCAAAAGGCAGGAAAATGACAGGTTAGGGACTATAGAGGATGTCTGATGTCCTGTAGCTGTTCTTTCTCAGAAGGGTGAAGATCAGAGTTCATCAGTTGATACTGACCTTAAATTGGTTCATGATAAAGAAATGAGGGGTGCCTGGGTAGCTCAGTTGGTTAAGCATCTGACTTCAGCTCAGGTCATGATCTCATGGCTTGTGAGTTTGAGCCCTGCATGAGGCTCTGTGCTGACAGCTCAGAGCCTGAAGCCTGCTTCAGATTCTGTATCTCTCTCTCTCTCTCTCTCTCTCTCTCTCTCTCTCTCTCCTCCCCTGATCTCTCTCTCTCTTTCTCTCTCTCTCCTTCTCCCACTCTCTCTCTCTCAAAAATAAATATTTTTTTTTAAAAAAGAAATGATTACTGTTTGTATTATCCCTTGTCATTAAGAATCTCAAGAAGATGTCATTTGGCATGTTATATTTTGTGTTTATAAACTTAGAAAGAATAAAGTACAGTGAGAAAGAGCAAGTTTTCTGGATTCTGACAGATGTGAATTCACATCTTGCCTCATGAAGATGTAATGGTGTGAAGTGAGATTCAGCGAAGTGAGGGCTCCAGTACAAATCCTGCCTCCAAATATTTGCTAGCTTTATGATCTTGGAAACCTTATGCACCTTTGCTTTGCCTCAGTTTCTCATCAGTGAGATGGGGATTTCTAGCAATACTGTTATGAATAATACAAGAGCTAATGCACATAAAGGATTTGGAACAGTGTCTGGTGCCCACAGTGAGCATTTAATAATCAACTCTTACTCTGTAAAACAGGTATGATGATACTAGCTATACTTCATAATGTTATTTTAAGGCTTAAAAGAGACCATGAACCAAAAATACTTCACATCGTGCCTAACAATCATAAATACTCTATGGATGGGAACCATTGCTATTAAAAAATCAGAGTAATCAAACAGTAAGAAAAACTTACCATATTTATGTCTGTGTGTGCTATCCTTTCTCAGAGACATTGATACACTCAGTTCTGTATTTACTACCATGTAACTAGGGAGCTTTCAGGAAATTGTGTAGCTTCTGGGGTCCTCAGTTTCCTGAGCTATAAAATACAAAAACTAAATAATCAAAGGCTCTTTCAGCTGTAAAACTGCTGGATTCCATGACTCCTCAGTAAGAGTACAAAGAATGTGTTAGAGAGGAAGGGAACAAAGAGAATTACTGTTCCCTATCGCTCCTCTGTAACATCCTGTGCCCCTGAAACATTTGCAATTCTAAGCCATTAAGTACATAAAGCTTAGTGGGTTTGAAAGGCCATTTATAGGCTAGCCCAATAAGCAAGTGTCCAGTGTTACTCTGAGAGATTACTAGGGCTGATCACATTGTCTTACCTTATGCACCTTCTGTTCCTGTATCACAGGTATACTTGTTTACCAGCTGTTATCCCTGGGGCCAAAATGGAAACCAGAAGTACACTAATTCAGAAGATCCTTCTGGTCAGCAAATTTGTGAATGAATAGAGCACACATTTTTGCCCTCTCTGCTCCCACTTATGTACTCACAGCTGCAATGACCCACTGACAGAGTCTTAGGGCTTAAAGATTAAGGGAGTGTGGGGGTGCTGAGTAAAGCTTCAGACCAAGCAATACATTAACCTGATTTTCCAGAGGAAAGCCATAAAAACTCTCAGTTCAAGTCAGTGGCTTTGCTACTGAACAAATTAACAGGTTTTAAATTCAGAATATTAGCAATTGAATATTAGAGTTTTTAGGCACTTTCCTTAATAATGAATAATAATAATCATAATCCAGTTTAAAGGCTTTGGACTGCATGATTTTGATTGTAACTTCAGATGTGCCTGTAGCTCTGTGACCTTGGGTAATTCACTATCACTAGGCCTCAGTTTTTTCATCTGCAGGAATTGGGACAGGATTGGTAGAACTTGGATTTCTTCAAATTCTATTTTTAATCATATGTTCATTCAAAAAAAAGCCTATTGCTGAGATGAGCATTAACTGTTAGATGCAAAAGCACCGTAAGTCTGTGGTGTAGTACATGGACTCTCAGAAAACAATATCAACAGAGGAAGAAGGCAAACTGTTAAATATAATTTTCAGGCCCAGGCTTCTGGATACATTGCTATCACTATGATCATTTTTTAATATTAGAAAATAAGACAACCCTTGTGATGTCCTTACTTCTTGCCACTACCCCCCTCATGCTTTACTGCAGTCATATTGAACTCTGCAATATGTTCTGTTCTAGCCAGCATGAGATCTTCACTTGAGTTGTCCTTTCACTTTGGACTTTTCCTTTTCCCCATCTGTTTAGCACCTCTAAGGCACATAATTAACACTTGAGACTGCATTTAACCATCCATGCAAGGTGAAGCATCCCCCATTCTGAGTTTCCATGGCATCTTATACTTTCTCTACATAGGGGCACCTATCACCCTATATTGAAGAGTTATTGCTCTTTTTAACTTGATTATAAACTTTATTAGGGCAAGAGTCCTGTCTATTCTGCTCACCATTGTATCCCAAGTTCTTGGAACATTGCTCAGCACATAGAAACTACTTAGCAACACTTATTGTACTGTATTTGTATTGTATTGTGTTGTGTTGCATTGTGTAGTGTTGTGTTGCACTGTGTCATGTTGTGGTGTGTTGCTTTGTACTCTGTTGTGTTGTATTATCGAGTATAAATACATGAGTGGGTAAATTGATGCAGGGAAGAAGTCTGTACTGTACGTGTTTTGCTATAGTCAGAATCATTGTGGAGAGGCGATTACAATAAAAAACAATGGAGACCAGCCTTGAAATTCCCTGAGCAGATAAGACCAGTTTAGTCATATAAAGTTTAATTTAGATTATTTTGTAAGACCTAACCTGACCTGGGTCATTTCTTGCTTATGCCTCTGGAAATTGTAAGCAAAGCTTAAGCTGGTTCCCAGGGTGACATGATATAACCACTAGCCAATTCTCTATCATTTAAGAAAAGCCTAATATTGTAAACAATTACTGTGAAGAATATATAGTCACTGCTTTTCACTATATATGCTGCTTTATAACAACATAACTCTGAGCCTCATTTCATGTTTTGGTTTGAGTGGTCCTAGTTTACAAACTGTCTTTTTGGTGTGTGCACAATAAACATTTATTAATTCCTACTTCAGTGATTCATTGGTTTTACTTCTGCTATTTATGAACTTTTGACAGGCAACTGGGCCATAGTAGAAAGAACAGTAGTTGAGAACTTTGAATCTCTCAAGTAAACTCTGCACAGGATATGACACAGAGTAACTCATTAAACCAATCTAAATTACTCAATTTTTGCATGAATAGTTTGGAATGATAAAGTTAAATGACGTATGTTGGTAGGGCATCGTAAATATAACCAACACCAGCACTTGCTATCCATATATCTATACTAATGGACACAGAGTAGGAAGAGATGGTCTCTGATACCCATTTGACACACATCTCACCTACTATGTGTTCTTTTTCTGCTGTTAAGCCTCATGCACCTTGTATTCTTTTAATTCAAGAATTTACAAGTTTTGGCTATCCTAGAAGAATGCCCACATGAATAAAGGATGCTATAAGACTGAAAAACATTTTGTCTAAACCAATGGCCTCATCCAGAACCAAAGGAATATATGAAGGGCTGGAGCAGGTGATAGTTCAGGGTATGGGGCTTCCCATTCCCAATAAATCATGCCACTGCAGACTACATGTTCTAACTGCTCTCGAGGTAGCCCTGCTGTCACACACACCCACTGATATCTCAGAATCAAACCCACCCACTCTCAGAAAAAGATACTTCTATGGGAACAACAATAAAAGAAATCATCCTGAAAAGACGTTCTATGTCCTTCCCATGTGATCAATTCATTATAGATTTCATTTATCAAGAAAGCTTTTCGTGGACCCTCCCTCACTTCCCCCAATTTATATCAGGTCCTTATTATACATTCTTAAAGCATTCTGTTCTTTTCCATCACATCACTTAATTACACCTATAATTAAATAATTATGGTGTAATTATTTGTTTAATATCTATTTCCCTTGATAGATTAGAAACTACATAAGGGTAGGGACTGCATGAGTCAGGTTTACCTCTAAAATCCCAGCATCCAATATGATACCTGGAATGGAAGAGATGCCCAACAATTATTTGTCAAATGGATGATAAAGAAACTACTTTATTTTCAGTATTGAGAAGTTTAAGAATGAAAGTCTCACATCACACATAGGAAAAGGCACACTTGTCAGCTGCCCTAATGCCAAAGTTAGGGTCAAAAATAGAAATGCAAGTGTGTTTACCCTGAGATAATTTGGCAAATAGCACACTCATCAAAATAAAAGGGCAAAAACTACCAATCTGAATTTGAAAGATATCATATCATTCTTCAAAGGGAATGTTCTAGCATTACATATAACACATTATAATTTAGATATTTGTTTTTTATATGTCTGTATCCCTTCACAGATAAGAAGTTCTTGTAGGGAAATATTGTTTAATCAGCTTTGCAACCACCCTGCCCCTATTACAGTCATGTAATAGGGTAGACTTTTGTTAAGTATCTACTGAATGAATGAATGAATGAATGAACCAAAAATATCTAGAGAAGTAACTAAAAACAATGAGTCCAGTCTGTAAGGTAGAAGGAAGTTATCCATTAATGCCTTCATATTAGGTATGGGGAAGCAAAATATTTCTGTTTCTGCATTTCACCTCTATTTATTATTAATAAATGACTTCCATAATAAACATGACTTTTCTCAGAAACCTACTAGATTTTCAAGAGGTAGCAACTGCTATGATGCTATGATGAATTGGTTAGAAAAAAATAGCAGCTCTCCCAGGAGCAGGTGTCTTTCAATTTAGTTTAAGTATACATGTGTACACACACACACACACACACACACACACACTCACACACATTTGTGTGTGTTGCAGCGACAATCCATAAAGTCTTTCTCTCTCTGCCTGTGCCTGACAGATGAAGCCAGAGCTGGGACATGCCTCATTTGGCCAGGCTGTCACTCACCATTTTGTTCATTACAGGGAAATGAAGTCCATTTCCAAGCAACTGGGGGACACAGAGTAATTGGGCTTTCCAAAGCCTTTTCACTTAATTTGCTCAAGTTGTATTTATTTTTTAGAGAATTAGGTGTTAGCAACTTATGGACAGAACATCAGGAAAATGAAGGCAAATGGACAGGATAATAAAGAAAATTATGTGCCTCTTCCTTGCTCTGATGCCCTGTCTTCTCTTTCTCCTGCCTGACCCTCCTTTCTCTTTCCCTCTTTCCAGGACTGCCCCACTGTGGTATTTTGCAGCTGTACCATTACTGACACAACAGAGTTCCCTGGCTAAGATTCCTTCTACTGGCCTGTGTTCTCTCTCTGATGAACTTCCTCTTGAGATTTATGTTAAAAAAGCCTATATTCAATTGTGTGCTGCTTTGACTGAACCTCTTTTCCTTTTGGCTAGCAAAACCATGGAAACTAAGCTCAAAGGAACATATCTTCTTTGTTGCCTTCTTCATCCCCAGTTTCATCACAGTGGAAGCGACTAAAAAAATAGTTTTAGTGGAATTGGGGGTCCCTATACGTATTACAATTTATTTTTCTTTTGGGGGAAATGTGGGATGGAATTAAGCTGTTTTCTAGTGAAAATCAACCTGGACCCTAACTCAGAAAGACTAGGATTCCAATTCCACTTCTGTTTCCTAATAGATATATGATCTTGGGAAGTTTACCTAACTTCTCTGAACCTGCTTTACTGAACACACTATTTTTATGAGGCAACAAAGGATTGTCTATGGTGCCTGGTGCAGAACAGGTGCACAGTAAGAATGACTTGGGTCTCTTACACGTTGGTGCCCTCTGGTAACGTGTCTTCATCCCAGATTTTCAATCATTGCCATAATTCTCTTATCCTCATAAGAGGAAAAAATCTAGCAAAATAAAAGAAGACATACAGGGAAATTTCTTTATGAACAACTACCTACTAATAGAGATAAAATGAAGCATCATTCCAAATGGAGGCCTGTCCATTGCAACCTCAGCTTTCCAATCATCATCTGGTTGATAAGCCTCTCAGGAGGAGTCAAATATTTCCGTAAGTTTGGAAAATTTAGTCAAGATCCCTTCAGGTTCTGCCTTCCAATGATGGTTTCTGGAGCCCAGGGAGCAAGGTAGTTTGTTGTTATTTATCATTTTGAGGGCATTGTGAGACAACAGCTCCCAGTGCCCCAAACTTCACTCTCCAGGCAAAGTGTCCCTTTGATTTCTTTAGTGATTGAACTCTTGGAAGTTCTGAGTCCTTTCTGTCACACAGAGACATAGAACAATGGGGCATCAAAGCTTTACATCTGTGATGAAAGTGTTTACCGTACTGCAATGAGACATTATCAATAAACAGCCTTGAGCCCCTAGAGACTTTTCCCACATACAGTCTGCATACAAGCCAGAGGTGACATAAGTGTATGTGTGTGTTGGAGACTATTAAAACCTTGAATTCTTCAAAGACTTTGTGACCATGCTCTGATTTGGCACAATAGAGTGGAAAGTAGTTTCCCAGGAGGAAGTCAAGAGACTCAGAGGCCTTCTCTATATCTACACCTGTGAATCTTGTGATAGGAGACATTCCCAGGACAGAGAACCATCCAGATTTGTGCAAAACGGAGTATGTTGATTACATCATCATCATCATCATCAATCATCATCATCACCATTATAATCATCACATCATGCTTTTCACACAATACCTCTTTTAAAAAGTCTCAAAAAAACCCTATAGACAAATCTAAGGCTTTAAGAGTGTAAGCATTTGACCTAAACTTACATAGTTAGGGAGGGAAAGAATGCAGAGTGGAAACCAAGACATTGACTCTGGAACTTTTGATCACAAATACTATGAAGTAGTCCATGTACTCAAACGGTGCCACAAACCCTGGTGGCATCAGCCTGGCCATGCCCCCTGTTGCCTTGACAGTATATATCACTGTGAGCAGTCTTTCAAAGATATAGAGTATACTAGCACAGTGAGACATGGAGTCAAGATTTTTCACGTACTTGAACCTGAATGTGTTAATACCCATAATACCCTCAATCACAAGATGACAACCAACTACCCAATCAACCAAATTAGCAAGAACAACAATAAAACAAATCTGATAGCTTTATTTATCTGATAGTGTGAAGTTTGTAAAGTTCTTCCAATAGTCTCTAAGACTGTATATAATCTGTCTCTTTTCTTCCCCAATCACGTCTCAGATCTCACCTCCTACCACTTTCCTTCATTGCTACTTCATCCCAACCACATTGATTCCTTTTGCTGTTCATCAAATATGTCAGGTGCACTTCTGTATCAAGATCTTTGCACCCCCTGTTTTCTTTTCCTTGAAAGCTTGGCCAGCATCTTACCTTCAAGTCTTTTGCTCATTTGTCTCTTTCCCCAGGAAGCCAACCCTGAACAACCTATTGAAACTGCAGCCTACTTTCCCCACTCCACTGCACTCTTGATTCCCCTTACTCTGTTCTATTTGTGTAGTTCTTCCAAAGCACTCGTCATCTAACAATCTGTATGATTTACTTCCTTACTATGAGTGTTGTTATTGTCCATCTCCTGTTAGTCGAGAAGCTCCATGACTCTATGGCTCTGTGCCTATTTTACTCCGGTGCCTAGAATAGTATTTGTGTGAATGACTGAGCTAAGTAATCTTGCTTAACCTATTTTTTTTTCAACACTCAGGGCTCTAAATACTAAAATGAAACATCCAGTTACAACTCGAGATGAGTCAAATTGTGGCTAAGAAAGCATTTTAATGTTTTAATAAATTGAGATAGAACACAAGGAGGAGCTCAGAAAAATGAAGTTCTGAGAATCTATACTGTAGAGAGCATCCAGATCTTGGCTTAATTGTGTGTGTCTTCCAGATGCTCAAAAGAAAAGCAAGCTTAATATTTATAGTTAATTTGCAAAGGACAGCTTGCAAACAACACACCTTAGAACAGAAAAAGAAAAAGAAAAATTTCCTTTACCAATAAGATATTTAATTTTTATTTGTGTTGAGAGAAAATCTAAAATTAGGGAAAAAACCTATAATAATAAAATTAAAATAGCAACAATACAGTACTTTGTTTATAATTTCAGGATCACGATTCTAGCGCAGCCTTATCCTCCAGCAAGGACAGTGGAGTCTGATTACCTCTCTCTGTGTGCACTCTGACTCCTTGATTCTCTGTCTCTGTCCTTCCTGGCTCTAGCTCTTCTAATCAGATTTCTTAAACTCAAAGAGCTTCCATTTGTCCTCCAAAATCTTATGCACAGGTCATCAACTCTGCAAAGTCTTCCTTAATATATCAAGTCTGATTCCTTTTTTAGTTCCTTGTACTGATTTCTACTCGGGTATGTTAAAAGATATATTATGTGGTAATGCGATGTGGTAGATTACAAAAGTGGCCACAAATTCCTCATATCCTCATATGTAATGTGACTTTGCTGCTACTTCCATCAAACACATAGTCTATTTCTTCATTCCCTAAGGTTGGGCTTGACCACGGGACTTACTTTAGCCAATGAGACATTAGCAAAATTGCCCTAGAAGACACTCCCATAACACTGACTCTTTGGGACTTTTCTCACACCTGTGACTACCACCATAGGGATGAGCCCTTGTTAGTCTGTGGAATGAAGAGAGATGTAAGGCCATGCCTTCTAGACTACTCTAGCTGACATCAAGCCAAAATCATGAGTGAAATCATCTAGCCCAACTGAGCCTCCAGCCAACCTTAGAGATCAGCTGAACTAGCCCAGACTAGAACTAGCTCTTAGTCTATCCATAGATTCCTTGAGAAACAATAAACATTTGCTGCTTAAAACCACTAAGCTTTGGGGGGGGGGGGGTAATTTGTCATGTAGCACAAGTTAAGTGATACATAAGATGTATGTTACTACCAGAATATAAAGAGTCAATGAGCACCTCAAATACAGGAAATGAGTATTTTTCACCTTTAAATCTTAAGGGTTTCTGTGATCTTGGCACACAGCAAGCCAATGTCTGCTGAATTTAATTGGATTTAATCAAAGACATTCTATCAGACTAATAGGTTAGACTGGTGTTTTAGAAATTATAGGGTGCATGCCATGCATAGTGATTTTGGATGGTATATGGGTGGAAATTTAGAAAAAATTTTATATATTGATTTAGTGAATATTTTCAAAAGGGGTATTTTAAAAATTAAGCCCATGATTTCATAGAAATTATGGTTTAGAGTCAGTTTTAAATTGATACTGCCATGGTGATTGTCACAGGCCACATGAGCCATTAGTGTGAAATCCAGGGATGCCCTCACATGTGTCAGACCCTTTGGGACTGAACCTGGTCTCAGAACTGTTAAGAGGTTGAGTAATCTCATGGCACATCATCGTTAGTGTGGATTTCCAGACACTAAAATTCCAGGTATTTATCTGTATCATCCTTTTCAAACTTACATCAAACAGTTACTCTGATGGTACTTCAAAAACTTCAAAAATTGTGTCAATGATATTAGGCTAGACACCTTAAACTTTAGTGGTATATTGCAATGGAACCCTGGAAATTGAAAGAATAGTAAATCATTCTGTAGCCTAATACCTCCACTAGCTGCCACTGTAACCTAGGGCAAGGTCATGAGCATTTCTGTGACCCAATTTTCTCATTTCTCAAGTTTTCTTCCCTTTCCTTATGAACCCACAACACCCTGATGAGTTAAGAAGAGAGAAAAGGCAACATGTTCTAAAAAACAGGGCCTTACAGAGTACAGGATATTTGAAATGGAATTTTTTTTTTTGCCAAATGTTGCACATAATGTTTAAATTCTAAAGAAAAACACATTAAAATCAAGCAAAAGTATGGTCTTAATAGAACAATAATGATAATGATAATGAATAATTAAAAAGATGTTCCTTCATGGATGACTTCATTGCATAAGGAACACAATGTAGAAAGTCATCTCTACAGGTTATAATTAAAGTTGAAAACATGGTATTTTAGTGTAACAGTATTTCAAATGTGACTATTCTCAGAAGGAAGCACAAAAATTCTTTATATATTAATTTAGTAAAACGAGAGACTTTAGTAGTAATTTGGGAGCAAAATATACAATAAAGGTATAATATTACAATTTTAATAATAATAAAAATAAGACAGTACCCAAAAGGACAAAATAAACAAGCATAGTAAATTGTAAAGTTTTTTCTAATCCACATTTTCAAATTCTGAACTTTCCTGTGTGTGTGTGTGTGTGTGGTGTGTGTGTATTTATATATACTATATATATTTATGGTAGAAAAGGTTTTAAAAGCTTAAACTAAATCTGTACACTTTATGTGGTGTGTGTATAAACACATGTACTTATTTTAATGGCGGTGTAATTATTACTGAATTGTAGCTTTTAATGGGGAGATCATTAGGGACAGTTAAATCTGACTGCATTTAAGCTTTCATTGAGACTCTGAATTATTTTTTTCAAAACGTTCAGGTTTTGAAAAAAGGCAAACTGTGTTTGTCTCAAATAGTCTTTCTTTAATTTTTCAGACTGGTATTTTAAGGCAAATTTAATCCATATAGTTCATACTCATTTACACCTAAATTATCCAACTAGAGCTTTTAACAGCTATTTAATGTCCCAGACACCTTTTGAGCTTTTAAAGTGAGCTCCTAAAAGCCGTTTCCATCTCTTCCACCCTCTGCTCATCAGCTTAAGAGGTTGCATTTTGCTCAGAGTAAACAAATTGAATACTGAAACTTTGGGTTATTTTTCCTCTTGGTTTATGACCTATGAATGTAAAGTGGCTTTCAGATGTGACATAACTAATTTTCCCATCCCTATGAACCAATATAGGGTGTGTGTCACATTACACTTACTTATGAACAGCTATCTAGTCAGCAAATGAGGCAATCTCTGGACTCCTCATTGGGCATCCATAGCATATAAATAGATAATTACAGAATCTCAAACTTCTATGACATTTTTCATCTGAAAATTGCCATGGCTGCCTTTAGAATGGCATGAGCATATATCTTTGAATGTGCCACAGACACAAAAATACCTAGTCATATCTTTAAATATTTCTACCTTTTTATAGATGGGAAAGGCTTAAGCAACTATAAAGCAGGGAACTAAAAGTCCTTCCTCCCAGGCTTATGGTCCTGTAAAGCTCAAAGGAGTTCAGGAAAAGGTGGTATTTTGAGCATGTGTGTGTGTGTGTGTGTGGTAGAGAGATAAAGAGACAAAGAGACAGGGGCAGACAAATAGAGACAAGGAGTTAGAGGGTGAGAGGAGAGCCTGAGGATTGAAGAAATGCAGAAACATCCTTCTCTTGTGGCTTGTGAGGTTACGAATAGCTGGGGTTGAAATCTTATGAACTCCAGGCATTCTTTTTAGCAAGATGAACCTGAATAGCTTCTGTTTGAGTTGTTACTCTCTGTCCTTATTCATTCGCTGCCTGTCCTCAAAGGGACAGAGACTGTCTTCATGGATGTTTCCAATGTTCTTCATATGTCATTTTCTAATTTCCACTCATGAGTGTTCTGATCTAGATATTCAGTGTAGTCTACCTTCTATTCCCAGTCCACTGCAACATGTTTTATTCTGTAGACTAGTGAAGAGAAACATACATCAGAAATGGCCTGGGGAGAACACTTAGTGAGGCAAGGCAAGGCAAGGCAAGAAATTCATCTGGAAGGAAGCTCCCAGAGAACAGACATGGCAGTCAGGGGCCGAATTGCATCAGGATGTACGTACCCTTTGATCACCGAAGGGAGCTGAGCCCAGGGGAGCTGTCTTGGTAGGGAGGCAGCTCATAGCCAGTGCAAAGGGTTGCATCCTCCAACTACAGCGTGCCTAGCCTCGCCCCCTCCTGCCACCAGGAGAGCAGGTAAGAGCTGCTGTTCTGGATCGTTGCATTTTCCTAATAAGACTGCCCTAGCCGCTAAATGAAGCTGGCTGCCTGGTTGAGTTCAATCCCAGGCCCATTTCAGTTTACCCATTTCCTCAGAATGTAATCTCACCTCCTCACTATTGGATTCCTTCAGGCCTTGTAACTGATGAATAGAGGCCACCAGGAGGGAGGTGGAGTGAGGGTGGGGGTGCAGGTAATACAGAAATCACAGCACACCACATTCAGAAGGCACTATCTAAAAAGCCACGGAATATGTGGATTTCTTGTTCCAAGGGACCCTCAAAAATATGTAGTGCAACACTCATCTGATATTTAAATTCCCAATATGATTTCTCTGACTCTGCTGAACATGACATGGAACTCACTCCCTCTAGAAGCAACTGTCTTAGAAAGTTCTCCTTTGTATGGAGTTGATATTTAACTCCCTGAAACTGAATTTACAAGCTGTCACCTGCACCCTTGTGGTTTACAAACCCCAACAGGGAACACCTCCAATAAATCACCCAGTTATAAAATAGAAATGAGTCATTCTTGCAATAGAAGCAACTTGATTAAAAAAAAAAAAAGTAAAGATATCCCTTAGGAACACTCTGGATGAGTGTTCCTCACTCACAGAAATGCCACCAACTTTGCCCTATTTTCACTACCCACCCAAGAGAATAAGAGAGTCATTCTTCAACTCAATGTAGTAGCAGAAAAGGTGGGCACATAGCTATATCTACCATTCATTGCCTGCTCCGTATGTTTTATATTCATTATATTATTCCTTATAACATCTGTATGAAATTTATGTGTGTCATTATACCTATTTTCAGAACAGGAAATTAAGGCTCAATTAAATATTCCACCCAAGGGAACACCGCCCCTAAGTGACAGAACTGGGACTCAAAATTGAAACTATCTCATAGCAAAGACTATGCCTTTTTTATGATCTCATAATTTGCACACATGTTCATTTATATGTACAAATATGTATATACATAGACATTTTGCAGTCAAACCTTTTTATCATGATATATATATATATATACATATATCTTTATATATAAATAAATATATGTGCTTATATATATGTATGTGTATATAGGTAATTTACATACAAATAAACATGAAATCTATGTATCAATAGGTATGGTACATGTATAAATAGGTATAGGGTCACAAGCAAATACTCTGTATGTCTCAGAAATAGAGCTAATCAGAGCACGTGACTTGGCCTGGTGTAATCTGTAGCTTGTATTGAAGAATAAGATTTCAGGGGCTCCTGGGTGGCTCAGTTGGTTAAGTATCTGACTCTTTTTTTTAATGTTTTATTTATTTTTGAGACAGAGAGAGACAGAGCATGAGCAGGGGAGGGGCAGAGAGAGAGGGAGACACAGAATCCGAAGCAGGCTTCAGGCTCTGAGCTGTCAGCCCAGAGCCTAACGCAGGGCTCCAACTCACAAACCGTGAGATCATGACCTGAGCTGAACACTTAACCGACTGAGCCACCCAGGCGCCCCATGTATTTGACTCTTAATTTTGACCCAGGTCATGATTTCATGGTTCGTGTGTTCAAGTCCTGCTTTGGAGTCTGTGTTGACAGTGCGTAGCCTGCTTGGAATTCTCTTTCTACCTCTCTCTCTCTGCCCCCTCCCTTCTTTCTTTCTCGCTCTCGCTCTCTCACTCTTGCTCTCTCTCTCTCTCAAAAATAAACAAACATTAAAAAAAACTTCACCCCAAATCAACTGACTACATTCATCCCACATCTTTGTAGGAACTTTGTCATTTCCTTTTAGAGAATAGGGACAATCCCTCACCTTCAGATCTATGGCCCAATTTCCACCAAACATACCTGTTCCTCTAGTTTCCAGTCAACCTTCACAATGTCTCTTGGCTAGAATTCTCTAGCACCCTGGTCTGCTGCTGCAGCCCCTTTGCTGTTTATCGGCACTCTCCCACAATCAGGTCACCAGGGATGAACCTTCATTCTTTTAAATGTTCATCAGTTTCACTCTTTCCCATAGGTAGAAGTGGAAGCTCATTGTCTTATTCAGCTCATGCACTTTGGGGGCCTTCAGGAAATGAGCATGCCAGAAGCTCACTGCTTGTTCTTATGCTTTAAAGTACTTCTAATTTAAGTACAGTGGGGGGACGAGAGTGAAGTCCAAAAGGAGGACACAGTATTACGGCACCCAAGATGGTAACCAGAGGACTGAGTCAGCCAGAGAACTGACAGTAGCAGGAGGAACCATCAGTCTGAGTGGAGGGTGCCCCAGTTGGCCAGCCACTGCAGCCAGGCCAACGGGGTCAGTACCTTTTACATTTTCCTGTTCAGTGAAGCCCTTTCCCAGCCTGTCTCAGGGAATATGAGGGAGGCTGGAGACAAATAGCACTGAGCCTGATGAGCTGTCTGGAAGAGGTTTAAGAGATTTTCTTCATTGAGCAGATTTCACTCAAGACTGGGTTCCTGCAGAGAAGGTCTTGCTGAACTGTTACAGACTGGGGTGGGAATGTCCTGTGCATTTTTATAAGTCTTATTTTATTTTATTTTATTTCTAGTTGAGAATAAATCATAAAGAACTCCAGGCTTGGTATAATCCAAATTGGAATCAACCAACCCAGGAGTACCTCAGATGTAGACTTGTGTCTGTGCAGCTCCAGGGGCTCAGCTGCTTAGTGTTGGACGGTGAGTTACAGTTTATGCCAAAACACAGGGTTTGGCCATAGAGAAGGAATGATTACAGTAAACATTTAGTGATCACCTTCTAGAAGCCAAGAAATACTCTAGTCACTAAAGGAGAAATGTGGTAGAACATCTTATTGCATTGGGCTATTTCAAAAAGAAACAGAGGTAAATAAGAGAATCTTAGTTAGACAAAGACTGTGAATGGGTGGCATCCTGTGCATGTAAATGTGGATTGATTGGTACTGACTGCATCCTCAATTGACTAATGATGTCTGTAGCAAGCAGGGCAGGGAGAAGAGTTGGTGAATGTGCTACAGTTACTCTACTCCAGGGATTGCTTGGAAGTCTGGTGCTATGAGAATTATTATGTCTTATTCTGGAGCTGCTAAACTCTATTTTTGAGTTTGCTAGAGTAAGAGCCCTACATTAACTCCTCAGAAGTCGTGGGGATTAGTGTTCATCCAAGTTCATCAGTTGTACATGAGCCAGTAGTACAGGCACTAGAATGAGCTAGTCCACCATCATCCTACCAGAAGCCCAGCGCCCCACCAAAGTAACTAACACCATATCCCTATGTCCTTTGTTATCAATGTAGTTATAGTTGAATTTATAATTGTTTTTATTTCCCTACCATAATGTATTCCCTTAAAGTAAGACTTGGGCCTGCTCTGTATTGTGTATTTTACCCCAAACTTTATGTTCTTCTGGCCAGTTGCCTTGACTGTTACCATAGATAGGCTGTGGGGGAGGTAAATACTATTATATCTATCTTACATGCAAATACAGGCGAGGAAGAAATGTGGCTTCTCTCAGTTTGCTTCTATATCTAGCTACATAATACCATAAGGTAGCCAGTGCTTATTCCATAAGACTTGGCTGAGAGCAAAAGTGACAGTCTTATGGTTCTTGGAGGCATCCACATTTTGGCAGCAACTTCATTATGGTGAAAAACAGTGCACTCCAATGGAACTTTCTGCAGTGATGAAAATGTTCTATGACTGTCTTAGCAAGTATTGGTAGCCACCAGTTACATGTAGCTATTGGACTTTTGAAATGTGGCTAGAGCAACTGAGAAACTGAATTTTTAGTTTTAATTAATGTAATTGAAACAATTCCAATAGCCACAAATGGGAAGTGGCTACCTTGTAGCAATATTTCTCAAATTTTTGCATGGATAAGAATCACCTGGAAGGTTTGTTAAAACATAAGACCCTGAGTCCCAGAGCCAGAACTTCTGATTCTGGAGGTCTGGGTGTGATATGAGAATTTGCATTTGGAAGGAGCCCCCAGGTGACACCACTGCTACACGTCCCAGAACCTCACTTTGTTTGGCTCTGATGGAGAAGATTGAGATTAGTTTCCACAGTAGTTATGGGACCAGGGACAATTTTGCTTCCTGGAGGACATTTGACAATATCGGGAGACACTTTGAGCTGTAACAATTGGGGGCAGGTGGTGATACCGGCATCTAGTGGGTAGACATCAGGGATGCTGTTAAATACCATAGGCACAGGACAGTCCCCACAACAAAGAATTATACAGCACAAAATGTCAGTAATGCCAGAGTTGAGAAATCCTGCTAATTGCTCATGCTGATCAGATTCTGAGTACAAAGTGGTTGCAGTAACATCATTTCTATTCAATATTACCCCATATCCTTAACAGGCTGTGCCATTATTCCTCAACCAATTGCTATAATACCCATCTATTCCATCAACACTAAGACTGTTCCAAACTGAGAAGTTAAATGCTGGGGTTTGGCATGTGAGGTTCCCCCCGCCCCAGCTTTCTGCAGTGGGAGATAGGACAGGTGTGCCCTAGGCCACCAAGTCCCAGTGAGAGCACTTGCTTGACAGGTGAAAAGCCTGCCAGACAAGAGGCGCAAATGGCTTCCTTATCTAATCTTTCAGAGAAGAGGTACATGGGGTGTCTAATTTTTGCATGTGAATCACATGAGAGTTAGTCATCAAGGAGATGTGTTGGAGACATTAACCTGAGAAGCGCATTAGGAAATAAAATAGGAGTTAAGGTCACAGAAATGCCAGGGCTCCTGCTATTCTTCTGAAGAAGTTTCTTCAGCTTTGTGTGGGTGATTGTCACGGTTGCCCTTGCTTTTCTAGGGCTTCCAAGCTGTCACACAGGAACCTCCAGGAGAGGGGCTACAGGCACCTGGAGTCCCTGGGAGGCAGAGGCCAGAGTAGGGAAGCCTCCCCTTGGCTGTCACTGTGCCTTCTGGACACATAGCAAGCATATGGGTTTTCAAGGCATGCAAGTCACTTTTAGCCTGCTTAAGAATAGCAAACTCTGGATATTTCCTGCCTGAGGCTGTTCTTACTTCAGGTCTTAAAATCACTCAGATATTCCACCTGTGCCACCACTAAATTCTCTCCCAAGATCTCAGACAGCAAAGTCCCACTCACAGATCCCCTACTCCATTTGTAAGCCACAACTCCAAGGGAGCTGGAGGAGCCTCTAAATGCATGAAAGGCCCCCAAATCCAGAGGCCTTTGCCCCTGTTGGGGTCTGTTTACAAAACTGATTTTTTCTGGATTCTCTGTTTAGCAGTGCAAGATCCCCCAGGCCTTGCTGGTGAGTCACAGATGTGAAAGTGGACAGAACTAATCTCACAGTTATATGGCCTTTCTATCTTTTTGTCGGAAATGAGAATCTGAAATCATTCCACAACTATCCTCATGGCCCAAACGCGCTTTCCTTTTTTAGATCCCCAAACTATTTTCCAATGCTCAGAAGGCCTTCTCAAATGCAGCTGCTGTCCCGGTCACTTGTCTACATTACATAGCAAGGGTTTGACAAGATGCCTCTTCTGAGCCTGTGGTTGGTAATGCTCCATCCACTGCTCTCTCAGCAGCTCAGGATAGAGAAGGTACCAGCACATGATGGCACAGGGCTCTGGTGACTAGCTCTTGTGAGGAAAATAAATCCCTTCTGCAGAATGAACAGGTTGGAATTGGTTGGTACCTATGAAGAAAGCTGTGTCCCGGAAGACACCTCAGCCTCCTGCTCTCTGACCCTTTCTATAGCATCCCAAATCCCCCTTTCCTCTACATGCCACCTGTGTGATCTGAACAGTGTTGCTTAGTTCAAAGCCTGGGTTCCTTCTCTGGAACATGGAGCAGACAGCAGTTCCTGGGTAGTTTAAGGCGTGAATTAGATAACACTTATTCACGTGCCAGCACAGTTCCTCGACCATAGTGGGCATTGAGGAAATTCGGAATCTCTTAGCATGGTGCCCATAACCCTGGGTCACAGCTCCTGGATTTAGAAACCTGCCACATCTGCAAAGGTACAAGGCAGGGAGCGACAGATGCACATGTGGGGAGGGTGTCATCTGCTGATATTCTGAGGCATGATGGGAATTAAGTTGAATGCACATGGCTACACAGTGAATGCTGTAATATACTCCAAAAAACAGCAAAAGATGCTGTTTTTACACTTTGGCTAATGAGTTTTGACCTGTGTGAATTTGCTGTCATAATTACACAACTAGGATTTCTTGTTAGCTGATCACGTAGTGCTGTGATCTAAGCCATTCCACAATTCTCAATTATCATATGACATCAAGGGCTGGGAAAAATAACTGATGGCCCCCTCTTCTGAAGATGTCTTCTAGGAGCAGAGACAGCTGCCTGGGTTTGCAAAGCTGAAGGATACTTTCTCTTCCCCTTTTCAACACCAGTTCTATGCACTTGCTCCAACCTGCAGCTTCCCAAGGGCAGGGAAAACAGGCAAGACTTGCCAGTCCCCAGGTATATGGCCTGCAGCCAGTACAGGTCCAGCAGGCCCACACACTCGAGTTCCTGGGCTGTGGGTGATCAGGGCTGAGGTGCCCTGACAGGGAAGTTGACTATGTGAATTTATAGGTCCATGAACAACCACATTGCCAGGTATGGGTGAGTGGAAGAGCACACGAGAAGCTGAAACAGTACACAGGCTAGGTGTAGCAAGAAAGCAAGGAAGAAGACTCAGAAGTGTGGACACAGGTGAGGGGTAGTGGTTAGAGCATCAGGTGGGGCTTGCAGGCTGGGAGGCCAGGGGTGCTGGAAAAGCCAGGTTCAGGGTCTGGGCTGATGGGCAGATGTGGCACCCAGTCCTTCTATGAGTGCACAGCTGCTGCTTGGGTGGAAGAGTCTGGGTCCACGTGAGGGCAGACACACACCTCAAGGAAGACCTTCTGAGCCACAGACACTGGGCCCTTTTGCTTCCTAACATTAAGGCTGTAAACACTCAGTAGGCTGTGGTAAACACCTGAGGAGGGGCCGCTGGCCTGAACACAGCCCATGCAGCTCTAACTGGCCTCTAGCATTATAAATTATGTAGCTGTCTTCATCTATTATTCAGCATAATTTATTTTGGACATTTGCATCAGCAGTTTATATACAAAATAAACCAGATGCCAAAGGAAGGAGGAGAGGATTAAAATGGACATGCGTGGAGGCATAAGGGGGCAAGAAGGAAGGGATGGCATTAGGAAGCGAGGACCCCATCATGAATCAAACATGGACTGCACAGTAACAGGAGGAAACAAAAGGGCAGGTTGGAAAGCACTTGGAATTAGAAGAGCACCTGATCAACCCTCCCCGGGTCCCAGACTCATGGATGTTGGGCATTTGGATTTCATGTGGAGAATGCCAGATCTTCCACCTCCTTTGAAACTACAAACACCAGAGCAAAGGGCAGCATCCTGCCAAGAGCTGGGCCAGAACTCTGACCAGTTCAGGCAGGGGCAATGGCGCCTCCCTGGGCAGGGAGAGAAGTCATCTCTGCTCTGCTCCTCATGGAGTACCAGACCAAGCCCTAACTCCAGAAGTCCTTCTCCACTCTCCAGTGCCCAGTGAGTGAGTTCAGTTCCTTAACCATTGCCCTTGTTCACTGCCTGTTGTTGTAGTTTCAGCTGTGGAAATGGCCTCCAGCTGGGAATAGGGAAGGACGGACAAAACATTCTTTCTGGGTCCCAAGCAATTGTAGTATCTGATAGAAATGATCAAGTACGTACTGTGTTGTTGTTCTGTTTTTCTTATTTCTTTTTCCTGTTCAAAGCCTTTGATCCTCCCCCCCCCTACTGCCACCCTCCCCTTCCTATCTTGTAGCAGAGAAAAAACTGGATGGGAGGAGGAGGCAGAGTCAGGAAAACTACGGAGACAGGGGTCACAGGGAAGAAACCGCACCGGGGGATCACTTAGAGAAAGAAACTACGGTTATTTTTCAGCAGAATCAATAAAAGGTTTTGTTTTGTGTTTCTGAAACCTGCAGGGTACGATTGCAGACAGTTATGAAGTACAAGTTTTTCTGTAGCAGAAAGAAAGATGTTTTCACTGTTTAAAAGAAATACACCCCCACTGTACCTTACTTATGGATCCATGAACTAGTTTAAAACTGAAGCTCCGCGATGCTAACTCTTCCCATTTAGGTTTTGAAGGCTATCCCTCTGCCACATCTGACCCACCAGTTCCTGTCATTAGCATCCAAGTGTTAAGCCAGAGGAACTCAATCTGGGAACATCACCAACATAGCCAGTAAGCTGCAATTTAGTTAATGTGCACCACTTGTAGGCCCTGGTTTTGGCCGGAGCATATTTGGGTAGAGTGTACGTTGATTGTTGTGGGGTGGAGGGAGTGGAAATTAGAAAGGAAGGGAGGGTGAAGAGCTTATTTGCAAGAACTGCCCAGCTGAGATAACATTTAAAATGAAAACGAGAAGGTCCAGTGCTTTGTAATCCTCCAGCAGCTGCTCACTTTGGGCTGAGATTGGGAGGCAGCATTTTGCCATTAATCCCTGAGCCAAGAGTGGCTGGAGGTGGTTCCTCATCTCCCTAAGCCACCTCCAAGGGGGCCACTCAGCTGTGTCCTAGGGAAGCTGAACAAGAGAAAAAGAACAAGAGGGCTTGTAGGCACCATCCATGTGTGTGGCCCCTGGGATGCTCTGCAGATGGGCCTGGTTGGAGACAGTGATATCTTGGACTGGTTCACTGTAGCCTGGTGCCCAGAAAGGGCAGCTGGTGGGCTTGTTCTACTGGTCTTCAACCTGTCATTGTACAACTCTTAAGAAGTCCGAATCCCAGAGATGCAGATTATCCTTCAGCTCAGGTCACCTCCCTCCCTCCATGAGACTAAGCCAGCCAAAAAGCTGCCAGGACCCCTGGAAACCTGCCCAGATTTCATCCAGAGAGAACCCCAGGAGCCACTCCATTGGTCATTGTTCCAGCCAAGGCCACACCCATGCCAGCCACCTTCCTCCCCCAGGCCTGTGATTTCTCACACTTAAGGAAGAATGAACTTTTTCTTTTGCTGTAAAATTACAAATAAAGCTAAACTGACTTTGAGCATATTAATGATACCAGATGGTTTCATAAAATGTAAATAGAGCAATAAAAATACAAATGGGGCCCTCCCAGTAATTAACTTTTGATTTACACAGTCCAAAGAGATTTGGATCAAGAATTCCATTTCTAACATACTAGGTCTGATCCTTATTCAGTCATTGTTTGGGACTCAGCCTTGTTGGCTTTCCTATACCTCTTCCCCAGCTCTCCATCCCAAGCTGAGAGGGACTCTACATTTTCTGGCACCAAAGCATTGAAATAAACATTTGCAGACATCTCCTGGGAATGTGTCAACAGACTGCCTAATTAGGACGGCCATGAAGTACTTGGAGGACATAAAGTGTTCCATAAATGCACATTATTCTTGTTATAATCATGACACAGTAGTAATAACTCAGCTTGTTGGGGACATTTCACAGTAGCAAATATTCTCTAATTTATTTGGCAATGATGTGTTTCGCTATTTATGGATGGAAAATATTCTTTGATGCCAAGGTCAAGTCCCTTTATCCAATAGAGTAGAAATATTCTGATTTCTAGATTTGCCCTGAGTTCAGGAAGGTTCACAAAACCATAGTAACAGAAAACCATGGAAGCACTGATTCTACTCCATATACTCACAGACTCTCCTAGATCCAAATATTGGCTCCTCTACTTACGGTTGGGGCAACCGTAACAAGCTACCTGAACTCTGTGCCTCAGTTTCCTCATCTTCAGGATGAAGATATACATTGAAATTCCTCAGTGCAGGGGTGCCTGGGTGGCGCAGTTGGTTAAGCATCTGACTTCAGCTCAGGTCAAGATCTTGTGGTTCATGGGTTTGAGCCCCGCGGTGGGCTCTGTGCTGATAGCTCAGAGCCTAGAGCCTTCTTCAGATTCTGTATCTCCGTCTCTCTCTGCCCCTCCCACCCCCTCTCTCTCTCAAAAATAAATAAACATTAAAATATTAAAAAAAAAGAAATTCCTGAGTGGGATCATTGTATGAATTAAAGAAGTTAAGACAACAGTGCTTAGCTAATAATTTAAGTGTAGCTGCTGCTTCTATGGCCCATAATAACCACAGTGGAGCTGAAAGAGTCCTCTGGAGATGATGTAGCTTGGCCTCCACATTATATAAAACAAAGCAAAACTGAGGTCCACAGAGAACAGAGACTTATCCATGGTCACCCAGGTAGCTTTGATAGTCGATTTGTGTTACTTTTATGAGTTTGGTATAAGGAAAGGTGGTTTAACATATAACAAAATAGATTGAAAATTCTTACAATTTGGCATTTCCTATCTTAAATAGGCATATAGACAGATGAGTGAAAAGCAAATTGCAGGCACCATTTAATAATAATACCAAGTGACACTAACATGTTTATAATGGACACTAGTCTTCACAGAGCTTTTCATGCAATAAGTATTCTAGCCCACAAAAATCTGTATGCAGTATGTATCATTAGGACTGACATTTTACAGATAAGGAAACTCTACAGAGAGGCTAGGTGACCTGCAGCAGTTTGCACAGCAATTAAGTGCAAAGCTGGGATTTGAAAGTTTCCAGTTGGCTGCAGAGCCCTCTTTGAGTAGGAGATTAAATTGAGGATGAAGTCCAAATTATCTACCAACCTTATGGTATCTTCAACAAATACTTCCCAAATCTCCACACCCTTGCTCTCTTTCCAGCCCATTCCCACTCCCACCCCACTCAGGTACAGGGAGAGACACTATGGGTATGGCAGTGAACCTGCCAGGCATGTTTTTTGTCCTTTGGGAGCTGTGGTCCATGATTCTAAAACACTGCAATTTGTGTGTGAGTTGGTGGGATAAGAGGAGAGATTTGCTCTGTTCCCACCAGGATGACGAAGCTCCCTTCCTTTTATGTTCTTCAGATGGTGATGGTTGAGATGAAGAAAGCCAGCTATAACAAATTATTTTTCCAATCTCTTTTATCCCTGAAGGAATTTAATTTGGTGACCATCTTCACTTAATTTACTAGATATTTCACAAATGGGGTCACTGATGACCTACAAGGGCTGTTGGTACTCCCTCCTGTGCACTTCCAACTCCCTATGGCAGCAGCAGTGATGTATCTAGGTCAATCATATGCAATATTTTAACATCTAAATTAAATGGCAAGCGAGCCTGGAATCCATTGCCTTCTCCATGACTACTAAAATCAAGCTAATGGGACCAATTCAATTTTTCTCTTATGGATGGAGCTTGAGAAAGCATAAAAGCCAATAAAGATCTAGGTAACTCTCTGCTCTGGGGGAAAAGGGTGGGAGAATGGGTTGGATAAACAGTCAACACAGCCATAGGAGCCCAAATCAGGCAATTAATAATAGCAGGGCCCATGTCCAATGGACATCGGGAGAGGGAGTCCCTCAACGGCCACATTTAGATATGCATAACTCAATATATTCTTGTCATGATCCAATCTCACTTGGGGTAGATAGTGATTCCAAAATATATTTCATTTTATCAATTCCAGTTAAATTATTACATCCGAGGAAAAGAAATTTACCTTGGCTGATCTGCCTGTGTCAGTTCAAACCTGTTTCAAGGAGACTGGCGCGTGAGTGAGGAGTGCTGCCCTCACAAGCTGCTCCTCCTTTCCAGTACCTGCACACCCCTTTGTGTCACTGCCTGAGCTTTGTGGTCATCAAGAATGTCCCAAAGGGGCTTCATGAACTCCAAGGCAGCCCCTGTGTCACAATGGTGGGATCTCTGCACCCCCCCACCCCAGGCTGCACCCGCACTGTCTCCTGGAGGGCCTCTTTGGAGACACACTCAACATCCTCGTGATATCTGAGCACATAAATCATCTGTCAGCACTACACCCAAATATCTCCATTCTCGTGATTTTGTCAGATCATCACTGCTAATAGGATGTTGAAATTCATAAATGCATCTATTTCCAGTAATAGGCCTATGCACTGCCATCTACCAGTTTGAAGAGAGAGGTTTTTGCTGGGGACACGAATCTCACACATCTCAAGAGGGCACCTGGCTTACTTGAACTGGGGAGGTAATTTCCTGGGAGAGGCTTCTGAGATCTTTAATACCGAAAGTTTAAATATATCAGTGGCTGCGATGCTCAGCCGGCAAGCTAAGAATTGCTCAGAAAAATCACAGGGTTTTAAAGCAAGGGAAGGGAAAAAAGGCAGTTCTTCCACCCCCACCCATTAGACTAGGTTCCCTGTGGCTCTGTCTGGAAATTCTGCAGCCCACCTGCATGAAGGGCTTCTGTGGAGCAGAGCCAGACAGTGACCAGGAGCCACCTGCCTCTCCCAGACAGCTTTCTTCTCCTTACAGGACAAGGGGGGAGAGCTTCATTGGGATCCAGGCAAACAGGAACTGGATTAAATCTCGCATCTAAGACTTCCTGAGGTCGGGAGCAGGGCCTTATGGCCATATGCAAAGGGAAGCTGGGTCAGGTTCTGACCCAGAGGGCAATATGCCCAGTGTCCATTCATGCCCAGAGGGCAATGGCCAAGGCCAGAATCCTGGGGACTCTGCCTGGAGCACTGGGGCTGGGATTATTTCACTTCTTAGCTGAGGATCTCATCTTTATTAGGAGACCTTTGCCTTTGAGGTGGGAGTATCCCATTCATTATTTACAGTAATGGTTCTGAGTAAGTGCTAAGAGGAGACTGGCTTTCACTACTATGCTGTGAGAACAGCGAGTTAGGTGCACACCTCTGCCACTGGCGTCCAATTCTACAGGTGTCACTGTGGCAATGCAATAAAGGCCATTTCCTTGTACCACACTGCACTGTACAAAACTCTTTCAGATCCAGGGCTCAGGGGTTCCTTCCAGGAACTGGAGGAACATGGGAGGTGAGCGTGGAAGGTGTCATCACCTCCAGTGTACAAGCTGAAACAGGCCCTGAGGGGCATCTGGAGTGTGAGATTTGGAAAAGTAGAACTTGGTGAAGGTCAATACGGCACAAATACTGGACAAAATAGGGCTAGATACCAAGCTTTCTGCTTCTAATTTCTATTCTCTTTCTACTATACCTCCTGGAAATAGACTCTCAGACATAATTTTCAAAGGCATTCACAGAATCTACTCCTCACCTCTGATGGGCCAACTGTGAGGTGCCCATTGGTGCTCAGCAGTGCCAGCCAAAGTGTGCATGGAGGCCTGAGGGTGCAGTGCCCTCCAGAGACTCTTTTTCTTCAAGCCTTCTTGCTCCCTTACTCTGCCTCAGGCAGCCCCTTCTGCCAGTTCTTGCTTCCAGGCAGCATGGGGTTTCCCAGGAATTTATAGAGGGAGATTGGATCCTGCAGGGCCCCTCAGCAGGAGCCCAGGAGGCTACACGTGAAAAATGATTGCACCGCACACACGGAGGCTGTTTAAACCTGTCACTTTAAAATATCCCTTCTCCTCTGCCTTAGGCTGGGGCCAGGAGAGCAGACCCAGGAAGAGGAAATCAGTTTAAAGTGACAGGCTTTAATTTCTGAAGCCAAACCTCTGTGTTTGCAGCAGACTTTTTATGTGCTGAGGTCTCAGTTTAAAACCAAAGTGTCCCAATGGCACCCCATAATTCTCAGTAAGTTTTTGTACTTCATCTCCAGATTTCTCCTTATGAGAAAAAAAAATCTAGAAACTAGGAAGAGGCTTCACCTAGGGGCTGGACTTGGAGGAGGCCAGAGCAGAAGCAGGTCCAGGGCATTAAAGTGACTGCAAAGGACACTCCAGGAAGCCAAGCCTGTTTAAATTGCTTTTCTATTGTTAAAGTTGCAGTTATCAGGTTGCCTGGGGCAAGGACAGGATGCTCAGCACTCACTTAAAATTTATTTCATTATTGGAGGACAAAGCCTAGGAGATCTTGAATATAAGATTTTAGCACCTCTCAAGGCTCTACCTGTTCTCACCTCTTCCATGAAGCCTTCCCAGAACAACCCATCTAGGACTCTCAATCCTTTTAATAAATCCCCAGAGTCCTTTACAGAGTACAGTTAACGTACATTGCCTTGTCAGTTTCATGGCATGTATGTGTGAATATATAATTTCCTTACCTAAGAAGCCCTACTATATGCATGTATTCTTACATGACTGCCTCAGCCCGTGTCTTGATTATATTAGATATTTCATAAGTTGCCTTGCTGATTTTTATCCAGAGTGGGAAAAAATGATCAATTCATAGGATTAGAAAAACGTGCCCCAATGCATCTGACATGCAATTCTGCATATTGCTAAGCACACAGTCAGCTGTCTGGAGATTTGCTGAATGAATGAAGAACTGAATGAATTTTAGCAGAAGTATGGAAACACTACTTTCCAAATTAAGTGGAAACGAAAAGTCTCATCTTGATGTAGTGCAGTGGTGGCTAAGAGTGGGGGGAATCGCGTGGCAGTCAGATGAATGTGAAGCGGCAGCCCTGCCTGAGATGTAGATTGTGGAAAGGCGTTCACATTCCACTCTGGCCATTGGTCAGAGCAAGGCACTGGAGAGCCAGCAGCTGCTATACTTTGTACTTATCTTAAAGTGGTAGATAAGCCCCTGGGTCTACTCCTGTAGACTTGGAGGGAGGGATGCTGACCTAAGGAACAGAACACAGGCTTTGAACCAGAACTGGAGCGAAAGCTTTCCCAGGGGGACTTTCCCCTGGGCACCCACCGCACTCAAACCTGCTTAGTTTATGAGATTATTATTTTAACAAGGTCTTATCCAGCATTTCACATTTCTAGAATGTTTGGTAATCATAACTCAGTTAATTAATTCCATACAATCAAGGTCATCATAGAAGTAGATGGTATACACACACACACAATGCCGCCATCTTAGCGCAATCGGGGTGAGGTAGAACCTATTTCACTGAAAGATGAACCTTTTTCACCTAGTGGTCCACTTCTTCAGAGTGATGTGCCCCATGTTGCAGGATGCAGCTCAATGGCTCAGATGGCCCGACATTATTACCATTACTGTTTTTGAAATGTTGACAATCTGATTTAAGGAAAGGGAGAAGGCAAGTGCTTCTAGGAGCCTATGATTCATATCCACGACCTGCCACCACTCATAACGAGGGTGGGTGTGCAGGGCACTTTCCACACATTTGCAAACAGATTTAATAATAAGGGGCTGTCTGACTCAATGTGTCAAACTCCCTGCTAGCTGCACAAGAGAATATCGGGGAAGGCGACATAATACAAAGCAATGCAAGGTCATGAGTTCTTCTCTTCGCTGTTCTAACACATGATACAATTTTCCTTCAAATGGAGATTTCATAGAAATATAATCAACCACCTAAAGAGTAGCTAGGCTTGAAACATTTCAGAATAAAAATTAAGCTCAGAGGAGATGGGCACAGCAGACTCTTCTGTTTTGCCCCTTGATGAATACAGACAGGAGGTATAGTAAAGTGGAGAGAGGATTGGCCCTTGGGCCCCAAAACCTGGTATAGAATCCCTGCACTGCCACCAACCACCAACCAACACACAAATCAAAGCCACTTAACCTTTATGACCTTCAATTACAAAACAAGATAAAAGAGTTAGAAGCACAGAACACTCCATACTCAGGCCGTGGTGTTTGGAGATTCCTAGGTGAGAGTGTGTGTGCCTTGACATACAGATGTTAAATGGTAATTTAGAGAAGTGCTCTTCTTCTGGGATCCCAAGTTAAAAATTATGTATCATCTCTTATTTTTCCTGTGGTGCCTCTCATAGCACTTAACTCAGTGTAAAGCACATCAGATACCTGCTAGCAATATGCTTATTCACACAAGCAGCAATGGAGACCTCAGTCAATGGAGTCATGCTGGTAGCCCCTCCACTCACCCTCTCTGTAACCTTGGGTGAGATGACCTTGGGAACATAGTTTCCTTCAGGGGATAATACGGTGTCTACATTATATGTAGAGTAAGGGAGCTGATACACGTAAAAACCATGCAAGGAGAAGAAACCATGCAAGGAGATGGGAATGGAATCCAGAGATGCAAGAGGCCCAGATCCTGTATGGAAGAGACCATGCACCCTCAGGAAGAACAGGGGGGACGAGGCAGGGTAGGGAGAGAGGCGGAGCACAGTTCATGTGGGCTTCTGGATGTACTCCAAAATCTGTATTTTTAGTTACCTTAAACATGACCTTATGCTTCCACAGCAAGAAATGGGATCTAAGAGGTGCATAATCTTGACTGGACCCAGCCACACCTCTCCCTGGGTGTCCTCTAGCAACAATTACCAGTACAGGTCAGCCTCATATTTCCTTTTCTTTTTTTTTTTTTTTTTTTTTTTTTTTTTTATTTATTTTTGGGACAGAGAGAGACAGAGCATGAACGGGGGAGGGGCAAAGAGAGAGGGAGACACAGAATCGGAAACAGGCTCCAGGCTCCGAGCCATCAGCCCAGAGCCTGACGCGGGGCTCGAACTCACGGACCGCGAGATCGTGACCTGGCTGAAGTCGGACGCTTAACCGACTGCGCCACCCAGGCGCCCCGCATGTTTCCTTTTCAATGAAAAGAGATAAAACTATTCTTTGGAAAGATGTGTGGTGTAGTAGAGAAAGCCTGGAATTTAAACTGGGATTGGTTTTGAATTCCTGACTTACTGACTGGGTCCCCAAGACAGATGATATCATCTCTGAATTTCTTTTCCAACGTCAAAGGCACAACTATCTCATGGGTATATTGCTAGAGGTAAATGAAATAAAAGAACATGGAATCAATGTGAAAACTATGATGCTCTGTGAAGCCTTGTTAATTATTTGGACTTGGAGTGAAAAGAATATTAGATTGGAAAGAAGAGATTTCAGGTGTGGGCCCTTATGAGAAATGAGAAAAATCACACTTCACTATACCCCATTACAACAACAACAACAACACACACACACACACACACACACACACACGCACACACAGGCTGGTGTTGAGCAGTCATTGTGACATTGCTTTGTGGATTTATTTATTTACTTATCAGATAGTTTTGGGCATCACAATTTTATAAATGTTTTGAACAGGAGAAGAAAGGTGGAGAAAGAGCAGGTATCTTTGGGAAAGATACCTTCACCAAACAGGTCTGACTGCCACCGAGTGAATAAAACTACCTACTAATCAAATGCATCATTAAAAGTACAGACATTAGAGCCCAGTGCTGACAGGTTTATGAGCAAGACATTTGCAGTTAATTAGGATATACTGCCTTTGTAGTTGGGATTGTGTCAGGGGTATTGTTGACTTCTGCTAAATAACACCTGCTTCCACTGTCATGGCACCTGGGAGCTTGGGCCATTCTTTGGGGCTCTTCTTAGCCTGGTGGCCTGATGGGGCCATCCCACATTGGACTGTGTAGCAGATAGATTCTTTTACAAAGAACAACAGCAACTTTTGTGGAAATATATCCAAATAAATTATGGGCCAAAATAGGTGTTGCACTTCCTTTTGGACTGGAGAGAGGGTCATGGAGGGTGAGGATGCAGCTGCATTTCCCAGCTGCTGCACTAGCCTTTGTAGAAAGGATGTGAGGGGGTTCAGAATGTGCTCCCCCAAAATATACCGCATTGTCACATTGATTATTTTGGGCTGAAGGCACTTGAGAAACAGCAGGTGCACAGAGGGGTCTCTGCCCCCCACCCTTTTCTACCTAAACGCAGGACATGAAATTTCCCATTAGAAAATTTCCCTGTACTAGGAAGAGAAGAACATTCTTCTCACCAAGGACTGGGAGCACCAAAATGGATCTGTACAAACAGATGTACTAAAATAACACTGATTTTTCACTAGTTTCCTTCATGTATTTTCTAGTCACTATCCAAATTTTACTGTCCCTCACCCAAGCACCTTTTTACTATGTCTTGCCTAGTGTCCACAACATATTGCTCTTTATTAAAGTGTAGATAAGCCCCTGGGTCTAACCTCTTCTTTCTATGAAGACCCCCAGTGTCATGTAAAAACTATTAACATCAAGGGGCACCTGGGTGGCTCAGTTGGTTGAGCATCTGACTTCAGGTCAGGTCATAATCTTGCATTTGTGGGTTTGGGCCCTGCATTGGGCTCTGAGCTGACAGCTTGGAGCCTGGAGCCTGCTTTGGATTCTCTGTCTCCCTCTCTCTCTGCCCCTTCCCTGCTTGCCCTCTATCTTAGTCTCTCAAAAAATAAAATAAAATGTTAAAAAAAATTAAGAAAAAAATATTAACATCAAGTAAAATTTATATGCTTTTCTCCAATGAAACTGTATCTTGTCAACTCAAGTCATAGGTCCTAATTATAGAACTTGAAAGGGTAAAGGAAAAGTCTTTCCTCCTCTTCTGATAAAACCCAGATTGCCCAGGGCATGTCACCTGCCTGGACCATTGGCTGGCTCATGTTAAACAACACTCAGAACAACCGGGACAGCTGTTCTCTCCTGCTCTCCAGTTCCTGTCATGTGCTAGATAATTGAAATGGTTGCACAACTGAAATGCCACCAGCATTAACCTGGAGAGGGACAAAGTTCCCAACTAGACCATCTCGGGCTCCAAGACAATGGGGATACTGTTATAGGGACAGAGATCAGAATTGTTGGGATTTTGTCTGTCTTAGTGGAAGCTGATGTTGTTCCTCAGACCCAGTTCTTCTTTGAAAGAGTCCAGTTCCTCAATTCCCTCAAAAACACCTCAATTTCCATTTTTAAATAACTAACAAAAATCTTTGGAAACTGCCTTTAAAAAGTTGAAGGATTATTTAGCAGGTTCTTTTGCTTCTGGGCAGTATTCTATCAGCCATTGAAAACTTGCTATTTTTCAGGCTACCCACTATTTTAACCTAATGACTCATAGAATCATAAAAAATTCAGGAAATAAAGCAGGCCATCTAGCATGAAGCCCAGAAAGCTAAGGGATATATCCAAAGTCACACAGAGAACTTCTAATGGAAGGGACACGATTGGGAAAAGGTCTCCCAACTGTCCAGACCAGCACTTGTATCCTGCACTCCATGGGGACCCAATTCCTCTTCGGATATAGTTCAGAGTGGCTGATCATCTCCCAACTTGTGGGCCTTTCTGCATGTTTGAAGATAGTAAATCACCCTCAGCCTCTCTCCTCCACATTAAATAATGCTAGTTCTTTAGCCTTTCTTTGGAGCTTTTTATTCTCCAAACTCCTTAATCACCTTGGAATCTCTTCAAGCCATTGTTATGTATCTGATCTGAGGAGGGAGTCAACAAAATCTTCAAAGCAGAAGAAAGCATTCATTTGATGGAAACGCCTAGGAGTAACAATCAAAGCCCTGAGTCGTCCCTGGCCAAGCCATTTCCATGTTGCCCATGGTCTGCTGCCATTTCAGAGGTACCACCTGAGGAAGGTGGAGTGTTCCACTCTAATGCTGTGTTACCTTCTGTTGCAGACATTTGTTGAGGTTGCTGGGTAATTGAATGACTGACAGCAGTTATCAGGAGCTGTGCACCAAGATAAGAGTAATCAAATTTCATGCTTCAGGGGCTCAGTAGCTTTGGCTGGCCACCTGGGGCGGGGGGTGGTTTACAAAGAATTCCTTTCCCCACCCGACCACACTATCTTTCCCTACAAATAGTTCTGTACAATTGGTCAGTTGTGTCTTGTGCTTTTGTGTTTTGCTCTGAAGAGCCCAACAGAAGAAATTCCTGGAGGCAAGGAACCCTTGGTACAAGTCCAACTTGGGCCAGTTTATCTCATGAAAATCAATTCCTATTTTTCCCACTCCCTTTCCTGACAGGTAGTTGATTATTCTGTAACCCTAGCACCAGACATTTACATGGGGGGAGGGAAATGAGAACAAAGGTAGGGAAATAAAATGCAAGAAAGGAAAATGAAGAGAAAAGAGAGGAAGGAAAAAGCAAGTAGGAAAGAATCAAACATATTCAACTCAGACAGGAGGGCAGAGCAGCAATGCTTATGTCCGCACCAGCACCCAAGCTGCTTTACAAGATGCAACAAACGTCAGAGCACACTGCGTGCAGCTGCTTGTAGTGCTGGGAGAGATCATCCTGTTATGAAAATGAACCGAGGCTCAACAGCCCCCATTGGATTACTCCTTGTGGTCCTAAACAAAGAGAGACACCCATTAGGGACCAGAGAACTTCCTTGTCGACAACTGGATGCTATGGTCATTTTGGATTTATCTAGTCAGAGAGCTATGACCAGTGGGTGGTCTAGGTCTAGGATCAGTTACCAGCTCAGACTGGAAGTAGCTGAGCACTGGTCTCCTCCTTTGTAAGTGGGAGGGCTTGAGCTAGGGCACATTCTGTGTTAGAATATCTAGGATTGTGAGCAAGAGGTCCACTTCCTGAGCTGAGAAGCCATAAGAAATGCTTTAGAATATGAAAGCTTCTTGCTGAAAAGATGTCTCTAGAAGTGATACATTTTAAAACAGGACAAGTTATAATTCCATTGCTGTTTCTTATTTTAAAATTATTTAAACAGGAGGAAATGTTTGTGTAAATAACACTGAGCTTCAGGTTGAGACAGCACAGAGCACCCACAATATGCACAGAGGGGGTGTGGAGGCCTGGCCTGCATGCCCCTGGCAGGTGTGTCCCATACCACTAACAACCCTCCCTGTAACTTAGCAAAGATTCAGTAAGCATTTATTGAGAAGTTAGTACATGCCAACTCTGCCCTGAAGAAGTAAATGCAATGATATGCTACAAGTGCTGGGATTAAAGTTAACACAAGATCTGTGGGTTGAGTTGGAAGAACTTTTCTAGATAGAGGGATTGGAGTGCCTGCATCATGGGAGGGGCAAGGTCAGGTTAAAGGTGGGCGAGAGTTATGGAAGGGCTATTGTTTCTTGTTAAGTAGACAGCAGAAAGTAATTGGAGACTCCAAGACACTTGCAGAAATAACTTTCAGATTCCAGCCCCCTTTTAGCTTTCCTCTTTTCAAGTCATGTGACCCTACAAGGGGTCCTTGTCCTGGCCATACAAAGCTGTGAGTGTATATTCATGTGGAGAACACAGACCACTGTGGGTTGAGGCTGAGAGACTGCATCTATCCACCCCATTGCCAAAACCCAACCAAATGCAGAGACAGAACTAGGATGCATTTGATGCTAGTGGAGAATGAGATATAGTCAAGGTCCTGAAATAGGAGCTTACTCTGATCAGATGTCAATATTTACTTTTCATTGCATTGTCATTACATGCTAAGTACTACACTAAATGTTTTACAAAAATCTCATCTAATCCTCATACAAACTGTGACAATGGATGTAGTAGTACTCATAGTTCTACATGGGGAACTTCAAATGTGTTAAATAAGTCCAGTGTCACACAGCTAGTTGGTTTCTGAATCAGGATGGGATTTTAGGTTTGTTCAACTATGGCCCACACTTGACCACAGTCCCACTCTGCCATTTGAGTTATAGCCCTGGATGAAACCACCAGGCATTCTGGGCTTTCCTTCTCAAAAAGGGTCTAGATCTGTGCTATCCTATACAGTAGCCACTGTCCATATGTGGCAATTAGGCATGAGAAATGTGGTTAGTGCAAACTGAGATGTGCTCTCAGTATGAAATATATGCTTATTTCAAAGACGGTACAAAAAAAGCATAAAATATCTCAATAAATTTATGTTGCTAAAATTATAATATCGTGGATAAGTCATGTAAGCTAACTTACTAAGGCCAATTTCACCTATTTACTTTTTTAAAGACTAGCCCTAGAAAATTGGAATCACATGTGTGGCTCACGTTATACTTCTATTGGACAGCACTGGTCTGAGCTGGTGCTCTGATTTCCTAGACATCCATAGGGAAACAGCAGGCTTGCATCTCCTTTCCATGGACTGTCCTTAAACAGACTGAAGATGGCCACTGAGAGGAGTTTCCTCGGCCTCTATGTCATGGAGTAGTGTTTCCATTTAAGTGGAAACTCATCAGAGGCTCATGGAGGGGAGAAAAAAGACAGTATTCTGTGTTCATTAGTTAATATTTGCAAAGTGCTTTGAAGATGAAATGTGCTACATAAATGCTAATAATAGCTATACTTCTGTACTTCTGTGGGCCTTTCATCTGGAGATTTCAAAGTCCCTATCACAGGCAGGCATTATTGTTCTATTACTTTAACATTAATTGTGCCTCATTGGAGCACTGAATCATTATCTCCCTTGCTACCAGGCTTGAGAGTAGCTGGGGAGAGAGAAAGTAACAGGTTGCCTGTGGTCAGGGAAGAGCAGTAGACACAGGCTGGGGAGAGCTTCCCTCCTTGCATCCAGCCTGGGTCTCAGGTAAAGTTATCTTGGAGGACTGGACTCACACATATACAGAGGGGGATCCTGAGAACTTGCACCAAATAATTCCTTCCTCAGTGTTCTCTCTGCATTCCCTGTGAATTTTTCACAGAGCTGACACCTAACAAGCACTCAGGTGCTCGCTGGTTGACTGAGCTGTTTGGTGGAGAAGGTTATCTGTCAGGAATTGTTAACCTTGGTGGCAGACAAGACAGCTTGACACAGGACATAGCACTTAAATATGGTGTTCAGTCCAATCAGACCAGCCTTTGCTTGGACCCCTACCATTTCCTGGAGCCTACAGCAGGTTGACATGAGGGAAGTGACATCTGATGCTGTGCTTAATCAAGCAAAGGGAGAAAGCCTGCAAAAATAGAAAGGGGGCATACTCCATGCAAGCTCCCTGCAGCCTGACCTCAGCCCAGCCTCAGGTGTGAAGTACTTGAGGAATGCCACAACTAAGGCCACTGGGTCAGCTCTCCAGAAGACACCCTACCCCCTGCCTGCCAAGTGTGAAAGACCAAAAAGTAGGGTTGCCCACCAGGTGCAAAGCCACAGTATGACATCCCCTCTGAGGAGAAATTCCTTTATGCTAATTAAAGCCACCAGGAAGTCACAGTGTGAGATGACACAGCTGGATTCCCCACTGCTCAGGAAGAACTGCTGGAGATGCCTAATCTCTCACCAAGTGAGAAAGAGAATGAGGGGGGTGGGGGCAGAGCTCAGGGACACAAAAGAGCACCGGAGTGACAAGCACTCCACCATCAGGTGGGGGCTGTGTGTGTGTATGCAAGCTTTTATAAAAAAATAAAATAAAATGTGTCATTTCAGATTGGATAAATTGAACATTACTAATTAAGAAATTACTTAATTATGGAGAAGAAAATAAAATGAAGGTATTTTGCCATTGAGGGAAAAAAATCTTTGATTTGCTAAATCAAGGAAATGATTAGATTCAAACATTAAATAATGGGAAATGGCTCCAACAAAAACATTAGATGTGCACAGTGCACAGGCCTCCCTAGAAGCCCTACCGTTCCCGGCAAATGCTCTGTCTTATGTGCTGCTTCCTTCCTGTACAAGAGTCTTGTGTGGAATGGACTGAATACCCCTCACCCTTTGTCATAGAGCGGAGCAGAAAACCAGACTTGCATGCACCCTATCTCATGCTAAGGAAATCTATCCATAATGTTTTATTCATCATTCCCCAACTATTTTTAATTCCTGCCCACCAAGTGTGGGCTTTCCCCAGGGCTCAATCAATTGCTTTCTTCTCACCCACAATTCTTCAGCTAGTAGATTACAAATCCTTATCTGTGGATCCATTAAACCAGTCATCAGAGCTATGGTCTCTCTGTCTCCCTCCAGCCGCCCCTCCCCCCACCCCTGCAAGCCTGCATTCTGCAGCCAGAAGTACCCACTACAGAGCAAAGTAGCCAGCAGACAGCACACCAGGCTTCGGCTTTGTGTGGGGGATATATAATTCCAATGTTCTATCTAACATTCTTTTTAAAATCAAGATAAGGAAAGGTCTTCTGCATTTCTTTATTTGAACACTGACCTAGCTCCCAGACATCACCTTTATATTGGTAATCCTTTTTTTTCCCCTCTAGCTGAGCCCTACCTGTCTCAGACACATTCATCATATAGTCATAGATCACCTCAAAAGTCAACATCATTCTCATTGCTGCCCCTTCTCCTCAGCCAACAAGTGTCTGTTCTTAAACCATTCCACTTAGTTTCAAAGAATTTAAAAATATCCCACATCTTTCCCTTCTCCAGGTTGAAAACTATAGCCTACTTTTCCTTATGGCTTTATCATTCCTCCATATCCAATCAGCTGTGAAGATCTGCCAATTCTTTCTTTGAAGCATAATACCCTATATTCATTTAGCAATTAGAGCTTCTAAACAATTCTCATACATTCCTCTTATTTGTGCTCTTAGGAAACTGATGAAATAGGCAGGCAAAATACCCTCCCTCCTTTTTGTTTTCAGTAGGTAGGGGAAAGGGGGCTCATTTCACATACTTTTCTTGGGAAGCCTCAATATCACTTCCTTGATCCCTGAAGACCAGTTTTGTGCTTCTTTTAACCCCTATATCATTCAACACTTTCTCTGTCATGAACACTAGGTATTGGTTACATGTGATCAGTAACTATTTACCACCACTTCCTCATTGTTCTGCAGTGTGCCTGTGAGATGGAAAGCACAAACTAAATTATTCCCCAATGAGTGAAATATGTGCATGGAAGTAAATGAGTGACATCATATTCCAAAGGTCACACAGCTAGTGAATGGTAGAGCCAGAGGCAAGACCTAGCTCTTCATTCTGCTGCATTGCAGACTAGTCCCCTTGGCAGATACTTCCAGTGCACTGTTGGATGAATTGTTAGAGCACATTTTAACATCACCGATCATGTCCTATAAGAAAGAAAAAAATTTGCTTCCAATTACCCAATGGTAAAGTCTATCCATGTATCAAACTAGCCCCTACTAACTTTCATGTCATATTAGGGAATTTTAGAGTCAAAGGAGGTCATAGACCATGTAAGAACAACTTCCTTCCCAAAGTCAGACTCTCTTCTGGGGTGCCCTTTTCCCAAAATCCAAAGAGAAGAGCATGGCACTGCCCACTGGCCTGTAGGCCATCTCTTATGGGACACCAACAAAGGGCACACTCTGACCTGCAGAACTCCTTGCTGCCACCAGCTTACATGACTCCAGTGACACATTGCACAGTCTGTTCTCTCCATACGATTCTCCAATACTACCTATCATATGGGGTCTAGATCAGGGTGCATCTTCAGAAAATCTTTCCCTGGTACCCACCCAGAGAACATCATACACCAACATCCCTTCTTGCAATCTTTTAAGGTGTATTTATCACCACATTCACACATAAGTCGTATATTTTAGTTAGCCTTCATAAATGTTTGTGACTTACAAGGCAGCTAAGTTGTAAAAAAATTTGGATCCTGTCTCCTCTTCTGACACCCAGAAAACAAATCACCAATATGTGTTAAGCATGCATGTGAGAACCCTGTGTGCTGGGTAGGTACCTTCATGCACATTTTATAAATATGTCATTTTACCAAGGTTTAGAGAATCATATAATTACATTATCAGTTAGAAAAGCTGAGCTTATGAGAGACAAGCGATATTTTCAAGATCAAAGAGTGAATTAGAGGTCACAGCTCTGGTTCTATTCCAGGTGCCCCGATTCACACTAGAGGATTTATATTATTTTGTTAAGGCTGCTATGATAAAATGACATAGACTGACTGACTCAAACAACAAAGATTTATTCCCTCACAGTTCTGGAGCCTAAAAGCTCAAAATAAAGATGTCGGCAGGTTTGTTCTCATCTGAAGCCTCTCTCATTGGCCTGAGGATGGCTGCCTTCCCCCTGTGGCCTCACATTTTCTCTGTGTGTGTCCCCAGTGTTTCTCCCTCTTTATATAAGGACATCAGTCAGTTAGATGAAGCCTGCCATAACCATCTAATTTTAACTTACCTCCTTAAAGGCCCTATATCCAAATTTGGTCACATTCTCAGGAACTGGTACTTAGGGCTTCAATATATGTATGGCTTTTGGAGGGGACACAGTCTGCTTATAACAGTATTCTTACTGCACTTTGCACATAATTGTTATATATACACTAAATACTAAGTGTAACTGAGAAACTGACCTATTAATTTTGGAGAGGGAATATTGTGATTGTTCTATTTTTTTGTTCCTTTGTTTGTGTTTGTCTTTGTTTTCCAGCTTAAAGTGACAAGAGATATTTGAACTTTTCCCAAGTCCCAGATTCAAAAGAAGTAAGGATACATTTCTTTTTTTTAAGGTGAAAGAAAAACGTCCAACAAAATCCAGCAGTACAATCAAAACAAGTTTCGCTCTGTTGCCTCTGCTTTCTTTTTTCTTGGTCTTTATTTGTCCCCAGACTCTTTGTGTCGGGGAAATGGGGAGCACATCTTGTGCTTGCTGCAGGCAATCACTTGGAGCAGGGAGATTCTTGTGAAATTCCAGAATCTGGTAAAAACTCAGGAGCCCAGGGCTCAGGGCAAACAAGGTATCCTTGAGAATAACTATTTTCTAATACTAGGTGCAAGCCTGAGAGAGTGTCTAGTACGGTACCAAAAACCCAGAGGTAGTCAGTATGCTAAATGAGGTGAGGTGAGTGGGGTTTCTGCTGTGGGGATGGAGAGAGCCATTCTTGGAAATGTGTGGGTTGTGCTTCCAGGCGAGCCACACAGAGAAGAGTGGGGATGATTTGCCACTTTCACCTGTAGTTATTTTTGTTGCAATAACTAGCCGCCAAATAACTTGATCCAGGGGACAAGAGGTGAGAACCATTTATCCTTCCAGGTGCAATGGAGCGAGGTACAGTGGCTTATTGCAAATGTGCTCACAGCAAGGTGAGGAGGCCCTGTAGACGGACCAGACATCTGCTTTTAGAAAGGGAGAAAAGCAGATAATGTTGAGAGGCAGGGAAAGGCAGAGCCAGGGCTCTGGATAGACAGAGAAGCCAGACACTCCCACAGGCTTCAAAGTCCCCATGTCAGTCTCTGCTTTGCTCTATTTAGGGCATTGAAAGTCCTTGCAGGGGATCTGGGAGTGGTTAACACAGCAAGTCATTTGCTTTGATTTGGATTCTCTTAGAAGCAGCTGCTGAGATAAGGGTATAAGGACAGTTTGTTTATTTAGGAGGTAAAGAAAAACACCTGTGGGGGAGCAGGGTCTTGAGACAAGGAAAGAAGGGCAACCTTCATCCCATCTGGTAACTCGAGGGCCAGTGTAAAACCCACACCTCAGTTATCCCACTGGAGGCAGGCAAGAACCACAACAATGTGCACACACCAACTGCTGCAGTCACAGGCAGATGGCTGCTCTGGGAGGTGGATGGGGGTACATCACCTCCCAGCCCTTCTGCCCTGTCTCCTGGACACAGAGTGGGCTCCAGCAGTAAATGGGTGGGCTCCATATTTAGGTGGAGAAACCCAGGTACTAACAGTAGGAATTCAGAGGACACAGGTGGGGTACACACAACATCTGGAGGGTAAAGACAGACTTTGGAATCAGACAGTGTGGCTTGGAGTTCTAGTTTGCCATTTAGTAGTAGAGTGCCCTTAGCCAAGTTACTTAATCTTTTATATCTCAATTTCTCCATTTGAAAAAGCAGAAATAGTAATGCATGGACGTGCCTGAAAGGGCTGAGGTAGGATGAAGTGAATTTATGCAATGCTCTGAGTATTTGCTAAGCACTCAGTAATGTTAGTTATTTGTATTGTTAACCACCAATATGATCACGACCAATGTGTTAACCTACCAAATTAGCGAAGAGTGTGTTCCTGAATGCACGAGGCCTAGAACAGGTAAGTTCTGGAGTAAATATAGAATGTGAAGTTGTCACGGAGGAGAATGCTTCCCAGAGACCCTACAGCCTGTCAGGAAATAGGCAATCTCTGTGCTCTTGCAGTAATTCACAAGGATGTGAGCAACCTCCCCTTAAGGATATCTTCTTCATGATTGTACTTAGCAGATGTTAAAGTAAGTCTACCATTGTATAAAAAATGACTTACTGAAAATTTGTGATCAGATCTTAAGGACACACCTCTCACCTAGTTATCTGGAGTATGTGGCTGTACAGAACAATGTGTCACTTTAATCATAGTCAATTCTCAACTGTCTGCACTATTGGGAAAGATTAAAGGTAGGAACGCACAAACCTTTGGATAATTCAATTTTTTTTTACAGTTATCTTTTAGGTACACTTAGGCACAGCAAATTTTCTTAGAGAAGTATTAAAACGGGTCTCTATTCCCTAAGCACACACCAGCTGGCTGTTGGAGAAGGCAGATCAAAGCTGCCTGAATGGTAAGGGAAGCCATCTGGGCTTCCCATTACTTTGGCCATTGATGTGGAGGACTACATGCACACCCAATGCAGCTTGTTGGCCCCAGGAAATAATGAGTCTTGGAGTCTCTGATTTAAAACCTCCTTGACTCCAATGTATTGAAATTTTCAACACATCCTTCCTACAGCTCAACAGTGGCTGAGTATGCATTCTTTCTTTTACCTCAAACAACTGCAGGGTTCTCTTTCCCAGAATTAAGAGGCTTGATGGGAAAATGGTCCAATTATTTCATAATAGGCACACAAATATGAAGAGTTCAAAATCCATTCAATGTAGATTTATTAAACTCTTATATTATGGATACCATGTTTGTTAGGCATTGGGGATATGTAGTCTCTGCCTTCAAATTGTTCTCAATTTAGTAGAAGGATAGAGAAACAAAAATAGTTTACATAGAAAACAATGTGATAATCACAAAATAGAAGGAGAGGCGAGAATCTATGGAAGTACAAAGGAGTGTTTTAATACATGCTAGTTCAGAAAAGTCTTTCCTGAGGTGATGATGTGCATGAACCAACATTGCCAGCCTCTTGGGCTGTGGCATTGCACATTATGTCAACAGCCATGATATGGACTATAATATAAGACAAGAATGAAAGTAGAAGGAGATGAAGACATCAAGTTTGATGGAGATGAAGTTAATGTATCTATGGAAATTCAAATGAAACATCCAATAGGAAGACAGCTATATAAGGCTGTAGCTCAGGAGAGAGTGAACACTTGAAAATATGGACACAGAGTAGATTGATTTATAAGCATGCTCTCAAGAATGAGAATAAAGATGCTAAATGATACCTTGAGAAACACCAACATGTAAAGGGTGTGCTAGGTATAAAATTGAAATGGAGAGCCCAGAAAAGTAAGAGAAACACTAGGAGAAAGAATGGTGCTACATCTTCCATGAAAGCATCCACCCATTCAATTACACATAAATCATAAATCTAATATGTGTGCTAGGCAGTAGGTTTAAAATGTGTATCAATAAAGACATGATTTCTCCATGTAGTTACAGTACAATTGGGGAGATGAATATTTATCCAATAATCACAGAAATGTACTTTTTTTTTTTTTTTTTTTGCAAGCAGTGTTAGGAAGGAGGCTTTGAGTTTTAAAGAGAAAGGGGAAGAGCAGTTGATTGCATCAATGCCAGAGAAATGTAAAATAAGATGAGTACAAGACTGGGCATTGGAAGACCATTCTGGTTTTAGTGAAAGGAACGTGAGCAGACAAGGACATAAAGAAGTTAAACTCCTGTAGCTTGATGAGTGCTCAGAAAGTGAGGAAACAAATAATGAGTATAGATTATGCTTTCACCCAGTGAAAGAGCAAGAAAGTTGAGGGAGGTTTTTGAAAAGATGGGAACGACTTGAACATATTGTTTCACTTGAAGAAAATGACTAAATAGATAATTTTGAAAATAAGTAGAGCATATTGGTTCACTAATGGAGTTGACTTCATATAAAGTGGGCTTACCTATAACCAAGATGAGAGCCACTTCTTTGACTAAGATGGAATGGAAGAAGGCAAGGGGGATATGAATGCAGATAAATTTGTAAATGGGAGGTAGGTAAATAATTTGAGGGAAGTTACACATGATTACTTCATTGATGAACTTGGGGCAAGGTCATCTGTTGAAAATGAAAAAAAAAAAATGTATAGGAAGCCTGAAGGGAGTGGTAGATTTGAAATAGTCAAGGTAGAGATGTACCAAGAAATGCAAAGGGCACAGATTTAGCTCCCAGTCATAACTTTATAAGGATACCAGTCTACACAGCTAAATAATTTCCCTGCAGCAGTGCTTGGAATCCTGGATATAAAGAAGATATGATGATGTGGAGGGTCAGCAGTGAGGTGGTTCAAGGCATCTGTGGCAAAAAGAAAAGGTGGTAGGTAAGTTGAGTGTGTTCTAAAATGGATACAGAAGTTAGGTGGAACCAAGAAGAAACTGGCAGACCTGGACAAAAGGAAATAATCTGAGGACTTTTAGAAATGGTAGAAGAGTTGAGGATATGATAGAAGATCAGGGTCCATAGACAGAGGAAATGATAGTATCAAACAGTGGAGTTTAAAGTCACAGAAGTTTCAAGTAACTTCCAATTTCAGCGTGTGGTCAGGAGAGTGGACTGCTGAAAGGGAGCGAAGGTGAAGGTCTTCAGAATACAAGAGAAGTTATGGGATTAAAGTGCTATATGTGTCATCTACTTGAATGTGACCATGTTTGGGAAAAATGGCAGGATTTCATTACCTACCACTGTAGAGTTCTTTGGGCATACAAAATCAGTTATTTCTTCTAGCCCCTCTTTTGAAACCACCTGGAGCCCATGCAACAAAACCCACAATAAGAAGAGCTACTGACCCATCCCATTTGACTCTTGAACAAACAGACTTTTTTTTGATATATCTCTTGCTCTAGAAGAGATACTTTACAACAGGGTTGAGGCAACCCAGACAAAGGCAATAGAAGGAAAGCTGACAATGTCACCACCCATTTCTGATCTTTTTGACAGTTCATATTTTAAACTTCACCTACCAGAGCTGTCAATTCAATCTAGACTCCCTCTGAAGATGTGATTGGAACCAGACAGCTCCATGGTAATTCTATCATCATTAAACAGTTCTATAGCACTTTAGAATGTCAAAGCACTTTATGACTCTTCTTATTAATTTTTTTTTTCACATAACAATGCCAGAAGGCAGTCCAACAGTCTGAGCAAGACTTGTCAGAAGCGTGATGAAAAGAAAATGGACTATGGGAAGAAGTTAGATCAGGACTTAGCCAAGAAGAAACAACACAGTTCAGATTACCAACTCTGAGCTTGGGAGATACCATTTAATAACCCCCAGTTACCCAACGTCCCTGGTTGGAGGCAGTGAAGGAATCAACCAAAGAGCCAAATTCAGCTTATCCTCATGTAGCACAAGTTTGTTCCACACATCATAGATGCTCAGAATGTAACAAAGTAAACACATCCATGTGACCCCAGGTCCCTCTTAGGTAATAACATGGGTATGTCTATCTTTTAAATTTTTCTTTGAGCTTGGGGGTATCTAGGTGGCTCAGTCAGTTGAGCATCCGACTTCAATGATGGCTCAGGTCATGATCTTATGGTTCGTGAGTTCGAGCCCTGCGTTGGGCTCTATGCTGACCACTCAGAGCCTGGAGCCTCCTTCAGATTCTGTGTCTCCCTCTCTCTCTTCCCCTCTGCTGCTTGGACTCTATCATTCAAAAATAAATAAACATTAAAAAAGAGTTTTAAAAAAATAATTTTTTCTTTAAGCTTAACATTTATCATTTGTGTCCACTATATTTATGATATAATTCATTGAGCCATTTACTTTAAAAAGGAAGAGGTTTACAAGAGAGTGAATCTTTCCATGTTTTTTGAACAATAACCTATAATTCTATATCAGCCAGACTAGCAATCCAGGTTTTGTATGAAATAAATTTTCCATCAATAAAGTAGGAAAGAAGAAAGGAAAAGAAAGAAAAGGAAGGATGGAGGAAGAAGGGAGAAAAGAAGGAAAGAAAGAAGAAGAGTACAAAGAGATAAAACAAAAATCTCTTCAACATGGAAGATTTTTAACATAGTTCATTGTGACAGTAAATTAAGAAAGTAAGCAGAAACATCATCCTATTATTTCCTCTATTGGACTGAAAGACTACAGTGTTTACTAAGGACCAAATCAGGAGAGATTTCCTTAATTAGAATTTTTTTCAAGCTCATAAAAAGGGCACCTGAAAGGAAAGAAAACATTTTTTAAAAAGCAAAGAAAGAACTGTAATTGGCAGCTCTTCTTTAATTGAATTACTATGACTATCATTAGCAATGGACCTCTAGGATTCAAAATGCTTGCCACCCTTGCAGTCCCTTTCCACTTCTCATCTCTGCTGCACCTGTCAACACAATACTGTACTGAGAAGGAGGAGGACTGGATTTCTGCAACATGTCCTAGTGTGGCCCTAGGGGAAAATGGCCTAGTGTGGCCCTAGTGTGTCTTTGGGGAAAAGATGTCCACTGGGAATAAGAGAAACCTTTGTCCTTTGAGTAGTATGAACCCATGGACACGTTAGTGACCCTACCTGGTTTATATGAAAAATTCCATATTCACATGGATTGCTAAAAGATTATTGGAGAAGGAAATTTCTCAGCAAACACAGGAAACCTCAAGGATGCTCAGTAAACATGTTTTTAGAGAGCTGAAGACTCTATGTAGAAATCTTTTAAGACACTCTGGGTTTGAACATGGACCATTTTACAGGGCAGAAAAAGAGGAGTATAAGGCAGAATTGGAGACAGAGCAGAAGGTTTAGTGTCCCAAACAGACAAATATCTATAGGGACAGAAACAGAGCCAATTGTGCATTCTCAATGTTAGATGGTGTGGAATTCTAGTCAACAGCGCTGTCCTGGCACTTATTAGGAGAACACAGAAAAGCAAAGCCTTTCTGAATCTGTTAGAAAACAGCAGGATGGTCCTGATGAGGCAAAAAGAACCATGTACCTTTTCTGTGAGACAGAAAGTGATAGATAAAGATGAGGAACTCCCAACCTTGTTCCTTCATCCTCTACCCTTCAAGTGCCCACACGAACCAGACCTCGTTGTGTAATTTTGGAAGCCCTGGAAGAGTTTTCTTAGGTTTGTGTAAAGAAACACATACGATTGCTGGAATCACAATTTCTCAGAAAAGTCAGTATCAAAGAGTTTGCTAACGTCATATCTCAGAGAATCAAAATGCACTAGGCTTTAAGAGGAGCTAAGTTCTCAGTCCTTTGAACCACCCTTAATGTGGAGTCTAATGCATGTCTGTCTTTCTAGAATAGTCAAATGCCTCTTGGTTACCCAGAGAGGGAAGGCTGGAAAGGTGCACAGAGGCTCATGCTATTAATAAATAGTTATTTCAGACTGCGCAAAATAGGTAGATGTGAGTCCCATCTTTTGTCTGAGAGTGGGATTCTATTGAGAAGTAAGGTTTGATTTCACAGCTGCTGTGCAGGCAAGCTTCCCACCAGAATCTGCAGGGAGTGAATCTTTTAGGAAAACTGCAGCCTTAGGCAGGGAGATTTCTGGAGGGATACCAAGAAAGCCTACCCATTAAAACCTCTGCAGTGGTAGAAATTTCATTTCTTAAAATAAATTATATTAGGTACCAGCAAGGTTAATCTTTTTAAGACATCAGAAATAATTCCTAATGGAAATTTCTAAAGTACATATACACATACATGCATACATATTCTCTACTAATATAAGACAGACAAACTAGACCAGAAATATAAATAGAAGGTATAGCACAATCTCCACTAGATTTCTCATAATATTTAATATGAACGTTTTATCCAGTTTAGGTATCATCTAATTATAAGGTTGGTGAAGCTTCAGGGAAACTATGCAATGGAGTTCAGAATCACATTTCCCTTTCCTTATAAAGTGTATATTTGGTTTATTTTCAAATTTGCTGTTGCTCTACATTCTTGTAAATTAAGCTGTCACCCATCAGCAACTGAAGTCACCTGATCAGGTGCTGTAATGCTTAGCTGGGGATGGGCAAACCTCTGGAGGCCCCATTTCTGATTAACTTTCTTAGTTCAGATGGTTCTCAGCATTGCCCTAAATGTTTTTAATTCTGACTATCTTCTCTAGGAATCTCATTACTATTAGCTACTGGGCTTTGCTCCACAGAACCTCCCATCTGGCTTCTGCCCATTCCCCTGTGCTTCTAGTCACAAATGCCAGCATCATGGCCTTTTCTTCTTTCCCTGTTTGCTGAGTAGGGGATTGGGTAGAAGGGATAGGGATCAATATCTTAATGAGGTACAGCAAAATATAGGTAGACTATGTTGACCCTAGATTCTGTGCAAGTGTCCTTATTTTCTCTTGTGCTTAGAATGCATTAGAATAAGAACTGGAATTAATAAAAATAGGAATGCTCATGTGATTAATGATGAAAATAATGATAAGTGATCTTTTGGAATGACTACAATATGTCTTATACAGTGCAAGTCACTTTTTAAATCTTCACTACAAGCAAAACTTGAAGCTCCACAGTTAGGTGGTAGTGCTTATTTTATCATTTAAAAAAATAAGAAAATAAACAAAGAAGTAAAACAAAGCAAGCAAGCAAGAAATAAACAAGATATGTGGAGTCCAGGGAGGTATTTGTTTAAGGTTACCACATATTTCCTTCCTTCCTTTTCTTCTCTCTCCCCTTTCCTCCCCTTCTCCCCACTCCTTTCCCCCTTCCTTCCACATACTTACAGTGAGGAACAACTACACTCAAGTGTGCTATGGGCAAAATCTACAAAGATGACCATGATGTTGGTTCTACCTTCAAAGGTATGCAATCAGCTGAGCGACAACAAAACTGGTATTAGAAATTTTCAAGGAACATCAAAGGAGGGGGGATTCGTTTTCACTAGGGTTATTAGGAAAGCTTTAGAGAGGAGGTGACACTTGAATGGGGCTTTAAATAACGAGTATTTAATCCCCCAGGGAAAAAGAAAAGGACATTCCAGGCAGCCTCGAAAGCAAGAGCAGCCCCCTTAAGAAATCATGATTAGCAGGAGTTTGCTCCATTTCACACTTCAACCCACACTCATCTTACCAGGGCATTTCTACTTGTCTATGGGACAGTCAATGAGGGTAACTTTGGGGTCAGATAAGGTTAGCATTCGGGGGCCACACCAAGGAACATGGATTTTATCCTCCATGCACGAAAGGTTCTTCAAAGAAGAATGGTAAAATATGTGTTGTCCAGAAGGACAGCTCTGGAACAAATGGAGGCTAGGATGGAGAATTGGGTGGGCGCCTGATGCTGTAATGACAGTCCAGGGCCAAGGAAGCTGAGGATAAGCCTGAGGAGAGAAGAGAGGAGAGGGGCCAGCTAGAAGACAGGTCTCCTTAGACTGTACTTGACTCCTAAATGGCTGGGGTGAAGGGATAGAGGAGTCTGGTGAATCCATAGTTTCAAGCTGGGGCATTTGTTCGTCCGGGGGTAGCTGGAGGGAGACAAATTTGCATGGGAGTATACTGGAAGTGACACAAGCAGAGGGGAGCCACAGAATTGGTAATCTTTACCTTGCTTCATGAGGCCCCAGAGAATCTTCATAAGGAACACTAAATTATATATATGTTTGATGAGCCCATTAAATATACCACTGAGTTCAAAAAGTGGGAAGAATCTGGCAAACAGACAAAATAATAGACAGGCAAGCCAAATTAAGAATCTGCCTTGATTCAAAGTCGTGTTGGATTTTTAAAAATCCACAAAAGGAATAGGGTATAATGAAGAATTAAGCTTTAAATATAACCTAATACCCATCTAATTAGGATAATAAAATATAAGGAGTGCTGTGCCATCGATATGCTAATGTAACTCAACCTGCCACCTTCTTTTCTCACACTCCTATCGGAAACTTGTCCAGTGATGACACGAGCTGGTTGGTAGACAGGAATGGAGGTATACAGCACACAACTGGGCCCCAGAATGCTTAAATAGTAACGTCTTCTCCCTTGCTGCCTGAGAAAGGGATTTAATGCTGTTTTACAGGGAGAGTCAGAGTATGGCACAGAGATTGATTCCTTTTAGGTTCATAGTCTTATTAGGAAGGAGAGGATCCCTCCAACCAAGATTTTATTTGTCTCTATTTTATTTTCCTTTTCTCTACTTTTAACCTGAGACTGAAAACAAACAAGTGCTTTTTAAAAAGGAGATACACATATGGGACTACATGAAAACCTGAAACTTTGTGACAAAGTCAAAAGACAAATAAGAGATTTATTTAAAAAGAGAGAGAGAGATTTACAAAGAAGAGGCCATACATTAAAATAAAGAAGAAAGAAAAAAAAAAGAACTCTTGCAAATTAAAAAGAAATGATTGATAAACAAATTAAAATGTGCAACAAACGGATTATTCACAGAACAAGTACAAATGGAAAGGTGACATGAACTTGTGTGCATCTCTGCAGTAGTTTGGGACACACAAATCACAGCCTGCTGCTCCACACTCAAGACTGGGCAGATGCTTTCAAGGCTGAGACCACCTACCGCTGGCAGGGAAAGAATACTTTTTTCAGTGTGATGTTACAAAACCAGGAGGACTGTACATGTTTGTCTCTATCTTCTTTTTCTTACTCCAGTGGTACCCCATGGAAATCCCTCCAAATTTTCTGGCCTAGTTTGAATTTATCCTTTTAGAAGCTGCATAAATTCCTTGCTGTAAGTATAACCTCATTCACTCTACCATTTACCTGTTTGGCAGGAAGCGAGGCTTGAGTGACCGGAGGATGACCTTAGACGTCCTGATGGAGATGCCCACCCAGAGATCGCCCAGGGACCACCCCATTCCACCCATCTACCAGTCAGAGGAACACCCGAGCAGAGGAAGAGTTAAAGAGTGTTGAACTGGGGCGCCTGGGTGGCGCAGTCGGTTGAGCGTCCGACTTCAGCCAGGTCACGATCTCGCGGTCTGTGAGTTCGAGCCCCGCGTCAGGCTCTGGGCTGATGGCTCGGAGCCTGGAGCCTGTTTCCGAATCTGTGTCTCCCTCTCTCTCTGCCCCTCCCCCATTCATGCTCTGTCTCTCTCTGTCCCAAAAATAAATAAAAAACGTTGAAAAAAAAAATTAAAAAAAAAAAAAAAAAAAAAAGAGTGTTGAACTGTGCAGAAAGCAGCTGCTTGTTCTGATTTGACTTCTGTCTCTAGATCAGAAACAACGTTGCAGTTTTCTACCCCTTGCAGATACAGTATTTTGAATTCACCTTGGGAAAGCACACGCCTAATTAGCTAATTATTGTGTAATACAGGCTTATCACTCAAAGTTGCCACCCTAGGACACACCCAAAAGAAAAAAAAATGAGGTAACCTCACACTCCAGACTTTTCAGGGCCCTTGTCCCTTTTGACTGCCCTGCTCCTTCCTTGGAACACACTTTAATAAACTTTGCTCTGCTTTACTTTCATTTCACAGCCCTACAATTCTTCACTGTGGCAGCAAAAGGAACCAAGGCCTCTTTCCTTTTCCATCTCACTCTTGGTAACATACCTACTAGTGGACATTTATTTATTTATTTTGCTGCCAAAACTATAATAGCGCAAGTCAAAAATACGTACTTTTAATTATATTGCTTTTATTTTTATGGGATAGTTTTTTCCAGGTCTTCTAAGATTTAGGATTGCTAATGAAATCCTAGTATTATATGTATTTTTAGTTTATTTATTTATTATTATTATTATTATTATTTATTTATTTTAAAGTGAGAGAGAGGGAGAAAATGAGCACATGAGCAGGGGAGAAGGGACAGAGGGAGAGAAATAATCTTAAACAGGCTCCATGTTCTGTGGAAAGTCTGATGTGGGTCTTAATCCCAGGACCCTGGGATCATGACCTGGGCTGAAATCAAGAGCCAGACACACCACATGGACTGACCTACCCATGAAGTAAAGAGCACAAGCTCAAGAGCTCAGCTGCCTGGGCTCCATTTTGGCTTTGCCACAAACTTTGGGCAAATTATTTCAACTTTCCATGCTCAGTTTCCTTATCTCTAACACTGAAGTATGATATCTCCCTCAAAGAATTTTTTACAGTATTTAAATGAGTTCATATCTGTAACTAATGCACTTGTATTGATGTATATATAACTATATGTGACATACATTAATATATGTATCATAACCCTTGCAATGATCATTCCTTAGAGAAAAGACACTGAAGACTATGATAAGAGCTCATTTTATAATCTTATTTTTCATTTTCCTCACCTCTGATGGTATGTGGGATGATTTTAAGTGGTTTTATACATAGATATATAACTATACCATATATAGTTGTATATCTATCTATATATAGTTATATATCTATATATGCATGGTTATATATATATGAGATTATTTAAATTTATTTCATTTTTATATGAGATTATTTTAATGTTATTCATTTATTACAATTAGAACAGAGATACTTTTGGGGCGCCTGGGTGGCTCAGTTGGTTAAGCGCTGGACTTCGGCTCAGGTCATGATCTCACAGTTCGTGGGTTCGAGCCCCATGTTAGGTTCTGTGCTGACAGTTCAGAGTCTGGAGCCTGCTTCAGATTCTGTGTCTCCCTCTCTCTCTCTGCCCCTTCTTGGCTCACACTCTGTCTCTGTCTCTCTGTCTCAAAAATAAATAAATGTTAAAAAAAAAAAAAAAGAACAGAGATACTTTTTTTCACTTATAGCAATAAGAAAAATTCCTTTAAAATATATATAAAAATTATTAGCTTTAAATTAGAAAATAGTAAACATATTGATATAGGTTAGTACAAATATGGCAAAGAATGCAATGTCTGGAAATGCCTGAAGTTTTGGAATGATTCGTATTCTGTATTATCACGCACTGCTTCAATTATTTTGCATACGTTTGTTTTGAAATAGTCCTCTGGGTGACTTCATTAACTGGTACCTACACAAAGTGGGTTCTACTCAGGCCAGTAAACCAACTCTCCGGGAAAAAAAGAAGAAAGAAGAAGAAGAAGAAGAAGAAGAAGAAGAAGAAGAAGAAGAAGAAGAAAGAAAAAGAAAAGAAAGCTCTGATTTGTACTGCTTGCTGATTTCTGTGAGGTAAATACTCCCACTAGGGCCAATTTGAAGTTGCCAACAATTTAAACTGGGCTACAAAATCCCTGAATATTTAACAATCAGCTCCTTACACACTGATCTGTGACGGCTCTGAAACACCACTGTCCTACTTAACTATTAAAGTAAAGATTTTGGGAACTGAAGTGGACAAAACCAGGTATAAAAATAGCATTCAACATTCTGTCTCCGTAGGTTGTATTTCTATCTCAATGATCTACAATTTCAAAAATACGCAAGAGATGGTTAGTTCTGAATAGGGGTCCAAGTGTTTAGGAATAAGCGAGGGTTCCTAAATTAAAGGGCAATATTCAGGTAGAGAACAGGTAGCCTGTGGGATGACTCTCATTTCACTGTGTTTTGAAACAGAGCCATGGTCTCTGAGGAATACCTCTCCAATAAGAAGGATGGAATGCTTTCCAGTCACTTGTTTTGTACTTGTGATTTGTGCCAGGTGCAAGTCCTCTCTACCGTGGTCTCTGGACTTCTGCTGCAGGAGCCATTCACCCAGGGCCACCCCACCCTACCCACATGGTAGGGAACTCCTTCAACTCCTTAATGTTTTCCTTTTTTATTCTCGGAGTCTAGAAGATGCATACACTCCACAAATGTTTGTGGAATGGGTGAATAAACAATCAGCTTTTAGAGCCAGCAGAATTTAAGGTATTCTGTTGATTGATTCCCTACAAGGACAAATGGGAAACCTGAATTCTGCTGCAGTGAAGGATTTTTCCAGAGGTCACACCTCACTAGACAGCAGCATAGCAGCAGCAGATTAAGAACATAGGTGTCTACTCTCAGTGTTCTTTTCTCCATTGTTACAACAATCTTGTTATGACTCACGCCATCCATTCACTGACCTGTCCAACAAAAATTTACTGAGACCCTATTGTATGCCAGGTGCTCTTTATTTTCCTTTTTCTCTTTTCTTTTCCTACCTATCTCACTTTTCCCTTCTTTTCTTTCTTCAGGAAGATCAGTGTAGCTGAACACCTTTGGGACAAGGTCAGGACTACTAAATCCATTGATTACTGGAAAAGCTTATTGGCCTTTAGATTTGCTCTAGGGTTGTATCTGGGGGTGATTTAAAAAACTCTATAGTACTAAGCTGTTGAGAATTTCAGGTGGTTCAACACTGGCCCCAAATCCCTCTGTCCTCATGGTGGCATGACAGCCACAAACAGCAATGTATTCTGGAGCGTCTCCCCAGGGTCCTCGTGCCTTAGCTCACGCAGGCGGGGACATTGGCACCAAGGGTAAAGACAAAGAGAGGCTGGCACATCCTGCTGGCCCCAGTCCCTGCCATTTGAACAACATCCAGATTTGGAAGGCCACACACGTCACAGTCAGTATAGAATGACAAAGATCCTTTTATTTCTGTGAATGGGGCATGGAGGAAATGAACAAACAAATGATCTGAGTAGAAAAAAAAAAAAAAACTGGCTCTATAAGGCGAGCCTTACAGTTAGGCATCTTGTTCAAGGCTTTGAGAATTAGTGGGCTCTGGTCAGCGAGAGTAGGAAGTTAGGTTCTTGCCTATGGGCATAGGAGTTATAGGCTCAACTCCCCTTTTATCATGCAGGCAGTGACAATGAACTCCTTGTCACTTTGAGTGAGAAGACCCACCAGATGTTACAATGATTCAGCCTCTGCACCCAAAGTTCTGTTCTCATTGGGTTCTTTTTATCTTCTCAGGAAAACGTCCTGCAGAGGTTAACATTGCTAGTCACAACCCTGGAGATTTGCTGGGCAGTGTCACTGGGGACTTCTGGAAAGACTTCTGCCAACTTCTTCTGACACACATGCTACCCTCTCACCCTTGGCCCACCCCACTAACACACATAGTTCTGGTGATCCAATGTCCCCCAATGCTCCCCAGGAGTCCCAACAGCTAAGGGGTCCTGGACGTGATGAGACCCTATGGCCTCACCCCACCCAGCCCAGCTCCTCAGCAGCTTCTGTAAATGCATCCCCTCTGTATTTCAGGAAGAAACTGCAAGAGAAGCAGAAGGGCCTGCCAGAGTTTGGATTTGAAATCAGGATAATCCATTGGAAACCTCAAGGTCTGGGCAGAAGTAATGTAAAAATTAAATTAAAATAGAAGCACAAAATCTGTCTTCCTGGCTCTTAGACAACCTCACCTTAGACTTCTAATGTTAGAGTGAATAAAATCACAATTAGAAATAATCCAATTTTTCCTATCCCTCTTTATAATAGGGAAACTGAGGCCCAGTGTGATGGGAAATACTTGTTCATGATCCCAGATATAGGAAAAGGAAGTGCCTTGTTATGTTTTTGTTTTTAATTTTTTTTAATGTTTTTATTTTTGAGAGAGGGAGGGAGAGAGAGAGAGAGAGAGAGAGAGAGAGAGAGAATGAGCAGGGAAGAGCAGAGAGAGAGAGGGAAACACAAAATCCAAAGCAGGCTCCAGTCTCTGAACCATCAGTGCAGAGCCTGATGTGGGGCTCGAACTCGAACTCCTGAACCACGAGATCATGACCTGAGCCAAATTTGGACACTTAAACAATTGAGCCACCCAGGCACCCATTTTTGTTTCTCAAACAAACATTTTTTATGCTAGGCCTGGCTCAAAATACGTTTCAAGTATTCCCGCATTTAATTCTCAATTCAAATTTGTGGGATTATGTAACTAATACCATCATTACCTTCTCTAGGTTCCAAAAGTAGAAACTGGGGCACAGTGAGATTTAGTAATTTCCTCAAGGTCACAGAGTATGTGACTGAAACAGGCTGATATTTGAACTTCATGAATGAGGTTATGAAGTCAGTGTTTTTCACCACTACCAGGCTGCAACCCAGAACAGTGTATTTCTTCCTATAATACTCTGCCATTCAAAGGAAGGCTAGTTTGTGAAGTCTGAGATGTGAGAACACTTAATGTAATAAAAGCCCATGCATTTCCATCTAAGCACACGTATCTCTATCTACAGTTGAGCCCTGAAGGACACAGGCATTGGGATACCGGCACCCCCGGCACTATAGAGTCTGTGTATGATTTTGGCTCCCCACAAAACTTAAGTGCTGACAGAGTAATGTTGATCAGAAGCCTTACTAATAACATAAATAGTTGGTTAACATCTATTTTGTGTATTATGAGTATTATATACTACATTCTTACAATAAATTATAAAAAAGAAAATGTTATTAAGAAAACCATAAGAAAGAGAAAATATGTTTATAAATGCACTGTATTTTTTTTAATGCTTATTCATTTTTGAAAGAGAGAGGGACACACACACACACAAAGCATGAACAGCATAGGGGCAGAGAGAGAGGGAGACACAGAATCTGAAGCAGGCTCCAGGCTCTGAGATGTCAGTATAGAGGCCGACACAGGGCTCGAACCCACGAATCGAGAGATCATGACCTAAGCTGAAGTCAGAAGCTTAACCGACTGAGCCACCCAGGTGCCCCAAATGCACTGTATTTTTAAAAGAAAAAATCCATGGATAAGTGGACCCACAGTTCAAACATGTGTTGTTCAAACGTCAATTGTATTTGGTAGAAATAAGCTGATTCTTCTCAATATTTGATGCAGTAGTGTGAGAAGGGAAGCAAAAAGGAAATCAACACAAGGAAAGGGAATCAAAAATAATATAAAAACAGGGAGGGGGACAAAACATAAGCGACTCTTAAATATGGAGAACAGAGGGTTACTGGAGGAGTTGTGGGAGGGGTGATGGGCTAAATGGGTAAGGGGCATTAAGGAATCTACCCCTGAAATCATTGTTGCACTATAAGCTAACTAACTTGGATGTAAATTAAATAAATAAAAATATATAAAAAAAATTAAAAAATGAGAATTACATTAAAAAACTAGAATGTTAATTATTAAGCCAAACTTATCTTGCCTGAGAGGAAACCATAATATAAGGTCAGTTAGCAACAAGAAGGCCAAATCAATTCTTTAGGCCCTAGGAACTTTCACTGAATGAATATTAACTACTTAGTTATTAATCATTAAATCAATTTATTATTATTTATTACCTTCTTAGTTCTAGACAGTTGTGAACATAACAAAGCCCCCATCTTCATAGAGCTTATATTTTAATCAAAAATATGACAGCCAATAAACAAAAAAGAAATATATCAGAATATGTAATATGTTGGCTAATGATAATTCAAAGAAAAGGAGAGGAGGCAGGGGAGGGTCCGATTTTATCGAGGTGCGTCAGTGAAGACCCTAAGTGAATATGGGGTCAGCCCATACCTAGCAACAGCAGAGAGCTCCAGGGAAAGGGGAACTTGCAAAGGACCAGAAGTGGAAACATATGTGGCAACTTCAAAGAAAGCAGGAGGCCAGTGGGGCTAGTGCCACGTGAATGAGGTGAAGGGAGAAAGAAGCCAAGCCAGAAAGCTTGTGGGATGTAGATCAAGTGCTGTCCTGGAGGGAGTTTTGAAGATTTTGGCTTTCACTGGAGCATACATGGAGCGTGTGAGCAGAAGACTTAGATGGTCTGCTTTCCATCTGGAAGAACTCCCTCTGGTTGCTGTGGGGGACCGGGCTGATGATGGGGACCAGGCAGGGCAGCCAAGGCCCAGGAGACTTGGGCCAGAGTGGTAACAGTATAAGCAGTGATGAGGTATCATACTCTAAAAAGGCTTTGAAGATAGAGCCACTTGGATTTGCTTCAAGATTGTGGGGGTGAGGAAGCGGGGGGAGGTTGTCTTAGAGATGGAGTGAGGAGTCAAGATGACTAAAACTTGAGACAGAGTAGATGGCCCCAGCCCAGATTTCGGTTGCCACAACTGCCTCTGGATTGTAGATACTCTGCTCCCCTGAGCTCCCGTGATTTACACATAGGAAAATTTACTTTATTCCTCCATGTTTTACAACATGGTCTTTTCCAAATCAGACTAAGAAGGAAAGAGGAGAAACAGAAAAATGGAACACAGAGGACAGAGTACTCCCTACAACACTAACTTCTTATTGTTACACACCACAGGTCTCCTGGCTGCTCAGTACATTTGACTTATGAACTCAGTTCTTTAGCCAGTCTGACCTGCTGTAGGTGCAGAGGCAAGTGCTCCAAGTCACTGCTGAGAGTCTCAGATTGGACCTATTGCTAAATGTGAAGAAAGCCTCAGGATGTGAGATCCAGGACTGGGGTGAATTATAGTCCAGATCTGACCACTCCTTGGCCCTCTGAATAAGAAAGGAGTGTCTTTTCTCATTCCTGAACTGCCCTCTCTGGGCCAATAGGTGATTGATTCTTCCTATAACTCTCCTTTGCTTTAGAGCCTAGGAGTTCTGACCCTGTCCTGTCTCTTCAGTCTTGTTTTCTTGTTGGAAACATTTCGGCAGCTGAATATCAAATGGAACCATGGTATCTCTATCTATGCTCAGGCTAGCATCCCTGGAAAGAGCATTCCAGGAAAGAGTCCTGGAAGCTACAGCATGGGCTACATCAATCTCTACCTGTTTGGAAGCATCTAGGCATTAGCACTGCCTCCCCAGATGACCTCTGGGATGGGTGGATTCTCACTGTTCTTGTTCACTGTTGTGTCTTCAATGTCTAGAGAACAGCATGTAATAGATGCACAATACATGGAAGGGGATGATGGGAGAAGGGAGGGATGGAAAGAGGAAGGGAGGAAGAGAAGGAGAGAATAAGTTTTTCTGGGCCTATTCTTTTTCAATCATCATACACCTTCAGTGGCCACATGAAGTCTTGGCTTCTGGCTGTGGAGGAGCTGTAGTGGAATGCCATGCACAGGAGCAAGGGCTGTGGAGCCTCTCCTCTTACTGTCAGACTCTCTCTTCCTTGCCTCTGCTTTGCTTCCTAGCATCCTGGTTTTCCTGATCACATATTTGCCCCTTTCTCCTAGCCTTCCTGTATGTGGGATGGCTATAGCACTCACTCAGCTTCTTGACATGGGGCACAGCTACTTCACTCCTCCTTGCCTCAATTTTCTGTAAAATCTAATTAATAATAGGATCCACCTGTTAAAAACAGGTTCTCGTGTCTAAATGAGATAATGCATTATAAATGCTAAGAAACATTCTTGAACATAGGATGTGTTCAAGAAGCATTAGCAATCATTCTCAAATAGTTTGCAGAGTGAGGCATCTTTACTGGTACAGGGAACAGAGAGGATAGAAATGTACATCTGGAAACCCTTACACTACAGGCACTGCCTCATTTGTCAATGCTTGAATAACTTTAACAATGTTCTGGGGATTCCCATCCAGTTCTTACCAGCATGCTCCCTTGATGTACTTCTAGTCGAGAATTATATTAGGATATCTTGACTAGAGAGTAGCAGCAGGGCCATTCCAGCCAAGGGATACTGCCTGTGAAGTCCCTGAGAAGAGGATTTCAGGCCTGAAGGTGGATTTGCCCCAAAGGGGAGTGTCTAGCAGCAGCAAATGGCTGGTAGATATCCTACACTGACCCAGCATCCATAGTTCAATGATGTCTAGGAGAAATGCCCCAGGATGGAACTGGGGAGGATACCTTGAGACTTCTAGGGATAAAAAGAAGGGATGCCCAACTTAGTGTTATCCCAAGCCAATTGGGGAAGTGGTCATGTAGTATAAAAAGCATGGAATCTGAAAGGAAGGGTACCTTGTTGGATCTTAGCTCAGAAACTTCCCATGATGTGACACCACACAAAAAAGTGACTTCTTTGAAATGTAAATGATAAAAGATAATGTTACATATCTGATACAGGTTTTTTCAGAGATTAAAAAAAATTGTATAAAGCAAAAGACACTCCAGTAGTTAACCGCTGCACTGGATCATGACTTGTATTTCTGTGAGGAGGCAGGGGTGGGTGGCCTATGTTTACTCGTCTATGAAATTCCCATTGCTAATGGACAACTAGCCAAGGACATGGCTTTGATGACAGAATATGGGCTTTTAGGTCTTCTTGAGACACACGAGAAAGATCTACCCAGGAAGAGAAATCAGATACCAGAAATACATAATAGCATATAATTCCTTTTATTTCTCATGCAGATACCGAAATCTGACTTATATTTTAGACCTGGTGCTTTCCAAACTGCATTTGCAGTCATTTTGTAAAAGTTCTACATGATTCAGTTTGGGAGAGCATGGCAACAATTCCATTACACACCTGTCCTCAAGACTCTCGATATCATGTTTAAAACAGAACAGAGAAAAGATACCATCTTACGTTGTTTTCTCTCCTAGAATTGAAAGGCAACAATAAAAAAATTCCACTGAAAATAAATATTTTGATACTGAAAAATAGAAAGAAAAATCCACCGCTGGATTTGTTGAGAATGGAAGGTGGGGAAAACCGGAAGGTTTTATTTAGAGATATAAGAGGAGTAAGAATAAATGTAAAGACCAAGACCAATTAATACCTGAAGGAAAAGAATCCCCAAAGTAAGCACTGATGCTGAGAAAAAAATAACTTCTTCCAAGTGATGACAACACCATATTGAAAATTATTACATGTGGGACAGGATGCTATCATTTCACGAACAAAAGCATGCTCTCATCTCCCAAATTTGATGAAGCTGACAAACACAATCAAAAGCATTCTCAGTGAATTCTCAAGAGGGAAATGTTCAGAAGCCTTTCCTCTTATAACCAAGTACCTGAGAACTTCCATCTACCCTTGTGTACTCAATACAAATGTGTGGGGCCCTGGAATGGAGGTCTTTCTCTTGGTCAGTGTCTGATCTAACCAAGAGGGCACTTCCTCCCACCATGACCACTGCACAGCCAACCTCCTGGGCTCTGTGGGTGAACTTGCATGCTGGAGTTAACCATTAACTAAGGCACAGATGGCAAGCCTATAACAGCACTCAGAAACAACTGCAAGCCTCAGATTTCCCAACTTTGAAATCAAGATGATAGGAATACCTCCTTTATCCAATTCACAGGGCTTTTTGCAAATCAACAGAAAAAAAATGCATGCAGTAGCTCTTTATAAAAAAGTACACGGCTTTACAACTGTCACCAATATATCATAATTAATTATAAACAGTGCATAAAAATTCAGTAAACTAAATACTTTAAGGAGATAGGATTCTAATATTTGCTTCAAGTAATAGACCCTTTAAGTTAATTATGTGTTAGAATTTTTTTGCCACCTTTGTAGATCTAGTGCGCCTCTTCATTTTACATGGGAGGGAAGAAAATCTCAGAGATTTTAACCTGCACAGGGCCCCACAGAGAGCCCCCAGGAGATCTGAGGATTGAGCCCAGTTCTGTTCTTTGCCATCCATCCCCTGGAAAAAGCACACTATGGGAATGCAGTGGCAAATGACCTTACTTTAAAGAACTCTCTGGAAGAGATGATCAACACAGTGTGATCCTGAAACCAGCTGGTAGAGAGGGGGGCAGAGAATGAGCCTGAAATGGAGTAAAGTGAGCCTCTGTCCTCCTCAGCCAAGTTCCTCAAGTATCTGATCTCTGGGCTATTTGCATTGGCACTTCCTATCCCTCATCACTGAGTGAAATGTGTCTTGACAGTCTGATAGGCATTTTCTACCTCTGATGCTGCCACTTTCTCTTTTCTGTCTTCCAGAAACTTCAACATCAGGGGAGAGGTCTGAATAATTACTATTAATTTCTCCTCTGGAAAAAAAGTAGGGGAAAAAACTCACCATTAATTGTTTCTGACAAGTATTGAAGGATGTAATATCCAAGAGAGCAGGAGAAAGCAGGATTTGATTACTTTGAAACAAGACAGGGAAATGAGGGTTGGGGAGTAGGGAAGTTGATTCTGCTCTTGCACAAGAATTCAAACATGGGGCTGTGTCTCCGTCTCAGGGGCATCAGCATCCCTTCTCTGTTTGTGGGTGAAGATCTGTCTGAAGGAATCAGGCTGCACATCAGAGATGCTGCCAGCACCCCTCCCAGGTGTCAGATGATTCATGAGTAACAGACTCTGGAATAACAGGCACTGGGATAAACTGCTGCTGCAGACCACAAAAACAGAAGGGGGAGAATGTGCCGGAAGCAATCAGGGCTTTTGAGAAGCAATGAGACTTGGTGGCACATCTCTCAGCCAATCGGCTCACAAGGCTTTGCAGGCATCAGATAATTAGTCCTGACAAGTTCACTGTGAATAAAGTATTAATAGACCTCCATTTACAAAACGAGTAGGGAGTGGAGCAACATGAGGCAACCTGGCCAAAGATCAAAATAGCAATTTGATAGCAGCACTGGAAGAAAAAGCCAAGAACGTAGACATCAAATCCCAAATAGAAGTAACCAATCGAAAGCATCTCAAAACAAACCAACCAAACAAACATGCAAACAGATATATGAATCTTTTATGCAAGCCCCACAGGACTTGAGGAGGGTAGCAGTGGGCTCCCAGTGTTCCCCTGCCTCTAGCCCTCCCTGACCACATGCACCTAAACTGACCTTTCAACTATTTGAATACCCCATTCTCTTGCTCATTGCACTCCTTCAAACAGACTGTTCCTTCCACTATAAGCCCTCACCAGCCTCCATGACCCTAAATTTTCATGACTGATTTTGGCTTATCCTTTTGGGATTCTCTTAGATGTTCCCTCAAGAATCTTCCTCTGGCCTCTAAATCTGGGTTATATGTGCTCCCACAATATACTACTCTTTCTCATCACACTCTGTCACAAGATGTTGCTCTCATTGTCTGTTGTTATCTCCTCCTAAAATGTGCAAGCAGGAACACATGTCTGTCCAGCTTAACAGTTTATCCTCAGGATTTAGAACAATGCCTGGCACATTTCAGGATCTCAATAAATATATATTGCATGACTAACTGGAGACACACTCCTTGCCTTGAGGAAGCTTTCAATTTAGTGGGTAACACAGACATGCGGTCCAAGGGAATGAGTAAGTGTTGAGCATAAAGTAAGAATAGAACTAGCAAGCTTTAACATTCCAAACCAGAACATTATGGTTCGTGCCATGGTATATGCTATTGCTTTAGATTAGAATCCCAGCCTAATAGATTATTTTATGCTGGAGAGTTTCGTTTCCCCAGATTTCAGGGTGGGTGAGATGTCTAAAGGGGGAGCCCCCTTTTAAATATGATCTCGGAAACTTGCTTGTCAAACTTTGGACAGATAAAGACCTGCAGGATATATCTACTGTGTTGTCTGTCTTAAAGGCAGAACTATGAATCTGTACCTTGGGAAGATAAATAATTGTTTGTTTCCCTAGAGAGACTGTTTAGTATAACAGAGAGGACTTTTGTAGACGGTAGAAGGCAGTATGCTGGAAAGAGCATAACTTTTGGAATTAAAATGACCTTGGCTCCTATCCCAGCTCTGCAATTTACTATCAGTGTGATTTGGACCAAGTTACAGTCACTCTCAGCCCAACTCTTAGCACTGCTATAGAGTTATACAAATTAATATTATATTACAGACTTGAGTTTCAATAATTACTATCAATGGCAGATAAAAAAAAAAGGATTCCATATCCTGTCTCTACCCCTTTCTAGCAGTGTGCTACTAAGAAAGTTTTCTGATCACTCTGAGCTTCAGTTTTGTCATCTGTAAAATGGAACAATCAAATCTTCTTACATACACAATGTAAGGATTAAAGGAGATACATACTAAAGTTCTTAATTGAGTGTCTGAATCATAACAGAGGACAAACAGAATTTTTTACCATTCATTTATTATATTGATAATAATTTTTTTCAAATATTTTTGGTCCCGATCCATGATAAAATGTAACTGTTTTGTGCCTTTTATTTCCCTCTCTAGTCCATCCAATAGATATATTTCTTTTTGTATGATCTGCAGCTTCTATATTCATGGACTTGATAATGGGTATCACTGGTGTTTCCCTTGATTATGTTCCTTCCTGTGTCTCTTTCCTAGCCCAGTGAAGAATTTCCAGCAAACTCTCCAGGCCCAAGTAGAGGGGTCTGGATATTCAGACCATATTTAGGGGAACTTTTTTATTATTATTTAAATCCAGGTTAACACATAGTGTAATAATAATTTCAGTAATAGAATTCAGTGATTCATCACTTACATATGACACCCAGTGCTCATCCTACCAAGTGCCCTCCTTAATGCCCATCACCCATTTATCCCATCCCCCCACCCAACACCCCTCCAACAGCCCTCAATTTGTTCTCTGTATTTAAGAGTCTCTTATAGTTTGTCTCCCTCTCTGTTTTTAACTTATTTTTGTTTCCTTTCCCCTATATTCATCTGTTTTGTTTCTTAAATTCCACATAGGACTGAAGTCATATGATATTTGTGTTTCTCTGACTGACTTATTTCACTTAGCATAATACACTCTAGTTCCGTCCATGTTATTGCAAATGGTAAGATTCCATTCTTTTTGATCACCAATAATATTCCTTTTATATATACACCACTTTTTCTTTATCCATTCATCAGTTAATAAACACTTGGGTTCTATCCATACTTTGGCTATTGTTGACAGTGCTGCTATACACATTGGGGTGCATGTGCACTTAAGGGACCTTCTTAAATGGATTTTGCTGTCTTGAAATTGATTTAGAAATACACTCACCAAACAGTTCAATAAAACTGATATCCAATAAACTGATAGAATAATGTCACAATTTAGAACCTCCTATAAAGTGGGCATTTCCCCAAACATTTAGATTTTGTTCCTAACCATAAGAGGATATTAGGTTGTTAACATAAAATTGGTCTATTCAGCTTTTTGAGACTTCTTTACAGAGGAGACAGCTGATTTCCTTTTTAGATCCAAGTATATTAAAGTTCACAATTAATTTAGATAACACCGTGTGAGCTGATAGTAAAATGTCTAGCAATTAAATAATGAATGTGAGGGAGCCACAGTCATCAGAGACATCAGAATACACCTTTATTATAATGATGTAAAATCAGTGTGTTTTCAGATGATTTAATTATAGATCGACAGGAAAAAGTGCAAGACTGTAGATTAACAAATTTTAGGTACCGCACATATTAAAAAATGTTTCCAAAATTATGATTAGTGTTGAGCAGGTTAAATTCACCACCTCTATAAAAGAGACTTTATAGGTTCCAAATATAATAACTTAGCATGAATAGAGACAGAAGAGCTTTGAGTATGATATGGGTAGATAATCTCTCCTTTAACATGAAATGAAATGAAAATGGCTAAGTAGTGCATGCATTTCTCTAAAGGTAGATTTTGCCACCATGATGTTTAAGTCTTAGAGTAGAAAATGTTGGTCCCAAGGATTTGCATTGAATGCAAAGTGCACAGTCAATTGGTATTGTGTTTTTGCAATATAGAGGGCACCATTTATTTACACTGTAGTATATGTAAATGACATATACTTGACAAGAGTGCTCTGTGGCAGCTGGTGGCTCCAGAACCTTCCTTTTCCCAGAGACAGTGAGATCCACAGGCTCAGACGCAAGTGTGAGATCACCAAAGACCTATGAGTTCTTTAGTTTGGAGACTTCACTTTATGTCTAGGAGTGATGGTTCACTTATTTGGGAAGACATCTCTGAACAATAACACTCTATGTTCATGGCTTTTTCAGTGATAGCATCAAACATTAGAATTGATCCAATTCCAAACTGCAATTCCCTTGGTGGGGGGGATATTGGGGAAGTGGAAAATAAACTTGGACACATACATTTTGCAGAGAGTAGTTGTATGTGACTCTCAACAGGGAGGAAAGATGCTTTTCAAAAGACCTCAGAGCAATCGGTGTTTTCCCCCTGAGGAAGATAGCGTAGTTGGTTTGGGAACTCTATGGCCTTCTTGCTCACTGATGTGCTAACATTCTATTTCCCAAAAGCCAATCTAGTTTATCATATTGCTATGGACTGGATTCTCTCTACTACTTTTTTTTTTTTTTAATAATAGTTTGAAAAAAAAAAAGAATGAAGAACACTGAATTTCATTTAAGCCCACGTGCTATCCATTTTAGGCAGTGGCAAAAACTCACATTAACAGGTTAAACATGGGAGCACGTGGGGGCTAAACTCCATATCAGAAGTAGACAATATCATCCATATGCAGCAAACCATCTCTCTAACTAGGGAAGCATTGTTGATAAGATTACTTTTTTGTAAGAGGAAGAAGAATACCCTATCATTTACCAAGGAAGAGAGCAGTATACAAGAGTTCTGGCAAACCTCAGCATCCCTGCAGGAAAGTTCTTCATGATAATGAAAGGAATGAACAAAAGGAAAATACCTCCAAGAGGTGTGACTTTATATATTTTATTTTTGTGGCTGGATAACTCCAAGGTATAACTTAAAAATACAGGAAATCTTAAGTAAAAGATGATACTTGGGAGCTCTTGAATGCAGACATTTGAATCTAATTCTCACATCATAGTTCATGGCTCTTTCAATGTAGAGGTGCTAACAATTACAGAAAAGATAGCAAGAACAGACTTCTTGTTACTTTGTAATTTTTGTGTTTAATTTCAGGTTTATTTTGATGAGATATTTTGGTTGGCTTGACTAATTGATTGACAGAAAATACAGAGCAATAACCCATTTGGCATTTTGTGGAATGTATGACTTTCTCAATACTTCCTCCATGTGGCCTCACACCAGTGAACACTAGCAAGATGGGGAATTAGGCCACTGGAGAACTTAAAAATATTATACAGTTGGGAAAAGAACCTCTTTCTTTATCTGGAAAATGAGAAGCCTAGACAAATCTTATCTCAGGTCCCTCCAGGGTCTGAAATTCTGTTTCTCTGGTTCCTGGAGACCTATTTTAGGAGCATTTAACTAGAGAAATACGAAATACCAATGACATATTTTTGGCTTCCATTTAACATAGATATCTGGTATTTGTTTATTCTTTCAGATGTGTGCATTTCCATAACAATTTCTTGTGTAATTCAAAATGGAATTTTACTGGTTGAGAGGTTGAGAACACTACAAGCAGCTAGTTTTAGCAACTTACACTTAAAGAATGCAGGGGTTCACAGAATTTCAGACAGCCAAGACAAGGAAAGAGAAAATTCCTCTCCAATTAAATGATTCACATTTATCCTAATCTTGTCACAAGGTTGACGCGTTCCAAGTCTGAAGTCATAGGTATGAGGTTGTGTAAAGGACATCCTGAGTTTACTTGCCATGGTCCCCATTGTGCTACCATCTTTGCCTAGGAGGCTCAGAGAGATCGCCAGAAGCTTCAGCTTGAGGAAGTGGTTGACTAAGTATCAGGTCTGCTGTATCCTAGTTAAGATCTGTACATTTGATTCTGAGCTACTTCTTAAAATAGGCTCACCAATTTGGCATTCACTCTGAGTCTAAAAGGAAGGGCACGCTGATCTAACATGGCAGAAAGAGAATGGCTATTGTAGCTGAGAAAGCCCGAACCTGCCATTTTCTTAACATAAGAATTTGAGTGAGTTGTATATTGCTTTCTGTGCTGAAATTCCCTAATTTGTAAAAAAAAAAAAAAAAAAAAAAAAAAAAAAATTATAGAGATTAAAGAGGATAGCATTTATAAAGTATTTTGCTGTTCCAGAGCCTCGCACAGAGTCTCAACACCCAGTAAATAGTAGTCCTCTTGAGACATTTGTAAGGTTTTGAAGACTAACACACACACATGCACATACACAGAGAACAGACTCTTCAGTTCTTAACACCTGGATCTTTGATGTTGATGGATGTAGCCTGAATGTAAATTGAAAACATGAAGGCACGTGGGTCTTAAATATATTAGAGATAAAAAAAAATTTAATCAGATTAAATGGTAGGAAGAGGGGAGGATATGATCATAGTCTCAATAATAATCATGATACCACTTTAGCCACCACTGGAGCAGCCCTTACTGTCTGTGAGGTGCCATGCCAAATATATGCATTACTTCACTGACCACATACACATACAACACTATGAAGGAGCTAGGATTGTGGCTCCCATTTTACAGAAGAAGAAACTGAACCTTAGAAGCTGTAATTGCTCCAACTAACATTCTTAACCTTGTGCAGTATTACTACACAATGGCAATACTCCAGAAACTAGTACAAATATAAAATTGCCACTAGAATCATGCCTTATACCTGAGTCAGTTATACACTGATATACTGTACAGAATCCAGAATGACTTCCTCATTCATTTGTGTACTGATTCATTCTACAAAATTAGGTGAGCGCTCACTATGTGCCAGGCAGTATGCTAAAGGCAAGGGTTATAAAGATGAAAACATACAGTCCCTGAACCTAAATTGTTCAAACAAACCTAGTAAAACAAGATGACATGTTTGGGTTAGACCCCCACTCACATCCCCATCTGTGTGTCTCACTGTGATGTTCATCGGAGATTGGAGACCATTCCCAAGGGGAGAGGGCTGCTTACTATCTAGTCACTATCTGTATTAACAGTCCCCAAACTATTGCTTCACCTCTTATTAGAGACAGTTTTCTCTTAGCCCTTATACTGCTTTCTGGCATATTTCAGATTAGTGATAAATGGCAAGTTGAAGTGCTCTATAAAGCAGTTGCAGGACATTTGAATTGAAAACAAAATGAAAGATAAATGCATTTTGCTAGTAGAGTAACAAGAAAAGATATAACAGCCCAGAACATCATGCAAATTACAGTTACTTCTTATCAGACAATATTGTATAGGATTATTGACTAACTAAAATTTGTTGCAACTAGACCCACAAGGCAGTATATTTATGGGGCATATATCAAGATGTAGATTTTCCATGTACACAACACTACTTTTAAACAGTATTCCTTGTCATGGAATCATATTTGTGTTTCTGACTCAGCCCCTGTGGTCACATAAAAGGCATGGCCATTCCCTTTCAGCCAAGGAGGGTGATGCCATGGTACAGAGTGTGAGTCAAGAGAAAGGGAGCCAGGAGGCGGGGGTAGCTTGGAGGAGTTACAGGTGAGCTAGGTCTGAACATGTAGGATCACATGCTGAGAACACATCCTTCTTTCTTTTTTTTTTTTCAGTATATGAAGTTTATTGTCAAATTGGTGCTCATCCAATGGGTGCTCAACACCCAGTGCTCATCCCAAAAGGTGCCCTCCTCAATACCCATTACCCACCCTCCCCTCCCTCCCACCACCCATCAACCTTCAGTTTGTTCTCAGTTTTTAAGAGTCTCTTATGTTTTGGCTCTCTTCCACTCTAACCTCTTTTTTTTTTCCTTCCCCTCCCCCATGGGTTGCTGTTAAGTTTCTCAGGATCCACATTAAGAGTGAAACCATATGGTATCTGCCTTTCTCTGTATGGCTTATTTCACTTAGCATCACACTCTCCAGTTCCATCCATGTTGCTACAAAGGGCCATATTTCATTCTTTCTCATTGCCACGTAGTACTCCATTGTGTATATAAACCACAATTTCTTTATCCATTCATCAGTTGATGGACATTTAGGCTCTTTCCATAATTTGGCTATTGTTGACAGTGCTGCTATAAACATTGGGGTACAAGTGCCCCTATGCATCAGTACTCCTGTATCCCTTGGGTAAATTCCTAGCAGTGCTATTGCTGGGTCATAGGGTAGGTCTATTTTTAATTTTTTGAGGAACTTCCACACTGTTTTCCAGAGTGGCTGCACAAATTTGCATTCCCACCAACAGTGCAAGAGGGTTCCCATTTCTCCACATCCTCTCCAGCATCTATAGTCTCCTGATGAACACATCTTTCTTATTTTGCCAAACTCACAAATATACATCAGTTTGTTCCCTTCCACAGGTTCAATGCATTTCGTGTTAAAGAACATCTCTTTGTGAAAGCCTTTGACAAAATATCCAAGCACAATAGAATGAGTGGGACATGGAGAAGCCAAGTTTCTATAAAGTGGTAAGTTGGCAGGGGGTGGAAGAAATGTTATCACTTCCACTCCTTGTTGGAAAATTAAGGGCCTTCCTCTAAGTCAAAAATTTCCCTTTTGCTCTTACTATGATGACAGTCTAGAACACTCAGCCTGCTGCTGAGATAGTGGCTCTTGCTGGGTTTGGATTATTCAAGAGCTCTGCATTTAATCTCAGATGGCTGCCAGGAGTCTCGAGTACAGATGGACAGATCAAGAGACAGCAGTGGACCAATGGAAGTGGGTGTCACCATGCAAGGAAATTAAAAGCTTCTTGACTTGTGAAACCATTCCTTTTATTTTATTCTAGCTAGCATCACAGAGCAGACACAAATCAGCACATTCTCTCAAGCAACAAAGTGAACAGGAAAAATGGGGAGGTGTGAAAAGGGAAGAAAATGCCCTAAGAACAAGCTAGAAACACTAGCAGGCCTCTGAGCTTTGGAGGAACATGGATGTTGATATAAATGATACACGTGAGCAAGTGGAAAACCCAAGAGCAAGTACAAGAGGCTGGAGACCTGAGGATCAGCTCTTCCTGTCACACACCAAACCCTACTTTCAAGTCCTTCAGAGGCCTGAGGAGCTGAGAACTGGTCCTCACACACACCCCTCAAACTGTTTCCTCTGTCTCATTATGCCTCTCCATGAAAGGTCATTTTTGTAATAATGTGAGGACCTTGTGTTCTTTCTCTTACAGAACTGGAGTTCAAGAGACAGAAGTGTTTTTTTTTTTCCAGAAACCTAAAAAAAAAATAATTAGTAAAAATTATTCTTGGGCTTTAAATAGTTCCTCATGGGAACTGTTAAGCCAGAAGCCAAAGAGAGATGGTCTTCTTCCTTCTAGAGGAAGAATGAGTCCTGTTTTCTTAAAAAACGGGTAAGAACCACTTACCTTTTCTGGAGGCCCTCTCAACCTCAGGAGTACTTAATTGTTCTCAGAGAAAATGGTCAGTCCCATTGCAAGCTGATTTCCCTCAGTACAAATGGAGTCTTTCAATAAGGTAAAACTTCATGAGTGTGAAATTGTAAGGCCATGGGCAAGATCCACAATATGTGCAAGTTCAATTATTACTACTTCGAAATCCATGTATTAGATCTTTCAAAAACACAAACTCAAATTTTTAATATAATCTTAAATGCTACATAGGTAATATCCAAATACAACAAAATATTTTTACCCACATGCAAACACATGCTCATAGCTACATTCAGATCTAGAGAAAGTATACACTTCTCTGTTCACTATCTGTCATGCTCACAGCCAAAGTCCTAACTGGTAGGAGTTCCAAGAATTGTTTATTCATACTCCATTACTGAGTACTTTTTATGGGTTGAATTGTGTCTTCCAAAAAGATATGTTAAGGCCTTAGCCCTCAGTATCTGTGAATATTACCTTATTTTGCTAAATGGTCAAGGCAGATATAATTAGTTAAGATGAGGTCACTTTGGAGTAGGGTGGGCCCATACTGCAACACGCCTGGATCCCTTATAAGAAGAGACACAGAGGCAGAGTCACAGAGATTGAAGGGAGCCAAGGGACACCAAGAATCTTTGATAAAATACCAGAAGCTAGGAAAAGACAAGGAAAGAGTCTTCCCTATAGGTTTCAGAGGCACCATGGTCCTGCCAATACCATGATTTTGAACTTCTAGCCTCCAAAACTGTGAGGCAATAAAAATCTGTGGTTTTAAGACACCCAGCCATTGGCACTTTGTTACAATAGCCCTAGGAAACTGACCCAACACTGAAATGCTAGGTTTGATTAACATGATTAGCTCCCAGTTTCTAGAAGCTTAGAGTCCACCCAACAGTAGCCCCCCACACTGCTACTGAGTCACAGAAGTTTTGAAAAGAATTAATCAAGTTGAATCCCAACTTTAAAGTTTCTCTCAGAATTCCCACCTTTAATCCTACAAAGGGCAGTCAGATAAAAAGGAAAACTCAATTCAGCTGAAAAGCTTAACACCTTCTCTTTGTCAGAAACTCTGGGTGGGTATCATTTGTTTTTTTTTTTTTTTTTTTTTTTTTGATTTTTTTTTCAACGTTTTTTATTTATTTTTGGGACAGAGAGAGAGCATGAACGGGGGAGGGGCAGAGAGAGAGGGAGACACAGAATCGGAAACAGGCTCCAGGCTCCGAGCCATCAGCCCAGAGCCTGACCCGGGGCTCGAACTCATGGACCGTGAGATCGTGACCTGGCTGAAGTCAGACGCTTAACCGACTGCGCCACCCAGGCGCCCCGGGTATCATTTGTTTTAATTTGCCTTGGGACACTTGACTTAGATTTTGTCTTTGAAACTTAAGTCTCCTGTCCTTATGGTCAGAGAGGCAGCTATGATTTTAGTTGTCCCAAGAACATTTCTGGGTCGGGCCCCCATTAACAAGTTGATTTACCGACAAACCACCCCTCCGCTTCATAGTGGGTTTCCTTAGCAGAATGTGCACTCTATCCAGGCAAAGGGAAACAGGGAAATTGGACCAACTCTCAACTCAGCCTGGATTTTCCGAACTGAGGAGTTTTTCTTTCCTCAAAAAAGATGTATTGCTTGCATAACAGGGATCATTTTGAGCAGACACTCTTAGACTTCGGAGTTGTAGAGGCCAATAAAATTTAAAAGGTAAAAAAAAAAAAAAGACAAAATTATGTGGCAAATATTTTATTTTGCCAAGTAAATATCTACTCTCTCTTACCACTAATTCTTAAAAACAAAGCGAGCATTTTTATATCACACAAATGGGGGGGGGATAAAATCTCAGTTTAAAGGACAGTTGTTCACACTGACATTGATCTCCTTATTTTTTCTTATTCCTCCACAGATTGGGGTTCCATTATGGACGAGCATCAGTCCCTGGATTGGCATTTAGAAACCATGACCTCAAGAATGTTACCACTATCCATCTTGCTTTGGCTCCACGAACACTGATATGAGCTCCAGCCCCACCAGGAGAATGACAATTTGAGATTAATATACCACGGTTGAAAACATTCCCTCTCTCTGCTGGACACTAAGCATGTTGGGAGCTGAAGATCTGCTCATCCACCAAGTATTACTTGCATCAAACAAAGTGCTCAGTACGTGGGTGTTAAATATGTATCTGTTGATAAACAGAAGAAAGGAATTGTAGGAATAATTGTTGATGCTGTTCTCATCTCCTCTCTTGGCATCAATGTCACTAAACTACCCAAACTATTACCTTTTTGTAACCCTTTGGTCATTTTGGTCATTCTCGGATGTTTAGGATGTCCACATCCCCACTAAAGTATGACCAAACAAAATAAAACCAAAGAGAGATGGTTAGAGGGTGAATAGTGGCCAAAGTCTCAAAGTTAAGATTAATCTCAAGATTCAGAATAAAGAATGAGTACTAATAATGGGAAACCATCTTTGGGAAAATACACAACTTGGAATCAAGTATCTATCTGTTACAGCCAATGTTTTATAAATGACAATTATATTAGAAAACTCACCCAGAAATGTCAACATGATTAGGAGGGTACTTATTAAAAAAATATAGGTGGCTCCTTATGCATCCCAAAGTGCAGCACTGAAAAATAAATTCTGACCTTGGCAAATCTAACATGTTATACAAATAAAATGAAGTGATGAGCAAAATAAGAACTTGACTGTGATGTTCACTGTGTTTCCAGCATCAGCTGAGTGCTCACTGTTGGAGTTCCCTTCATGATTCTCAAGCAATTCCTACCTCATTCCCCTGATGGCTGTTGCAAACCTCATCCTTATCTATCCTGCCATCTCAGAGAGGATCCCACTTCTTATAACTAAGAGTAAATTCATTTGAGGTGAGCTTATCTCATGTCTGTCCCCCTTAGCCCCTCCTCCACTTCTCCCTTGCTCTTGGCCCATCCTTCCAGATCCTATAGGATCTTGGTCCTTTCCCACTTGTAGACCTTCAGTCTCTTCCACTCATCTTTATTTCTACCTATAAACATGCTCATGTCCAATTTTTTCTTTACAAAGAAAGGAGAAACAAACAAAAAACTCAGGAAACTGATTCTTTCCTTCATTTGTTACCCTAGTCTTCTTAAAAGAATATTAATGCCTTTACCCCTATGTTTATCCACTCCTTAATCCCTAGCACCCTGGAATGTGGAAATATTCTAAATCCATGGCAACTTCCAAATACCAAATTGAGAGACCTTTTTCTTATATTCTATTTCTCTTAATCTCTATAGGGCCTGACCCTGATCATTCCTTTCTTGAAATGCTCTTCTCCCATGACACTGAGGCCATTGGACCACCCAGATTATTGATTTTTCCATCTTTTTTTTTAAACAAATCTCTCCATCCACTTCTCACCCCTGTCAGTAATTTTAGCCATTACTCCAGATTTTTGAATGACCCCATCCATTTCAATGGCTTCACTTACTTCCTTAGTACTTGCAAATCTCAAATTTCAGACATATTTCAAACTCTATCATCTATCATCTGTTTATTTATCATCTATTATCTCCTACAGGTATCTTAAATTCATCCACTCCTTTACTTTAGTCAGAAACAAATTCTATTTCCTGGTATCCTTAATTTCTTCATTGCAACACACTCCAGAACCCTTTTCTCACTCCCTAGGCCAAGTTACACAGACTGAAAACTTACTAGTCATCTTCAACTCCTCTCTATGCTTGGCTGACTTCTCATCTTCAAATTCTTGTCAATCTCAGCCATCAGCTTTAACTCACTACCAATTCCCTAACCAGGCCTGCACAGTTGCAATCAATTTTCTCCCCTGTCCAAAAGTCCTGTTTTCATACTTATATTAAATTAAATAAAATGTGCAGATAGATCAACATGAGGAGTTGACTGTCATACATTTTTATGGCCAAAGGAATGTTATTTTTTCTGATATAAAAAGACAAACATTTTTATATGTTCATTAAGTTTTGTATTCATTTAGGCATTTGGGTCACTTCTAGATAACATTATACCATCATGCAGAAACGGTACTGAAAAACAAATGTTGCTGACTGGCCATATGAGCTTGCAAAATAACTGTTTTATATTGCCCTCAAATCCCTCCCCTTCAAGTCATGTGGGGTTTTGGGGGTGGGGGTGAGGGGAGTAAACTGGGTGATTCCTTTCTATATGTATTCCTTCCAGATCTGACATATATGCATATGAAACTGACTGTTACCAAGGATTACCTTATTTGATCCTGTCAAGAACCCTGTGATATGGGTATTATTGTCCATATTTTTTAAAGACTTTTTATTTTTTAAGTAATCTCCATACCCAACATGGTACTCAAACTCACAAGATCTTGATTTCAAACCCAAGATCAAGAGTTGCAGACTCCACTGCCTGAGCCATCCAGGCAACCCTATTTTCTGTATTTTATAGGTAGGGAGAATGAAGTAAAGAGAGAGGAAGATAAGAAATGTCTAAATTCACTTAGTACATGGCGGAGGTAGGATTCAAGCATGTGTCTCAACTCCAGCTTTATAGTTCTCTCTGGAATGCCAGAGAAGCCACTTTTAAATGTTGTGGTTCTTTCTAGAAGTGTGATTCAATGGGTCATGGAACTCTGAGAGTAAATCTGGAATATATTGGCTGTAATATCCATTGTCCCATGGTAGTGTATACCCAACCCACACCACGACTAGCTTTTCAAAGCCTGTTTGGATGTCAGGCTTGGAACTCTTGCATAGAAATCACCCATGTGCCATGACTGAGGAGAATGAAACCATGAATATCAGTATCTGCCTTCAGGTCCCTATGAGAACCAACATAAAGACAGCAGGAAATGAAGAAAAGATACATATATGTGGTTTTCTGTTGTGTTACTGTTTTTTTTTTTTTTAAGTGTTTCATGAACCCGTTTATTTAGAGATGAGTGAGAAGCTATATCAATAAAATAATAATAGGGTGCTAGTAATTATTTGACTCACCTTTCTCACTGTCAGCTTGGACTCATAGTCCCCTGTCTTTATGTTCCCATGGGGAATTTCTGCTTCCTGAAAGAAATACCCACCCCGTGTGTGTGTGTGTGTGTGTGTGTGCATGTGCACACAAAAGAGAGGATAGAGACAGAAGTCTGCTTTTCCGGACATGTGAGTTTCCTTCTGAGAATATTAAAAAGCCCATATTTTATCTGTGGATTCAAGCTTGTTCTCTAATATAACACTAGTAGCAATAAACCTAATCTTTTTGTTTGTTTCTTAACAACAACAGCAACAAATCTGTCTATCATCTGCTTGATTGATTCCAAATTCAGCAGTGAAGAATAAAGGAGTATGTTAACTCTAAGGTCCCAAACTCAACACTCATAGAAATTCCCTGAGGTCTATATTATCTTCATTTCACAGATGAGAAAACTGGGACTTACAGCCTCTAAGTAACTTACTTTCACTCGCCTAGTCAACAGCAGATTGGGCATTAAAACCCAAGTCTGTTCAACTGCAACGCCTGTGCATTCACCCACTGAATTATAGTGCTGGCGCTTAACCCTGGGTGATTTCACAGAACCAAGGTCTTATTCTTCTGACTTTGCCACTGGTAGCCCAAGGTTGATAGAAGGAACTGAAGTGAGAGCCTCAGCAATCCCAAACCTGGGCCCCCAGTCATATGGCAATAAATAAATAAACAACAGTCTCCTTCCTTAAATCTGTTCACTTAGAGCATTTTGCATGCCATGAATCTCTCAATGTCTAAGGTAGGCATCATGTTATGACCCACTCAGAACAGGTCACTTCTTTTTCAGGTCTAAATTCTTGCTATGAAATGCCTGGTGCTGCTCTCTGCAGGCACAGAGGTGTGGCCAGGGCTCAGTGCCTATGAGCTCTCCTAAGCAACCATGGGCAGTTTAGCACAAACGACCCTACAATCCAGCATTAATTTCCTGTCTTCCAGTCTGAGGGCTCCTGATAAGCAGTTGTCTGGCTAAGGAGGGCAAGGAAAAGCAGGTTCCCATCCTAGCAAGCCTGCCACTTTGTTCCTCCCTGCCAGAGTTCCTCTCTCCAACTGCTGCTGCCCAGGTCTTAGGATGATGGCTGGAGTCATTTTCAAACAAGCCCCCCCTTCCTCCCCTTCACCCCCAGTCCAGGCCCCAGCTTCCACTGCTTTCTGCTGGTGTCTCTGCCAGCCTGGCCATACACCACTTCAGAGAACCTCAACCATGATTGAAAAATGTCTTTCCACAGCAGGCAGGGGAATGAAATGTTCCCCTATTTCAATTATTTCCCCTTCTCAAGCAAAGAAGTGAAAAACAACTTGGCTCGTAAAGAATAAAAAAAGAAATCCAAGTTTTTTTTTGAATTAAATTTCCTCTCGTAACTTAGAGAAGCTGAAGATATTTGTGTGAATACTGGTGCACAATTAGTTAATTTCTTTTTTTGGAGGAAATAGTCAGGCAGGTGTTATCTGTGGCCTCTCCTCCACACACTGTCACCATCCCTCTACCTAGATAACAATAAAAAGGCAGGACTAAAAGGGAGACGCCAGAATAAGAATTGAGTTGTGATAGGGTAGATGTATTTCTTGAGCCTCAGCAGTTGAATTGGGAATGCATGGCAAAGACAGATATGGCCTCTGTTTTCAATGAATTTATACTTATCAGACAAAATAGCTTCACCCTCCTACATTTGCATATGAAACCATTCTATATGTCTCATTGTAGCTTCCATTTACTTAAGCCTTGCAAATAAATTTCATCTTTTTCCCGTCCCTCCTTTTCTCATGTTCAGAACTTTGCATAATCCTAGAAGTGTCCAGGGAAGTGATTTAAGAATACAAATTTCATCTGATGTTGCAGTAGAAAAAAATTGAGCAGAAACTGGTCTAACATTCTTCACCTGTAGTAAGGGAGAAAGTGGTTTCAATGAACTAACAGATCTTCTGTTGCCTCAGCTAAAATATGAATTACCAGATGGCTTTGGAGGAGCACTTCATTCGGGAAGTCTACTCTGCTCCCTCCTCCCACTACATGCAAGACAAAATTAGATCCCCTAATGTTTATGCATATCTCTAGAATAACACTTAACAGTTGCTCTGTTGACCAACACGTGCTTGAGGATGCATGTTTGAATAATGGCACTCTTTGTCCCTTGCATGTAGTAAGTGACAGATATGTATTTCAGGAAGGAGGAAGCATGCAGTGCACATGGGGGACTGATATATTGACATAAATTGTTACCCTAGCTGCATGAAAATAATAAGACCTTTGAGATCTTTTGTGAACCACTTTATCTATGATGATGTGGTGCTGAGAGTGTCAAGTATTTCAAGAGAGTAAGGAAGCCCTATGACTTGGGACCCACTGCTAATCAGAATGGCAGTTGGTGAGAAAGCAGTTCTCACCAAGAGCAAGGAGAGAGCAGTGGTCAGGTCCTGCCCCTCGTAAATTCCACTCACTATCCTAAACATCTTTGGAATTGTTCTAATCCATTAGGGAAGATTATTCTAGCCTGGTAGCTAAAGAATTTCTACAGAGGCAGTACAGCAATGGTCAGAACAAGAAATTGTCTACTGTGGGCTGATTTATCCTATAGACTGTGTCCCTTACTGGAGCTCACTCCTAGCTCTAGAGACACCTTGCAGAAAAACTGCAATGGGGAAGCCCTCTGTGGAAAAAGAAGGTCATCACCCACAGCCTGCATCCTAGATCTTTGTGGGACCAGATTATTTTGAACTTAGTATAGATCAAAGAAGAGTGCTGAATCCCAGTCTTCAAGTGGCTCTGCCCAATAAATTCTAAAATGCAAACTGAGAGAATAAACCTTCCATGGCTGTGGTTCATTTTGCTGTGGGCAGAGGTTTGGGATTGTGCTATGAATACTGCCTCCTGACTTACGAATTCCATTTGGATCTGAGCTCAGCTCTAAATACCTGTGTTCCTTGAGAAATCTCACCTCCTTCAAGAGCCACTTATTCTCATCTCTAAAGTGAGGAGTTGGGCCTGACACTCGTGCAGACCCCTCCTACCTTCTAATACCCAAACGTCAAACTCAAAAGAAACTTCTCACTCCTTTGCTTTGTTCCATTAGTAATCAGCAAAACTCTTTTACCAAAGTGAAGAATCAGTGGAAATATTAACAGGAGAGGTCAATATATTGAGTTGTGTGGCCTTTTCCTGTTCTGAAAATATTTCATGTCTTTATGTTCTTACACTGAGAAAAACCTGGTCTGTGCCAATCCACATCAAGTAGCAAGGGGAGGAAGAGAGGGAGGAGGAACCAAACAAAACCTGGGATTCAGGTCTTTCAAATGGCAAGCTCATTATGCCCCAGCATCCTGACAGGCTTAGAGATGATCTGTCCTGTCAGAGGCCCTTCTGACTGCCTCAAGCTCACACACAAAGCTACTGTCACAGGGATCACAGCAGGTCTTGGCAGCAGACACTGAAAATGTCAGAAAGCAAAGGGAGTGTATGGGAAATGTCATTGAAGGCTGGGGAGCAGTTGTAATGTCTGCAGAACAAACAACAAACAGTCAACTAGAAAATGACCCACACGGTTAGCAGGATGGAGACAGGGTTGGGTGCGGGGGGGTGGGGAGGAGGAGGAAAAGAAGAACAGGAAGAGAAAACTAGAAAAGGTCCAGTGTCACACCTCCCTTCAAGGGCCATGGGCGCTGGAAATCTAGCCTCGTTCACTGAGCTGTCAGTTCATTTGCTACCAACTCTGCATGTTAGGCACAGACAGATAAATTTCAATTAAGAAAGGTAACACATTGCCTGGTAAAAGTCATTGGCTTTAGAATAGACACACCTGGATTCAAATCTTGGCTTTACTTATGATTTAGGTAAATGACAAAAAATCCCAGAGCTTCAGTTTGATCTCAACCAAGGAAAATAACATGACCCAGTAAAACAGTTTAAAGATTTACATGAGATATTACAAGTAAAATGCCTGCCACATGGCAGGCACTCACCAAACAAGAGCTGGTAGACAAGGTTCCTGCTTTGGGAGGTTGGAGTCTCTGGGGAGGCAGGGGAGAACCACAGTTACTTGCAATTTCATATGCTAGAAGATACATAAATGAATGAGTTAGAATACAAGGAGTGGAGTAACTAATTCTGCATAAAGTAATAAGAAATAAGTAATGAGTAATAAATGAAATAAGAGGGAGTTCCAGATGAGGATCCAGGAAATGGAAGAGTAAGTTTGATTTCAGAAAGGCAAGTCAAGCAAGATGTGTTTGTCCAACTGAGATGTTTATGGCCAAGCAGAGGGTGTGTGGGGAGGATAAACAGGCAGCAAGACAGACACAGGGTCAGTACGCTGATTTACTTTATCTGGATTTTCCCTCACACAGACAGGAAATGAGGACCCTTTGAAGTCATTCTCAACCTTGGAGTGACTTTAGAAATACCACTCAGCAGGTGGTTTGAAGATCAATCTGAATGAACACTGGCTATGAGGCCTTGGGAGACTTGTAGGCATGAGATCTTTGTCATAGGGTGTGCTTTAGTTGCTGTTACAATGCTATGCTTCATTTGGAATAGCTTTGGAATTAAGGAAGGGACAATGACAGTGACAGTGGAGAGGAAGCGCCATATCAACGGAACAATCTCCAGCTGCTAAAGGGAGTCCGCTAGAGGAGAGAGTGTTATTTCTGCTTCAGTCAGACCTATTTGTGATACCACTTTTCATGAACTGAACTTTGTTTGCCTAATTAATTTTAAACAATTTATAAACTTTAAGAAACTTCCATGGATTTGGCTAATGATTTGACTCCTTTAAAAAGGTATATGAAATTGTACCCCTTCCTAAACCTCTCTTAAGTGTATTACCATGCTACTTTCTCACTCCCCATAGGTCTGCACACTGTGTAAGTCTGTATGCAAGGGCGTGGGCAGCATACCATACAGTCCCATCCTGTATGAGTTGACTGCCACACTGGGGAGACACAAACACACACCATGTGTATGGGGCAGTTCAAAAGATCATTGACCACCCAAAATAATAGCATAAATAGCACAAAAAATATGTATTTGCAAAATAAATGTATTACAGAACTCTGAGGTAGAGAAAGGATTGAGAGGGGCTGGGAAGGGTAGGTTTCCCTGAGAGGGAGACATGAGTGGAACTGTAAAAGCAGGTACATTCATCTGCTTCAAGAGAGGACCCTCCCTCTGCCCCACCTTAGTGGGGCACTTAGTTTCTAAATCCTTCCCTCAAAGGCACTTGAGGAAGCATTACACCTGAAAAAGTACTTAGGAGCAGATACCATATTCAAGACAACCTCAATTTCATTTGATTTTTCACTGATTAGTTTCCAAATATTGGCTCTTCTGTCCATAAACTGAATTAGCAGTGTGTTATATAATGTGAGGATCTGTGGCTGATCCCTTCCTCGTTGCTAATTTATTCTCAGTATGATTCACTTGCCCACCAATAAAATCAGAACCTGACTGCACACCCTTTTGCTAACCTCAAGTGTGTTAAGGAGATAAATGCATTTAAAAATGAAATAAAGGTGAGGGACTCTAAACTCCATGAAAAAAGGGACCATTTAAATTTTAAAAGAGCTACATAAAACCATGCTTTATAATTCTGGATAAATAATAATTGCACGAATGAATTGACCAATAATTACTTGTGGAGCAGTGACTCTAATGTAGGCACCATGGAAAGGAAGTTTAGAAGATTTGCAAAGGTAAAATATGTCTCCATAAAAACTAAAAGACCAAGGGCAATATCTTATTCATCCTTTTATCACCAGCTCGCTATCTGGAAGGAAAAGGTTGGAGGATGAGGACAGGAAGAAAAGATAAGATATAAACAGGAATAGGAACGCCTGGGTGGCTCAGTCAGTTGAGTGTCCAACTCTTGCTTTTGGCTCAGGTCATGATCCCAGAGTTGTGGGATCAAGCCCCAAGTCATGCTCTGTGCTGAGCATGGAACATGCTTGAGATTCTCTCTCTTTCCCCCTCTGCCCCTCTACCCTTCTTGCTCTCTCTGTCTCTAAAATAAAAAAAGAATTAAAAAAAAATAAAATTATATATATATATATATATATATATATATATATATATACAGGAACAATGTGAAGGGCAGTGGCTGACCCTTTATTTCATATTATAGACCAAAGCAATCCAATAAAAATATAATATGAGCCACACATATAATTTTTGCCATAAAAATAATTTAAAATATTCTAGTAGCCACATAGTAAAAAGTTACATATATATATATATATATATATATATATATATATATATATATATATAGTGAGGGACGCCTGGCTGGCTCAGTGGGTAGAGCATGCAACTCTTGATCTCAGGGTTGTGAGTTCAAGCCCCATGTTGGACATAGAGATTATTTAAGAAAAATAAATTTAAATTTAAAAAATTTAAAATATACAGTTAAATTATTCTAACATATTTTTTTAACTTAATATATTAAAAATATTATCTTTTCAACATGGGTACGTACTAGCCACACTTCAAAAATCACATAAGGCTAGTGACCACCACACTGGACAGAACATCTATAGCTACTGGCTGGTTTCTTCCATCAGAAAGTTGAATTAAAAAATACCAACAAAGAAACAAACAAAATTGGATATGGAATTTTCTGGGGAAGAAGTGTACATACTATGTTATTGGAGCACAGGAGAGGAGCTTTCCACTGACGAGAGGTGCCAGGGAAGGCTTTCTAGAGGAAGAAACAGCTGAGGTAGACGTTTCCAGGCCAGCAGGAAGTAGCCATGGGGAAAAGCAGGAGAAGGCAGAGGATCTGCATGAGATACTGGTAGGAAATAATCATGCAGAGAACTACTTAGGTGTGTATGGGGGATGGCCAGAGACAGAAAACTCACAAGAAGGAAACCATCAGATCACCAATTCTGTCAGACTTTGGAATTCAGATTGCATCCTGCAAAGGCAGAGGGGAGGCCAGGGTTGCAGCTGACTTCTGGCCCCCATCATTAGGTTACAGTCCCCTCAAGGACAGGCTTATAGATTGTAGTCTTTTTGTCCCGGCTTACAGTCCCCTCAAAGACAGGCTTACATGTTTTTTGTCTGGCTGACTTCTGGATAAAGGAAGCTACATGCTGTTTCCAAATGGAGTTCCTCTTGTGGGTAAGTTCTGGGCATCAGTGATAAGAGTGAAACTTCCTGGACTTCTGTAAAGGACTCTCTCTTTAAACTCCATTCTTTCAAGGCTAAGTTTGGCATAAGAAGAAGAGCTCTAGGAAGGTACCAGAAGGCTCCTGGCCCCCTTGTTCTGTCTCTCTCTGGACTCTTGCTTCCTAGAGCCTGGAGAGGTTATGAAGACCTAGAAATAGTCCTGCTGGAAGCTATCCCAACCTGAGACACCCAGAAGTCAAGCACCTATAAGCAGCTCCTAGACACTGGGCAAATTCCACAGGCTGTCAGGTTTATAGCTCCTCAGTCTCCATTCAACCAAAGTGCTTATTTCCTTTCAAGTCAAGTGCTTTAAAAGAGAGGGGCCAGACTCTGCTTTGGGCTTGGAAGAAATAGAAAATAGATTGTCTGGGGTCCAAACCAGGCTATAGCCCCTGCAAAAGTTCCCCAAATCCATAGCTCTCAATGCAGGCAGCACATCAAAATCATCTGGGCACTTTTAGAACATTGATGCCCAAGCTTTAGCCCTGACCAATTAAATTGGAATCCTGTGAGAAAAAGCCTGAGAACCACTGTTTTTGTTTGTTTTTTATTTTCAGATCTCCCAGGTGATTCTCATGAACAGCCAGAGCAGAGACTCTGCTCTTGACCATCAGGCTAGCTTGAGGCAGACCAAATGTGTTGAGGTTTAGGCTGCAGACTCATGAAAGTCAGTACTTTACATTTGCCTGGCCTTGCCTCTTGGCTGTTTCTCTTGGAAGTTTGAAGGGAGTGGTAAAAGGTGAGACATGCATAGCCTTTAGTTGTCCTGAATATAGAAGATTCAACTCGATATCATCCCACAACTGGGCCTAACACAGTGCCAGATCCATCATGGCTTACTTTGCTTTTGATGAACCCTTAAAAAGAGCATTATCACAGATGTGTGGGAAATATATTAAAGGCACTAGGAATGAGCTAAAAGATCATAGCAGTAACTTGGATAAGAAATTACAAGGCCCAAGGGTGCCTGGATGGCTCAGTCAGTTAGGTGTTTAACTCTTGACTTTGGCTCAGGTCTGATCTCACAGTTTGTGGGCTCAAACCCTGTGTCAGGCTTGGTGCAGATAGTGCAGAACCTACCTGGAATTCTCTCTCTGCTCCTCCATCCACTCATGCTCTCTCTCTCTCTCTCTCTCTCTCTCTCTCTCTCTCTCAAAATAAATAAATAAATAAACTTAAAAAAAAAAGAAATAACAAGGCCCAGATTTATCCTAGATGATGTTTGCTTTGTTGAAATCAGGGTATAATGAATAATGGATTAAGTTGATACTACTTGTTTGTTTGCTTTGGATGATAAACAGTGATTTAGGAAACTTTCACATGAGAGATGAGACAAATATTTATGTTCTAGGTTTCTTCTGCTTTATATTTGGATGGCAATTTAATTCCATTTTAATTGGTGATATTTATTTGCATATATTTACCATTAGTTGAATTTTGGCAAGTAGGGTCAGTATTCCTGTTCGTTAGTCACAGGTAAGGAGATAAGCTGGTGTTAGTCACGCTAAACTGACTTGGCTGGGGTCACACAGTTAGTTAATGTGCAAGCCTGGACAAGGGTTTACATTCTTATTTCCTTTTCCTTGGGCACTACAAAATTCTAGGGTCCACAGAAGCCTGTGAAGAACTACCTGTGAAGAATGCTGGGTCTTTGCAGACTCTGGGGGTCACCAGCCACTCATTGCCTATGCTACCCTGACAAGACCACCAGTGGTGTGGAGGTGCGCAAGGTACCTGGGAGGAAGACGTGACCTGAGACAAACACAAAGCCCCTTCCCCAATACTCCAGCTTCCAGAGACTTCCCTTTCTAACCCACTGAGACAATTCACTCTCAGCGTTTCTATTCATTCATTCCAGTGACAAAGGCTATATCTAGAAAGTGGGACCTCACATAAAGAGCCCTCGGGAAAACCTGTTGCCTACAGCATCTCAAAGTTCTACCTCTCCAGCTATCCTGTATTCACACTGGTATTCAGACATATCTGGGACTCTCTGGAGACCCAGAGTGTCAAGCATTGAATGAGGGATCGTGAGTCACACAGCTGAGTTCAACAAGAGTGGGTGAATGCTGGATTAGGGTGGCAATCCTCAACAGAAAATGTTACCTGTGATTCAGATAGCCTGATGGCCTGTGCTTGAGCCTTAGGGTGATTTTGACTTCAATATAGGAACAACTAAAAACTAAATGAGCTAGTTCACTCCATCCTGTATGGACCACCCAAAAGGAAGGGGCTAGCAGCTTAGCAGTTACAGTGGGTGACTGGATGCTGTGTAAATGAATGGGAGGTATTGGCACATGCAGAGTAGGGGCAAACAGCTGCCATCCACATTGGGCTGTCAGAGGCAGCTGCCCCTGCCAGCACATCTCTGGGTGAGAACCTACAGCTAGCACAGGATTAGGAGTACCAGGAGATGTGACCAGAACAAAGAGATGAGAACAGGAAACAATAAACAATCCCAAGAAACCAAGAAGCTCCTCCAGGAATTCATTTGCAACATGCTTTGGATTCCCAGAACTAGCTGGAAGGGCCTTTAGAAGAGCCTCCATTCCCACTGGGTGGGTGGGGGCAGAGCTTGAGAAAGACTTGTTGGGACTATTATTGTGACTCCATTAAACCCTGCTCTGGTGAAGCCAACGGAATGGAGTTTCAAGAATAAATAGCAGCTTATGTTTTATCTCTCCCAGGGACACTTGAATTTTAATAAGTCTGAAATCCTCAAACTAGAGGTATGTTTTCAGACAGATCAGCCTGAAATGCTCAGGTATTTGGAGCAGTGGGGATTTCTAGGCAAGGGCATTTCCCCAAGTTTTTAAAGTCATATCTCATAAATAGTTGCCTACATAGCTTACACAGAACACCAACATTGCTCATGTCATGTATAGTTCACTGTGCAAGGCTGTGTGGTCAGACAAAAATACAGGTTCAAATTCTGACTCTGCCAGTTAGCTGAACCACTGTGAGGCAAGTTTTCAGGTGTTGTTGTTGATGCTGTTGTTTTGTTTTGTTTTGTTTTGTTTTGGTAAGTTTGCTTTGTCTGTTCTGCAACCCTCTCTGAAGCAATTTCCTCATCTTCAACATTGTGACACTGTGATAATTTATTGAGATAGATGATGAACGCAGAACTGCTGGCACAGATATCTGCAGATACTTACTAATGTCAACACAGAGCCTCCTCTGTCCTAGCATGCAAGCATCCATGGCCTCGGTGAGCTCTGCCCCACCCCCATTCCCCTGGTTGTCAGCGTGCTGCTGTAAAAGTGTCCCCCATGGGCACAGTCCCTATCCTTGCCCAGGGGGAGCTAGCCTCTGCCATCCTCCTTAAAGGAATTGCAGGTCTCACCTGGGTCCTGAGCAGGCTGTGTGCTTGATCACCTCTTACCACCTCTATCCTGGTGTGCCAGCAGGTCCAATTCACCATCTTTCTACTGTCTCCCAGCTCCTTCTTAGTTTTCTGGCAAATAATGAGATCACAGAGGCTTAAAACACTTTGGAAGGGTTTTCCACCGTTTTCCTGGGCCCCAGCTTTCCCAGCAGCCACAATATCTGAGCACAGATTGAGCAACATTAATGAAACACTCCATCTCAGCATTTCACTCTCCACTGCTCTTCTAAAATGTTCACAAGAAAGTTCAGGCAGTTCTTTTGAAGGTACACACATATACATACACACACCATGAAATCTCCTACCCAAGGCCTGAGGCCAGCTGTGTGTGTGAGAAGCCAGCTCACTCTGGATGTGCAATTTTGCAGTCTGGGAAGGCACAGTGGTAGATTACCCAAGAGAATGGTCTTACAGTTTTATAAACTATTTATTAGGCCCGTCCTGGAGAGCTACATCAATATGGCTGTCGGTGAAGCAAAGCAGAAGCTATAAAAATATCATCTATCCCAAACAAGCTTCATAATCAAACAAAGCCCCGTGCTGACTGGGACAGGCTTGTGTTCTGACACATAAGGGCCCTTTCCATCTTTAAAACAGACCATTAAAACACCAGAACACTTTAACTCACAGAAGTCTAAATCAAAAGGGAGGGGAAAAAAGCACTCTTTTCTCCAGGAGTAATAATGCCATTTTCAGCTCCTAGAAAAGCTCATTGCGATATAGATGCAATATTGCTTTTTTGATTGTGGCTTTTCAGATTCTTTCCAACATCCAGAAAATTTCCTAGAGGTTCAAAAAATTGCCCCTTTCCTCCCTGCAGGAATTTCTTTCTTTCCTACTCTAGTACAGTGAGTATGCTGTGACCTGAACACTATTATTTTGTTGTTTTCCAAATAAGTAAAAAGATACAGCTTGATACACATGCCAGAAGGAAGTCATAATCATAATCAACCAGAATTCGAGTGATAGGGGCTGGGTGCCCTGTTCCAATCCCCCAAGGCAGAGGAGAACAGCAAGCAGGTCAATACCCTGGTGGTTACTGTGATTAACATTTCTAGCCAGTGCCCTCCAACTGGCTCCAAAACATGTCTTAATAAACTGCATTCCAAGTACCCTGTATTTCTGCCTTATTGCATCTGCTATAGTGAGATAATATATGGACTTGAGAAATAGTGACATTCAGTGACTGAGCTACAGAGGGTTATATAAGGAAGCTAGATCACACTCTCCTCCACCTGGCATATTGCTTGTGGCTTCACATCATGATTCTAGAAATCAATCTGCAGCTAAAATTTGCACATGGGGCTGCTCTTCTCTGGACTGCAGGCTCAGGCAGGAGGGGTATGATATGATACTGAGAGAATTAAAAAGAAAGGAAGAAAAGCTATGGGGGGAGGAAGGGATGATCACTCAGCCTTGTGCTCCAATGACTGCCTGCTCTGTAAAGAAGTCCGAGAACACAGATATGCACAGCTTAATAAGCCACAGCCACCTAATAATCCTGTCTCTCTCAGTATGGGAGATGGCCCCTTGGAAATCTCAGTATTTTTCAGAGCTGGGTAGAGTTTGTGAACGGGAATGAGGTAGGAGGACAGAACAGGGACTGAGACGGCCAAGCAGCCCTGCACGAATGACAGGCATCACATGCCTCAGGCCTTCCTTCCTATCATCCTGGAGACATACACCCTCTGTGACTTCAGTGGGTTCATGGGAGAGAAATCATATTTTTTATTTATTTACAAAACACATTTGATTTTTGAATATTTTTAAATTTTTTTAAAAATTTAAAAATGTATATTTATTTTTGGGAGAGAGAGAGAGAGAGAGAGAGAGAGTAATCAGGGGAGGGGCAGAGAGAGAGAGAGAGGAAGACACAGAATCCAAAGCAGGCTCCAGGCTCTGAGCTGTCAGCTGCAGTGATCGAACTCACGAGATGTGAGATTATGACCTGAACTGAAGTTGGACACTCAACTGACTGAGCCACCCAGGCACCCCACAAATTTGGCTTTTAGAATTTAAAGCCAGAAAATGGATTATCTCAGAACTGCATGAGCTGTTAGTAAATCACTTCACAAAAAGTGAATAGATTTCAGGCTGATGGCTATCCTCATCCCAAGGATACGTCTGACAGGTAATGTGTAGAGATCTAAGGCCCCTTCACGAAACTGGAAGTAAAATCAGCTATGAAACAGTAAAACACTAAATGTTTAGAATCTACACTTCACATTGCATATGCCATAGAGAATCAAACAAAGAAATAACAAAGAGTAAACAGATTGGTGTTCTGGACTCGGTCGCACCAATGGCCATCTTTATTGCCTTAATCAAGTCAAACCTTCTGGTTCCAATTTACACCAAAAAAGAAAAGTTCAAAGATGAGCCATGTCATGGCAGTGACCTTGTACACTCTAAGAGGAATCTACACAGTAAATCCAGTAGCACATAGGTTCCCATCAGAGTTTAATCGAATCAGTGGGAAGTCTTGGCTGACGAGTCTGTTCTCTTTGGGAGCTTCCTCTTTGCACCCTAAAAAGAAAACAATCTCAGAAAGGAAAAAAAATCCAGATGGTTTATGAGGAAGAAAAATACTGGAACAGGTCTTTCACTTTCAAACTTCTCCCAGCAGCACAGCTGGATCTTCTACGTGAGAGGAGTTAGGGAAATCTCAGGGAGAGCTGCTAACAGTGAAAATGATATGATTTTCTGGGAAGTGTTGGAAAGAAGCACTGCCTCTCCTGAAACAGTCATCACTGTGGGTCCTCGTGGCACTATAGCCTTAGCCCACTGAGAGGGATTTTCATCAGTGACAACAGCGTGAAGCAGAATTCTGCAGAGGCAAATGGGCTTGCATAGCAACAACTCTTGCACGTCTGCTGGGAGGCAATCACACCCACAGACTCCCCTGCCACATGAGACTGGGAGCTGAAATCACAGTGCTCCTCTGTGAAGACAACCTCCCATGCCTCTGTGATGCTTGCCTTTCTCTCCCCTTCAGCTTGGGCCACCTCTTTTCCCTCTGGTTCCTACCCGTTTGGGGAAGTGTTCCCAAATTGGTGAATGAGATGCCTTGATGCACATCCACATTGGAAAAACAGCCAACAAAACTAGATAATATGCTATAGCTACATCACGATCTCACTGATATGAAACAGATATGAGATCTGCGAAACACCACACTACTTAGGAAGATGAATTAACAGGGACAAAATGTGTTCAAGGGCAAAGGTACTGCAAGCATAAGGTTTCAAATCCAACCTTTTCCATTGGAGGAATACTTTAATAATACCATTTAATAAATAACCAAAAAGTAAAGAGCTTCTAGCTAATGCATAGCTTTAAAGGTCTCATTGATTGAGCAAACATTTCTTATGAATGTGTACTTTTTTTAGTGAAATACTAAGAATTTATTTAATAGCAGTGGTAAAACTAAGCATTCCAGAAAACACGCACACACACACACACACACACACACACACACAAAGTAAGGTAGAATTGTTCACAAAATCAAAGGAAGCCTTGTACTACCTGAAGTTCCAGACATGGCACAGATCTGAACTTTAATAAATAGGAGCATAGATTATCAGAATCTGAAAATATGGTAGATGGTGACTTCCTGTTTTAAAATTGACACTTTTGAGTATGTAAGAGAATTTGAAACAAGCAAATGAGATTACAGAGTGTCTAATGGAAAATGGTGAGTTGTTTAGAGCACACCCTACTGGGCTATCTCATTCTAGCCTTTGTGATATTTTACAACTCTGTAAATTATAGATAACTGATAGCATTGCAAACACAATTCCATCTACAGATGTGGAAATAAATTCAGTCTCATGCAGTTTCAATCAACTTCCTTCTCTCCCTTGGAAAAATCCAGTCTCCTGTTCATTTCAAATTGATTTCCATATTCCTTTATTCTACACACATTTGAACTTCTGTGACTTCTTTTTTGGAACATATATACCATCTTCCCTGTTTCTTCATTCATAATGATTTAAACAATATATTGTTCATGTTTTATCATAAAAAAATATTGCTTTTATCATTTTACCTTTTCTGAGAATTATCTTTTAACAAGTAAAGTAGACAGGGATGCTCCATGTATTTAGTATAATAAAGGAAATGACATAGACTATCAAGGAACGTGTCAGTGAATGGCATAGAACCACGGTGATGAAGGAAGGGTATGTCTTCTACTTGAATCAGAGTAAGAAATCTCTTTTAGCCACACCTGATTAAAGTTTCTATCAACTTAGCAGACAGAGGAGATTTCTAGTAGAAATACTACAATGAAATCATACCTGTGTTTCATCTAGATTAAAGTCTGCAGTTAACTGTTTATTATGTCATCACCATTTGCTCTTGCTACAGATTCTGTCATTATCACTTAGCCCAGCTTTGACTTCCACAACCACCTGAATTAGAAGACCCTCTTCAGGTGCTGTGGGGTGAGATTCATGACTCTGAATGTCCTCTTGGCAATTCCATTAAATATTCTGATTTCAGAGTTGATAGAACAGTTCTACAGTAAATTTTATAGGGCAAGGACTTAATGTGCTAAAAGTCAAAAACACAAGGAATATGAATAATTTTAGTCTTTGAAGTGAATTATCCATTGACACTCTATACTTGTATTTTCCTAATGTTTTCAATTATATGTCCAAGCATACTGAATGCCATCATCTGAGAATACTCACACTCCGATATGTACCCAATTGGTCTATAAACAAAATAATATATTTAAACCTGTTTTCTCCTTTTTAAAAAGAAGTAAAAATTATTTATAAAGTCTTTAGTTAGTAGAAATGAAATTATTATAATTCACTTAGATGTTTCACCAAGTTTATTTTTACTATTAGATTCACATAGAATTCATGAGAATCTATAAAATGAGTTGATAGGCAGAGGTAAAATGACTGTCTTCTGGCATTCAATCCTTAGCAATTTCTTTTAACTGTATCATTGACACTGATCCAATACTCACATTCCTTTTACCACGAACAGATGCAAAACCATTAATGGTAAACAGCCATACCTCCACGTGCCTTGTCATGCTGTAGAATCCAAGAGATGAAATGGAACCACTGAGCAGAATAAATAGTAACTGGCCAAAGACTTCCTTCCAAAGGGACGGAGAACTGAGCAGGCCTTTGAGCTGTCTCTTGAAGAAGCTCGAAACAATAATCAAAAATCACTTACCTAGGGAAAGACAAAAGAGAAAAAGCATAGAGAAAAAGAAGGATTAGCGTTTACCACAACCACATTATGTTCCATAGAGATGATCTATTTTAAGATAATCTATTGTTTAATGCAATTCAAGTTCTCCACAAGCTCCAAGTAAAATTCAAGTTTTAATTATACCCAGGTAAAGGTCAGTGGGGAAATGGCATATTGTTGCAAAGGCCACACAGCTCACTGTTTTTATTTTCCGATTTGGTGTTCTTATACAGGTGCATTTAGCAACCAGAACATGGGCCTAGTAACAAGAGACTGGCTGGGGACTCAGTTATGTGCCAAAAAAAGGGGAAAAATGCATACGACCCAGCTGCCTTAATGATTATGGAGGTTCTGTAGCTATGTGGTTCAGATGCTGAGAAGATTGAACTAATAAAAAAGAAATGAGAGAACTGTCATCACAGATTACATGGTATTTATTCCAAAATCTGTTCATTATAGACATTTGCAAGACAAATGGGATTTTAGCAAGCAATGGCAGCATTTTCCTCCTGGTAAGTGCGTAACGAGGCACCCAATTTGTCTAGAGCATGGTCTGTCTTTTTTTTTTTTTTTCAAATATGCCTGGCTCTAAAACCTAGTAAAATTCCTGAAAATATTTATTAAGTGGTTAGCAAAAACAAGTGAAATTTGTAGAATTTATACAATTTACATAGGGCTTTCACAGACACCATCTCTTTTGGTTTTCATGGCAACATTTTATTGTAGGTACAACATGTTTTGTTTTTTTTTATCTCTGCCCCTCCTCCTCCTCTTCTTTATCCTCCATTCTTTCTTCTCCTTATTCCCCCCCTTTTTTTTTTTTGAAGTAAGCAACCTGGGACTTAGTCTAATTAACCAGCTTTCCTAAAACGAGACTCCGAAAGAATGACAGTTCCAGGACTCGAATTTGGCTTTCCTGGTTTCCCATTATTCACTCTTGATCAAATCTCAGACATTGTATAAAGGTAGCTAAGAAGAAACATGGAGAAGGATAGAAAGAGAAAGAAGAAGGGGGAATGAGCAAATTGAGGAAGAGGAGGGTAGTAAAGGAAGGAAGGGGTAAAGAAGTAGGAAAGGCAGAAAGATTTAAAGCTAATAAAATATGCTACAAGTTCTTTATTGAACACATTTGTGCAAGTAAAAAGAACGGAAAAACACTTGACAGTAAGAAACCCCATAAAACTAGTTGTTATCATCCATTCCTTCATGTCTACTGACTTAAGAAGAACTTGACTATACAGAGGCTATCATCCATATCATGGCTGTTGTTGATCTATCTGCCTGAAATGTCAAAATAACATTTGTCATTGGGGTGCCTGGGTGGCTCAGTCGGTTAAGTGTCCGACTTCGGCTCAGGTCATGATCTCACAATTTGTGAGTTCGAGCCCCACATCAGGTTCTGTTCTGAGAACTCAGAGCATGGAGCCTGCTTCAGATTCTGTGTCTCCCTTTCTCTCTGCCCATCCCTCACTAGTTTTCTGTTTCTCTCTCTCTCTCTCTCTCTCTCTCTCTCTCTCTCTCAAAAATAAATAAAAACATTTAAAAATATAAAAATAAAAAAAATAACATTGGTCAAGGTAGTAACTGTGTCAGAGAAAGGACATTTCACAGAAAAAAAAAAAGAAAAGAAACTCTAAAAGGGATATTTTCTGGTCATGTTTTAATCCCAGGCATTGATGAATGGTTAATTCCTGGCCTGCTCACAACCAACAAAGCACTCAGCATTTTGTTGTATCCTGGTACTTCTAATGACATCTTGGCTTTCTTCCCAGATAATTCCAAGAATCTGAAGCTTACCTGACATCTGCAGTGCATGTCTGACTACCTGTGTGATAACAAATGCCACCATAATAAATGGTATAAAACAAGTTATTCAGTTATTCATTGGAGGTTCAGAAAGGCCATGACATATTAGAGAGAGGAAGCTGTCAAATTGCATGCATATCTACAAGTTTCACAGCACCATAGCTAGTATTTGACTAGGGACGGGAGTTCTCACACCCACATCAGCAGAAAAAAAAATGAAAGGAGACTTTGGGTTGGTATCATGGGATCATCATATTTGTAGCTTTTTGTTGGAAGATTATTATAGCCTTATTCAATTTATGACCAGAATGCACCTAATCCCCTTATAAATGCCTCTTATTCACCACCCAGCACTTTTTGACACTGCTGGCCAAATAAATGGTGGCTGTGTCTACCTGGGTGATGGCAAGGCTGTTAATTGTAACATTCCATGAAACTTAATTATGCAAAGCAGAGAGGCAACTCTGGAGCTATTAATCAGAGGTTTGGTTCAGAAGTAATTTGTTGTTGGGACCCAAGGAGCTGTTCTTCTTGTCCCTTCCATTGTGCTGCACCGATAGTTAATCCCCTGTTTTAATGGAAAGCTGTTGGGGTTGGATTTAGGAGCCTGACAGTGGCAAAGCAGCTTATGAACATAACTTTGCTTATTAATGAGCAGATACCCAATTTCTTCTACTTAAGTCACCTTTAATTACAGTGACCAGAAACCAATATCATTTGTGGGTTATCAAGAACAAGTAGCTAATTACTTATTTCCTAACTGCCTGAAGGCAGAACAAGAGAAAATGTGTAGATTATGAAAGTGGGTAACATGAAGGAGGAAGTGAGATAAAACGTGCTTGAAATTGATAGAAGAAAATCATCTGTATCACTTCCAAATATCTTTAGAAAGAACATACTGCACATAGCTTCTAACAAGGATAATTTGCTATTACCTCTAAGTAGACTGAGGGTGAAATCATTGGGCTGACCCAGATGATGTCTAAGGAGTTACAGACTCATTTTTGGTGGAAGAGAAGGGATCACTACCTTACAAAAAACAAATACCACCACCACTTTTATCATTCTTATTAATTGAAGACATTCAAAGGAGTCTCAGTGTCCTTGGTATAAATCTATATATCCGTTTATTAGCCTGTGCTAATAAAGCACTGGAGATACCAAGATGCACATGGCATGGCCCTTTCTCTCAAAGAGTTCATAGTCTTGTACAACAGATTTGCAAAGCAAAGTAGTAAGGACGTGGGGCGGGTGCCTGGGTGGCTCAATCAGTTAAGTGTCCTGCTTCGGCTCAGGTCATGTTCTTGCAGTTGTGAGTTTGAGTCCCATGTTCGACAGCTGTGCTGACAGCTCAGAGCCTGGAGACTACTTCAGATTCCGTGTCTCCCTCTCTCTCTGCTCCTTCCCTACTCATGCTCGTGTCTCTCTTCCTCTCTCTCTCTCTCTCTCTCTCTCTCTCCCCCTCTCAAAACTAAATTAAAAAAAAAAAAAAAAGAACAGTGGGACTGAGGTGTAGAAATCATCCTGGCAGGCAGAACAGGGTGAGTGGGACTCAGGATGTGGAAGCAAAGTTACAAAAATTGTGAAAGAGAAAAGAACAGATGAATCATGGAGATTTAAAGAGGATGAGCTGACTGGGAGGCTGAAAGGAAGGAGTGCTAGAATAAATAAGGTAGGAGGATGTGAAGGACTTGCTTGGCGTAGGATGTCAGGCTCACTCTCAACTTAATTCCATTGCTCCTAACATGACCTCTGCTTTTAAGGCATGTCTCCCAAACCTCTCTGCTCATGCCCATCCTCAAACTTTGCTCAGGCTGTGTGTGCCTTCAATTGTTCTCCCACATCCTTCCAAATTCTGTCATTCTTTAATGATAAGTCTACCTCATTGCTACTTCTACTACAGCACAATACGGTCCACACCATTCATGGGGAACTGAGTCATGAATACTCCCTGATATGATTTCTAATTCCTTAACTGTGTATTTTGTCCCTTGGTGACATCAGGAATACATTAAGGGCAGGGATGGTGTGGAAGCCATTATTCAATGGCTTCAAAGATGTCATGTCCTAATTCCTCAATTTATAAACATCTCTTTATATAAGGAAAAAGGGTTTTTGCAGGCTCTGATTAAGTTAAGGATTTTGAGATTGAGTGATTAATTTTCATTATCCTGGTAGGCTCTAAATTCCCTCCCAAGTTTCCTCATAACAGGGAGGCACAGGGAGATTTCATCAAGATGGAAGAGGAGGAAGCTGTGTGACCACAAAGACGGAGAGTGGAGCAATGCAATCACAAGCCCTGGGATGCTGGCAGTCACCAGAAACTGGAAGAGGCAACACACAGACCCTCCCCTATAGTCTGTGGAGAGCACAGCCCTGCCAACACGAAGATCTCGGCTCAGCATTACTAATCTTGGACTGCTCTTCTCTGGAAAGTAAGACAATAAATTTCTATTGTTTCAACCTACCAGGTGTATGGTAATTTGTTATACCAGCCCTAAGAAACTAATACAGAATATATCAAGTGACTATAGGAGCAGAATCTCCCTGGACAGCCCTGCTGTATGCCTATCCTCTTGGTGTAATTATAATAGCTCCCCTTTCACTCCCTAACTGTTCTAGTTTAGAGAAAAATTATATGATCAGCCTAGATGCAGACGATATTTTAATCTTTGTTGTGTTATCCACAGTACACTTAACACAATGCCATGCCTACTGTAGGCAAGCAGTGTACAGTTTCTGAAGTAAAGAAGAAAATTCCCAGTCATTTTAGAAATGATTTGCTCACAAGCTTTTTTAAATATGAATTTTAGGGGCGCCTGGGTGGCGCAGTCAGTTGGGCGTCCGACTTCAGCTCAGGTCACGATCTCGCGGTCCGTGAGTTCGAGCCCCGCGTCGGGCTCTGGGCTGATGGCTCAGAGCCTGGAGCCTGCTTCCAATTCTGTGTCTCCCTCTCTCTCTGCCCCTCCCCCATTCATGCTCTGTCTCTCTCTGTCTCAAAAATAAACAAAAACGTTAAAAAAAATTTAAATATGAATTTTAGAAATAAGGAAATATTTTGTTTGACTGAAGTAGAGAACATGCTCAGAGATATTTGTTGCTCGAAGGTGAGGTTTTTCAAGTTGGCTTCACTCAAAACCTGAGGTTTGTCCTGAAAATGAATAAAGATCTTAATGTCAGACTAGATTTTCAAAATTGATAACATTTTTGATACAAATAAGGGGCCTGTTCTATATGTTTAAGTAAATACAGTTTTATGTCTTTTGTGGGGTTATGTCAGAGGAAATATCTACATAAACATATTTGATGAGAATGGAAGAGGGAAGTTGGAAGGTCCATTTGAAATGACTACTGACACACTGCTAAGATGATGTACACGGACCCTGTCAAAGTAAATATCTGCTTGTTTGTGCATATTTGTGTGTGTGTGTGTGTGTGTGTGTGTGTGTCCAGGTGGGGGAGGGCAATCAGGAAGCAATTTAACTGACTATATATGAAATAGCATGAGTACGCATGTAAAAAAATAATAAGTTAACATAATTCCAACCAATAAAATCCTTAGGATCCAGAGCCAGCAGTTACATGAATCAAGTAACAAGTATGATGTATGAGTGTAAATCACTATATACTAAACACTGGAATGAAGCAAACAGCATAAAATATATTCTACAATTTCTGGTCTACTTACAATTTCACTGGGGACATGGAAGGTTCGGAGAAACATGGAAGACTTTAACCAATCAAAAGCCAATGCAAGGCTTTATTGTGCTAAATTATATGGCATTAACTGCAGGTACCAGAAACATTAAGAGAAGGGACAGTCCACTGTGTGCTAAAATAATTGTGAACAGCTTCATAAAGAGTTGGGCTTTGTGCTGGAATTTGAATACATAGCATGGGATTCACATTGGTATTAATAGGGGCAGAGGGAAGAATGTGCAAGGCCAATCTGGGAAAATAGTGTATGGCAGAAATTTCACGTGTCATATGAAAAGAACATCACATGTCACCTTTGTCTTACTCAATATGAACTGCTAAATTTGCTTTAAAATATATGTTATATACGTTACAGTATTTCTAAATTCCACGGAACTTAGAGCTCCTTACTCTCTAGTCCTTGGACTAATATGAAACTTTCAACCTATTCTCTGAAACTAAATTCTTGTGAATTGAGCCAATTAGATTATATTCTCACAAGTTGAAGGTATGCAATGTTATACATTGGGATGGAGCAAAAAAAAATTAACTTAAATAAATTTAATTAGGAAAGATTACCCAAAACAGTTTCCATCTCTAGTACTACTGAACCATAAGCAGCTTAGGAATGATTAATTTGCCAACTTACTAGAATTTCCAGCTCTCCCATGAATAACACCTCTCATCAAAGGAGTATGTTTGGATATTGATTACTGTTCAAGGTACCTAAACATTGGGTGACCTGGTCTGATTTTGACTATGAACTATTCATAAATAAATAGAAGTTAACAAAAGAAAAGAAAAAGAAAGAAAGAAAGAAAGAAAGAAAGAAAGAAAGAAAAAGAATATGCAACCCAAAAGTAAATACACTGACGTCTGTTTTTGGATAATGAAGTTGGAGCAAAAGAGGGAAAATGTGAGGCCCTCCGGTGCACAGGAAAGACAATTAAGACACAGAAATGGAAATTGGCATAAGGGGAAAGCAGCACTTGGAAAGTATTTAAGCATGTAGAACCAATTTTGTTACCAGGAGGCAATCATACATATGGCACGAGAAGAGAAAAATCTAACAAAAATGTGCCTTATCACACGGTCTCCACCTTCAACTACCTACTGCATAACAGCATGCAAATGGTAAGCTGGATGGTTTCATGACTGCTGATTGCTGAGTCTGCTATTCATTGCAGTTAGCCTGTTGGTTCTTTAGTTTTCACTAAATAATAGAACTAGAAAGTCTAGCAAGAAAACAATGAACACCTGGATCCTATTAATAGCTTGTGTTACACTGGATATTTGAATCCTGTATGGTATTGAATGAGGCGTTTAGGAAATGTGCTACCATTGTGTTCCAGGATTGACCTTGATCTGTTATTGATGGCATGTTATTTATAAGCTGACATCAGTCATCTACAATTTAGCATACATTATTTGTCAGATAGTAGATTGAAATACACAGAAGAGAACTCTAAAAAGTATGCAGAAACCAAAGAGAGAGAGAGAACACTGCTGAGATGAAGAAAAGTTCCACATAGAGTCACGCAAGAAAATAATGCTTGTAGCAAGTTTCTTTGTGCTATCCTTTGTATCCATTGTGAACAATGGGAAGCTGAAAACTTTATTGCTCTCATCCTATGTTCTTGATTGTAGATTAAAACTTTAATAAGTACCAGAAAAACTTAGCGTGAAAACCATTCTGTCTTAGTAAGGTTTATGTGTAAAATGTTTTCACTGATATTGGTGATACATTTGTTGTTCTAGTTTACAAACTCTTTGAAAATCAGAGGTGTTCACACAAAGAAGCAGAGTGTGCTAGATGGCTGAATCCACAAGTGAGGTATGATTCTGTAGATCACAGCTATACCACATCTAGACTCAGGAACACAGCAAACACCTATTGTGAAGTAGAACTTCTTTTCACTACAATCCAACCCCGTCATCAGTAAGATAACAAGAGGATGGAAACAGAGTACCTGAATAACAGGTGAAATTTATGAAAATCTGTTTTCTGGCCCCTTTCCTTGGAAGAATAGCAAATACCTGACAGACCACAAAATTAACAGAATAAACTCAGCAAACAGAAAACACTGGACTCAGCACTTTACAAGGATCGTGGACTGCAAACTGGTGTGATTTCTATTTTCTAGATGCAGAGACAATGTCCAGAGAGCATATACAACTCGAGCTCCCCAGCTTATACTTGGATTCCACAACCATTCACTTAGCCAAGGCTTTCTTGAAAGCAGAAGTGTGAAATCATGGGGTTCCCCAAGCATTTGGGTTGAGATAAGGAAAGGCAGTCTAAAATTCCTGAACCCAACAGTAGAATTAAGGGCCACACATGTTGCCATGGAAAGGGAACAACGGATATCCTGAAGCAGATATCTTACCACCACCTAACTTCTTCCTCACCAAAAATACCTTTGAAGAGTTTTTTCTAGTCAAAACGAATCTCAAATTATGTAATGGGAGTTAGTAGAAAATAGGATTCATTTATGGCAATTTGCTTTCCAGCTGAATTTCCTGAGCTCTCTCTTATGTGTAAGGAGACCCACCTGCACCAAGATATGGGCTCCAAATTGCCAAGCAGTCACTGCCTCAAGACACTGTGGCTCAGAAGGAGTAAGCAACCTGCCCCTTCTTCCCCCATAGTTTTTTTTTTTTTTATGCAGAGAGTAATAAGCAGAGCATGATTCCTAACTCTTCTCCCTTATCACAAATCATTCTCTCTCCTGTTCCCAACTAGAGAGAAAAGCCCACCTTCTCTTCATACGTATCTCACAGAGATGCTGAAGGCTTCAATAAAAGCCATGAAGCAAGGAGCACAATGACAGTCTTAGAAGGACTTAAGGAAAGCTGATTATTACATTATTCTTCGGACAATGGGCTCCCCTGCACTCCTCTCCAAGGATGGCCACAGCTACCCGAGGATGCCAACATTGGAAAAGGATGATTGGCTCAGACAATTTCCATTGCATGTGGAAATAGGCAAAGCCTGTGGGAGATCGAAGAGCCTTTCCTCTGGCTAAGAAAGCAGAGTACTCAAATAAAAACACCATGACGTATAGGAGGTCTGATAGTGAGAATCATTTAAGTGCCCTGCACACGGATATGCAGTTACTTTTAATTAAATCGATAGTTTTAAGTGATGGTGTATTATAGTCATGCTTATCATTTTCCCTAATGCCTCCTCTAAGGCCAAATTTCACTGCTTTCCACACTCAGATGTCCTGATGCATAGGTTCACTTCGTAGTCCCCCTCCACCCCACATAAGTGCACAGGTGGCTGCCTCCTCTATTCTCTGAATGGCCGGCACCCATGCATGTCCCAGGGTGTCCTGGGGACTCCTTCTGCAGGTGTTCTCTTCAGAGCGACAGTCTTTAGAAAAAGACTGTTCATCATAAGCAGTTCATCTTAGAATTACATGAGCGGGAGCCAAGATCAATGGCAACCTGATTTACAGCAGCTCTTACCAACAGCTTGTGGAAATTAGAAATAAATATGGGGTCAAACGACTCACCAGTAATTTGACATTGGTAAATCTGGCTTATTTAAAAGTCTTAAATAATAAGGACCTTCACATCTTTATTTCAACTGAAAAAGCATCAGTGTATTGCCTGAAGAGCCTTTTAGAGCTAAAAAGGTGCTTAAAAGTATATCACCATTAGTAGTATTTTTCCACTCTCTTAAATATTGCAACCTGACTGAATTGGTGACACAATAATGTAGCTGTTCAGAGCCTTAACTGGCATGTAACAGTGGAACGATCCTGAGGCGTACTCCTCTTGGTGCTAAAATCATGTCTGTGTGTTTATATGCAGGCTATATTACAAGTCAATAAAATGGGTATCTGTATGTCTGAGTATACTAGGAAAGCTCTAAATACCACAGTGAAATAATTCAGAAGTTTCATGATCTAAATAAAATAGAAGCAATGCAAAATACCAAAAACAATTGCATAACTGTACATAATTATTTTAAGAAAATGGTGATGATGATTTAAGTTTTAATGATAATGTGATTCAGTTAGTCCAAAGTCGACTTTGACTTCAATTTACAAGGGACAATTTCTTTTCACATAATTGCTATGAAATGTTTTGGACATACAGGACAGCTTACCAGAAGTAGTAGTGTATACATGTGACCTGTAGTCCCCATCTTCTGTGAAAGTTGGTAAGAGATTTTATTAACATACAATGGCAAAAATCCAAATGTTACATAAATGTAGAAAAATCTGGTATTTTTATAAATGAGGTGACAGGCGTTAAGGGAGTGATCTGGTCTATCCTACCTCTTGGCAGTTCAGTTAAATGTGAAAGGGATAAAAGGGAAAGATATTCTACAAACTAGATGCCTGTGAGTTATTTGCCTGACATCAGATTTCTCCTCACGGCTAGCATAAAATTTTTTGTTCCACAATTTGATTCTATTTCTTATTGTTTTACCTTAACAGAGACACATACAACCGGCCACATAATAGGATGTTCTGTGATTCAAAATTGTCTAGTCAACTTTGGGGCAGTATTTTTGTAGTCGGTTAACCCTGCATCACCTATACAGTGGATACACTGGGGAATCTATAAGAACACTTGGTAGCTTGGTAATGATACAGACTTGAAGCTGGGGTCAGTTGGTCATGGTCACCTAGTGGCCACTGCTTTGCTCTCCCCTATCTCATGCCATCGTCCTTCACCTCCTCCCTCTTTCAAAGTCATAGACACAGCATCCCAAAGCATTTATAAGTCCATTTTGCAAGTAAAGTTACATGAGTGTCAGGGAGAGCAAAGTGGGACGAGCAGAGGTAGTTAAGGCTAGGGAAATGAGTAATATCCTAAAAGCAAAGAGAAGGAAGGGATGTGAGAGGTCATAAATTCAGCTTCCAGGGTTTCAAATAGGAATAATTTGAGATTCAAGGAGATGAAATGGCATGATTGAGATTACACAGCTAGTCAGGGATACAGCCAAGACTGGAAATGAAACTTCCAATTTTGATTTCTATATCCTTTCTGCTACATTATATTGCAAAGTCTCTTTCCACACAGTGTACATGTATATAATACATACATAAAAGAGTAGCTAGGGAGAAGACTGAAATGGATAGTTTGTTGTTTTAGGTAATCCCTTTGCCCTTTCCTGAGCATTTCTTTTGGTTGCTCACATGTCTAGGTTGGATGCTTTTCTTTCCTCCCTGACTCAGGTCAGATGGTGTCTCCTCTGAGCCTCCATCTTTTTCTTTTTTTTCAATTTTTTTTTTTAACTTTTATTTATTTTTGAGACAGAGAGACAGAGCATGAACGGGGGAGGGTCACAGAGAGAGGGAGACACAGAATCTGAAACAGGCTCCAGGCTCTGAGCTGTCAGCACAGAGCCTGACGCGGGGCTCGAACTCACAGACCGCGAGATCATGACCTGAGCCAAAGTCGGAGGCTTAACCGACTGAGCCACCCAGGCGCCCCACCATCTTAACTACTTCCAAGGGAAAGAGCATGGTGTCAGGACAATAACACCAGCTTTGGTTCCAGGTGTGGTTAGCAAGTGGCAAATGGATTGAACTCAGGTCTGTTTTGCTCCCAGGAGCTGCACCATTAACTGTGCCACATTCAGAGTGACCAAGAGGCTGAAGGAGATGACTTTTCTAAAGTACTAGGTCCACCATCTTATTTCTCTCCTCTCTTATTTCCAAGTTCCCTTTTTCTATTTTACCTTTCAGGAAAACTGTCATGGACTTAGTGCTCTCAGAGCACTTTTATCAATCAAAGACTGTATATATATATATATATATATATACATATATATATATATATATATACATATATATATATATATATATGTATATATATATATATACATATTTGTCAATGAACATACAGGGAGTTTTGAATCAGGTTCAGTGCAAGGAGCTAGAGAGCTAATAACAAAATGATGAGATAAGAGCCATATTGGGAAGGGATTTATATGCAATACCAAAAACTCGAGCCTTTATCTTATGGGCTAAAGGGAGATATTGGAAAATTGTAAGCAGCAGAGTAAGATAATCTGATTTTTATTTTGGCTGAATCAAGTCTGACTGCCATGTGAAGAATGCATCATAGGTAGGAAAAACTCACTAGGAATTCTAGTTCCAGCAGGCTAGCCACAGAGAAATGAGGAAAGCTTAAGGCAGTAAGCTATTGTAAGAATAATAACAAAAGAACCCAAACCAAACATTGTACTTAGTGGTTTTTTTTTTTCCTTATGGGGCAGGGATTAACAATTCTGAAATGATTTTATCTGCATACTCGGGTTAAACAAGCCAATGTATTGTAGATAATAAGAGCCAGGTTTCTCACCATTGGAGAAAGAGGCTTCAGATAAGGAAAGAAAAAGACAAGGATAAGCACTGTAGTGCTCATTAGAGTCACAGGTATCAGTGTGGAGTCAAAGGATTTAAATATATCTACAGATATATAGAGAGAGACAGATAGGGGTGGGTTTCACTTATGCATGAGCCCTCTCCACTGAGACAGACTCCATGCAGTCACCCCACAGCAGCAACAAACACACCTAGCACTTACACCTTGGTTTCTAAATACCATTGTCCAATAAAAAGTAACCAGGCTCTTTAGAGAAATGGTAGATTCCAGGGAGAGGGAAAGGAAAATATAAGATGAGACTGTAGCATTTTCTGGCACCAGAAAGTAAGAAAGTGCTTAAAGAAAGAGAGGAATGTGTCCATATTGAAAAGTTACAGCAGCCAACTTGAAAGAGCTCCCAATGACTAAAGTTGGAACAACTTGAGAAACAAAATAAATAACAAAGATTAAAATAAATAGCCATGAGTCTATATTGATATAAATAACTAACTGAATATACATTTAACAGGAGGAGGAGACTACTCCTTCTTGCAAAAGGATTCCAATGAACAATTGGAGAAAATAAATGACAGAAACAGAAAAGCAACATTAAAAGCATGCAGTAATAATTGCTTCCACAAGAACCACCAATCAATGCTAAAATTAATGGGCAAAAATTTAAGCAGAAACAGGAGATGTTTCTCACCCTAAGTACTCCCAAAGAGAACAAAGTAACTTTACACTGGAGATTGCTGGCAGATACTACCTTAACACTCCCAGGGATAACATCTTTAGTGAAAGACACATATCAATATCATGTACCTGCTGATATTGTGGACTTTTAGCAGCACATTACTGTTGTGGCATCTTTCCCAGTAATTCATAATCTCATGCTAATCATGAGAAAATATCAGTAAAGACTAAGTTGTAGGATATTGCACAGAGTCATGAACAGTGCTCTTTGAAAGTGTTGATGTTACCAAAGACAAGGAAAGACTGAGAAACTGTCACAGGTTGGAGAAGATTAAGAAGACATGATAGCTAAATACAACATAGGATTCTGCATTGAATCCTGGAACGGAAAAAAACATTAGTGAGGAAACTGGTGAACTCTGAATATGTTCTGTAGTTAATAGAATTGTACCAAGGTTAATTTCTTAGTTTGATAATTATCCTATGATTATGCAGGATGTTGACATAGGTGAAGGGTATTTGGACTCTCTCTACTACTTTTGTAACTTTTCTGCCTGTTTAACTTTATTTCAGAAAGAAAAGTTAAGCAAAGCTGTAGAGAGTGGAACCAGAGAACAATAGAAAGGTGGTAGAATCTATAAGACCAGTGATCAATGAAATGTGGAGTGTCAGGGATAATGGTGGTCACTCAGCAGTATGGTGAAGTCAGGTAGTAGTGCAGGCATGGGAGGGCAATGAGGGTTCCATTTGGGAACATGATGAGTTTGAGGTGCTTCTAGAAAATTCAGATGGACACATGATTTAGTCAGTTTGGTAAATGTGTCTAGACTCTAAGAGAGAGGGATGAATTAGAAATATAAATTGTGAAAAAGTCAACATCTAGAAGTTAGCTGGAGGCATGGGAATGGATGGAATCATTGAGGAAGAACATGAGTGGTGAAGAGAAAAATGTCTCAAGGATGAAACTGAAATTTAACTCTTGTTCACATTTACTTCGGTTTACAAACAAGAGATATAGCTTATTCATATCTGTGTTCTACCACTTAGTATTGTGCCTGGCAAAAAAAAAAAAAAAAAGTGGTTCCATGAAGTGTATTAAACATATGTGTGGAGGAAGAAATAACTCCATCTTCTCAGACACCTGTATTACATAGATGTTTAAATCTTCCTTTAAGCATATTTCATTACATCTGTTCATCATCCCTGTATCTCAGGTTTTATTTAAAAAGCCTTTCCCCAGAGTTTAAATATCTAGCTTATTGATAGAACTGATACCTCAAAGTAAATTATACTTTAAAAGTATAATGTCAGGTAATATATGACCTATTTATTTCCTTTACCACTTTCTAAGAGGATGATAAAAATAATCAACAAGCAGTCTTAAAATTAAAAAAAAAATCCTAGGAAATGCTTGGCCTGGGGCCCCACACTCTGCCAATGTGCCTCATCTATAACAAAGGAGATGATTTAATAATTCCTACTGTTCTTGTTGAGTGTCCAAGAGTCATTCCTCCCTGAGAAGACTGTTTCCAGCCAGGATTCAGATGAATGAGTCAATCCATGTCAGATGAGAATCCTCAATCTGAACTCTTGGCTCAAAGAGCAAACAGAACACCTTGCTCTCATGCAGAAATCCTCTCTGCACAGAAACACTGCCTAGTCCTCCCCAGTACCTTCAACGTAACTCTCTGCATGCTATGCAAATATCCTGCTAACGTGGTTTGTTTTGCCCTGGAAAACAGTAAAATATAATGATATTTAAAAAGACAAGTGGCTGCTGAAATCCCCATACACCACTCTATTTGGGAAAAAAGAGCTTACCTGAATATTTTAGGCTTAAGAATTGCTGACCAGATGGCAGGCAGCAATATAAAAGGTATTACAAAGCTCCAACTCCTTCTGTGTGTCATTTAGGAGGATATTGTGTTCAGAATCCTGTTCTTTCACTGTTGGAATAGTTATCCACCCACTCCCCCCCTTTTCAATTTTTTTTTTCTCATGCTAACACTTCAGGAAAAAATTCATTTTAAAGTATTGCTGTGGATTATTAATTTATAATCTTTGCACTTACTGCCATTTCCCTTGAAACACTTCTAGGGGTAGACTTTGAAAGGGAAGTGTGGTTAAGTGAGAGGGAGAAAGACTAGAAGGATACAAGACATCATCTATTTCTTCCTGTTATATAATATGCTGCTTTCCTTCAGTGTGTTGGAAGCATTGAGATTTTGGCCCAGACTTTCTAGAGGTTTTAAGCAAGAACACAGCATCATTAGTGGTAGAGTCTTAGGATTCTAAAAGCAAAAGGCCCAGCTGGTGTTCAAATGGAAGCTCAGGGACAGTGGGAAGGGGTGTTTGGGCCAAACCCAGCTATATGAGATGAAATAAGCTCTAAGTAGGAAGTTTTTGTTTTTTTTTTTTAAATATGATTCAGAGGGGTCCAGAAAGAGAAATTTCACAGAGTTTAGGAGGCTAAGATGAGATTTAGATATGGCCTGGAAGCAGATAGGAGGATCCACACCATGGGACTGGAGTCCAATGTCTGGGAGCAAGTCAAAGCAAAGGCCAAGTTCTGCAGTAACTGAGACCTGAGAAAAATGATGAAGGCAGGCATGCAGGCATGGTATGACAGAAGCATTGGGATCCTTCTCCACCAAGAGCTGGGCAAAAGTTAGAACAGAAGTGACACAGAAGTAGACTTTATGCTGAGACATGTTATTCACTGCAGTGGGATTCATTAACTCTCTACTGCAGAATTATTTCCAGGGCTCACAACCAGACCTGGGAAAGGGACCTCTGTTTAGGGTAGGAAGGACAGAAAGTTAAGGATTATGTTATGCTATATATATAATATTACACACACACACACACACACACACACACACACACACACACACAATCAGATTATAGGAGGAGATATCTTAAAGAAAAAAGCCAGTTGGAGACTAAATAGCTTCCTCTGTGAGATAGACATTGAGAATGCATTTATATCCAAATCCTTTCAAAAATATTTTATGGAGAATATGTTCAGATAATACATGTATGTAGCTTATAAACACATCTAATTAACCAAGAGAAGAAAATACTCCCCCGCAAAGCATAGCTACCAATACTACCAATGGCATCAATAGTAAAACACCTTGTTGAAAGGCTCTTGTTTTGTACAGTCTCTCGTCTAACCTCCTCTCCCTCATTTCACCCAATCTGTGTGTACACAGCAGCTGTATCTGAGCAGAGAGAATGAAATAATAGAGGATGAGCTGAAGCCCTGAATAGGCTGTTTAGATTAGTTCCAAGGCATGGGTAATTGTCTTACTCTTCCTTTTTCCCTGGCCTGTGTAAACACAGATTTAAATGATTGATCAAAGATAGAATAGTCACATAATGATCAAAAGGAAATTAGGGGAAGCTCAAAGAAATCATATTATCTCAGGTTTGGAGGAAAATAAAGTGTTTCAAATGCCATGCCAGGCTTTTTTCTCCGATCTACAATTACAAGGGGGTCATTCCTTGCTTTGGTAGAGAACAAACAGAATTAAAGCAAACAAGCTTCAAACTTGGTTCATTGTATTGCTCTACCACATGATAAAAAGCCATTTAGCTTTTTTGACCCTCAGTGTTTTCATCAACAAAGTCAGAAAACACCAACGATCTCCTAGGTTTATGTTGAATATAAAAAAGCAAAATGTGTACTGAAACTCTTTTCTAATGCCTTATACACAATCAGTCTCTCAGCGAAAAGTTTGATGGTGACACAAATGAATGAACAGACACATGGCTACAGTAACTGAGTAATTTTTATACATGAACAGCATAAGCCTGTACTACCATTTACCTTTATAGTATGTATCACTATCTGACATTACATGATATATTTCTTTATTTATACTATCTATGTCCCTTACCACAATATAAATATCTTGTGGGCAGCAAAGATATTTTTGTCTTATTCACTGCTACATCCCCAGTGACCAGAACAAAGCCTGGCATTTAGCAGACATTCAGTAAATATGTGTTGAATGAATGAATGAATGAATGAATGCAGCAGTCAAGTTTTGAACTCAGATCTAACTTACTCCAAAGCCTATGCCCTTAACCAAGTAAGGTATGCTAACTCTTCATAAATGAATAAACTCTAAAAATGATGGAGGCAGATTTTATTTGACACCCATATTGGGTCTTTCCCACATAATTTTGGTAGGCAGAAAAATGTCCTCCAAACATTTCCACCTCCTAATTCCCAAAACCGGTGAATGGCAAAATGGATTTTCCAGGGGCACCTGGAATGGCTCAGTTGGTTGAGCTTCCGACTTCAGCTCTGGTCATGATCTTAACGTTCGTGAATTTAAGCCACGCATTGGGCTCTCGCTGCTGTTAGCACAGAGCCTGCTTCAGATCCTCTCCCTCTCTCTTTCTGCTGCTCCCCCACTCACACTGTCTCAAAAATGAATTAACATTTATTTAAAAAATTGGATTTTGAGGATGCAATTAAGTTAAGGACCTATATATTGGGAGATTATCCTGATTTATCAGACAGTCCCGATTTATTTACATGGATCTTTACAAGTGAAGAACTTTTCCAGGCTGTGGTCAGGGAAAGTGATGTGAGATAGGTAGGGTCAGAGAAACAGTATGATGCTGGCTTTGAAGATGGAGGAAGGGGGCCATGATCCAAGGAACATAAATGGCCTCAAGAAGCTGGAAAAGATGAGAAAATGGATTCTCTTCTAGAACCCCCATAAAGGATGCAGTCCTGCCCACACCCTGATTTCAGCCGAGTGAGACCCAAGTCAGATTCCTGATGGACCAAACTCTAAGATAACAGACGTGTGTTATTTCAAGCTACTACATTGGTTATACTATGTTACAGTAGTGATAGAAAACTAATGTCAGTCTGAGGAAGTCCATTGCTTATTTGCTACCAGAATAGGATTTTCGACATTGTAAAAAAAAATTCATTGACATTAAAAAAAAAAAATCACTTGATTCCATAAACTTCCTTCTAAACAGCTCTCCAAACTTAGGGCCAAAATTAGAGAATTTAAAAACTTGGGGATGACTGCACAATTTGTTTTTCTCTGTGTGTGCTTATAAGGAAAACTTGAAACCTCCATTGATTTCTTTGTTCCAAAAATGTGGCTGGCTTCCACATACTATTCATTAAGCAGTGGGTAGCACTGTACATCTGGAGCCAAAACCTTCCTCTGCTATGGCTTTCCATGTTGCCTTTCATAATCAGCACATTTTTTTTTTTCATATAGTATCTGCATCTTCCTGAGAACACTAATTGTTACAGCCTTCAACAGCCCACTGGCTCATCTGTCTCCACCATAGAGCCATCCGGCCTGCCGGCTGTGACACTAATGCCCTGGGAGTCCTCGCTCTAAAGTAATGGACATTGCTGCAGAAAATTAACATGCATCCATTCATCGCTGCAGAGTGGGCTGTAATTTTAGCTTCAATCCCCCAAATAATGTCTGTTGTCATGCTGTAATCTTGGCAATCAGTGTAACAGATGAACATATCGTTTCATATGAAATATTTGCTAAACATGATAGGACCTTGAAAAACACACCTCAACATGAGTCTGTGTATGTGTGTCTGCATGTGCATGCCTGTGTACGTGTGTCTGTGTGCAGGTGTCTATGCATATGTATATGTTTAAAGAAAGACTATGTATACTGAGTAGTCTGTAGAATTAAAAAGTGAACCAAGTATGGGATGCCTGGGTGGCTTAGTTGGTTAACCATCTGACTCTTGGTTTTGGTTCAGGTCATGATCTCACGGTTCAGGTCATGATCTCACGGTTCCTGGGTTCAAGCCCTGCATTGGGCTCTGCATAGAGCCTGCTTGAAATTCTCTATCTCCCTCTCTCTCTCTGCCCCTCCCCAACTCATGCTGTCTCTGTCCCTTTATTTATTCTCTAAAAATAAATAAACAGCTTGAAACAAAAACTTTAAAAAAGTTAATCAAAAACTAACTGAATAAGGTAAAATAGGGAACTTCACCAGTTCATTAAAAATAAATTAGAGGGGCGCCTGGGTGGCACAGTCGGTTAAGCGTCCGACTTTAGCCAGGTCACGATCTCGCGGTCCGTGGGTTCGAGCCCCGCGTCAGGCTCTGGGCTGATGGCTCGCAGCCTGGAGCCTGTTTCCGATTCTGTGTCTCCCTCTCTCTCTGCCCCTCCCCCGTTCATGCTCTGTCTCTCTCTCTGTCCCAAAAATAAAAAACGTTGAAAAAAAAAATTTTTTTAATAAATAAATAAATAAATAAATTAGATGCTTGTCTCCTAAACATTTTTAGCACCATTTCACTTCTGATTTTTTCTAACCTTAAAAAATTAAGGCTTCAAATGGGTCCAGAAAAACCATGCATCTACCTTTCCTCTTTTAAACTATGAAAGTTAATGCATGTGCAGTTTCTAAAGTGGAATCTAATGGCAATAAAAGTCAATTGGCCTAGTCAGCATTGGACATATTACTCTTGTGACACCATATTAACTTATGTGCTACAAAACTCATTTGCTTATAAAAATAACTCTCCCACTGGAAGGACTCCTCAATTTTAGAGGAGGCATATATGTTGGATTGATATATGAGCAAATCCCCACCAACAATGAACTAGAAGACCTCTCTTTCTTTCCAAAGTCATCTCAAGGTGAAACTCACACCTGAGGCCATTGCTAGAGCAGAGACTTTAAAACCACTTCATGTCTCTATTCTTGTTCCCCTATATTATAAATAGCCTCAGCATCAATATCTTCATCATCAATGAACAAATTCAACAAGTAATTGTTGAGCTTCTACTACGTAGTAGATACTGTCTTTAGGGGAGATAGCAAGAACAAAATATTCATTAATGGAAGTGGTAATTGCAATACTGGTGGCAGAGCTAGAAATTAGTATCATAGTGATATTATCGCTACAGATTCATGGGATATTTATATGCTGATGTGTCATTGCCTATTGCCTCTACCTGGCCACACTCCACGTATAAATTTAAAACTGTATGAGAGAGGTCGGCAACAATCAGCATGGTAAGTGATTGTACCAGTGCTGTCTTCTTTACTTTATATCCACACTAGTGGCTTCTAGCAGGGTATCCAAATTCTGCTCCTTAAGCTTCTCTTGTGGGTGCTGTGTGTGTGTCAGTGCTAGTGTGTTAGTCTAAAATCGTAAGTTCATGGAAATACCAGACCTATATAACTTTTTTGTTATAATAATTTCTAATATTTACTACATGCCGATTATCATGTGCAATTATGCTTCAGAGCTACCCTATGCAGTAGATAATATTATTATCATTATTATTATTTCCATTTATGGATGGGATGAGGAAACAGAAGCATAGACAGGTTCAGTTATTTGTCAATAGACAAAACCCCAGAAAAATAGCCTCCACGTTATGGTGGTCAGTAATTCCGATGCTTCATACTAGCTGTTCTATGAGAATCAAATTGTTGCACCGGAACACACACACATTACAATTGCTGGATCACCCTGTCTCATCTTGCGCAGTCATGAACACAATCAAATTTGTGTTCCATCCCAACCAGCCAAGTGCATGGCTCCATCCCATAAGCCCAAAGCTCGAAAGACTAGACAAGCTAAGTTAAATATGATGTAGGTATCAAAACTTGCTTTGCTCACAGCTTCAGTGATTTCACTGGTCTAAGATGCTGAGACTTCTTTACTTCAAGCCTGATCTTTGTAACCTATGACAGTAATTACTCTGTCCTTTTCAGTGCCTTCTTTTCAAAATTCAGGGCACATCCTGTTGACAAGTCAAGACATTCCAGCAGCCCAGTCTAGTTGTGCACCCAGGTGAGATGCACGTGAATGGAAAATCAGAGCACCCTTTTTACCTGCCCTGCATCAGAATTGACTGCATGTGGCACAGTTCACAGACCACCCAGCTGTTCCATATGCCTCCCTTAACAACAGCAAGAGGCTGCTTTTGAGCTCCTGACAGGGTGAAATTCTTTGCTCAAAATCTTAGCTCAGAACCACTTGGAATTTGTGGCATTTAGTGGCAACCCCGCTGTGGTCTCCCAAAAGGGAAGATTACCCATGAATTAAAACATCACCCATAACCAGCATCAATCTGACGCTTATTTTCTGGATCCTCTAATCGCCTAGAGGGAAAAAAAACAGGAAAGAAAAGATTGTTGTTTTGCCTTCACTCTTGACTCTGACACATTTTCCATTGCTTTAAGTCTGGGCCTGTCTGAGCATTAACACCACCTATCCAGCAAATTTAAAATAAAGGTACACAGTAAGAAACACAGAGATGCCAGTGTCAGGAGGGTCCCTAACTTAGGACAGCTCAGCTGGTATGGCCAGCAGCTCCTGGAGACAGCCCCCTGGAAGCACCAAAAAGCACCTCTGTGCTGATAAAACTCTTCCACCAATTTTCTTTAATTGAGTAATTCAGAGAAAACTGCATTTTCTGAAATTTCCAAGGCATTAGGGTGGTGCAGAACCATATTCTTTTACATTCGAAGCTTTCCAGGAAATGTCCTGGAAAAATTTGTTTTGAGTTGACCTTGTCCTTGACACTGAATGAATGCCAGTGGTAAAGCAGCTTCTGTTCTTGTCACAGGGCATGCTAACGGGGATGTTTTCCTCACCATTCCATTTTTTCATTCCATCTGACTATTTTGCTGTGTTTAACACTATATACATTTTACTTCCTACTAATATGTACCAAAACTCACTGAATGACACACTTAATTTTTATAACTTGACCAATTATGTAGTTAATTTAATGAATAGAGACAATCTACTTGAAAAGATAATTTGGGCTTTTCCCTTTATTCTCTCCTCCTCCTTCTTAGTGCTCCCCTCCCCCTCCTCTGCCCCCCACTCTTCCTCCTTCTCTTTCTTCTTGTTCTTTTTTTTTTTTTAATGATAGCTGTCTTTCTTTATCCCATGAACTAGAGAGTCAGGTTGATGGAATGGGGTTAGAGTCCTGGTTTTGCTTCTCATTCTATGTGACATTTTTGAAACATCCTCTAATCATCTATTCTACACATAAAATGAGAATAATAACCCCACCCAACTCAGAGTTTCTTGCTGTAATTAAATGAGATAATTTGCATGAAGCAAGTATCAGAGTACTTAGCACATAATAAACGTCTAATAAATGTTCTTATCAACTTCTTCCTTCATAAATTAAAATGTTAAGTATTTTCACCAATTTCAGAATGCTAACATCTTATAAATGCCTTTCTGTTGCTCATGAAGTATTGACTTAATAATTTAAAATAAAAGCTCTTAAAAATTATGCTCGTTCTGGAAAACAATCAACTTTTTTAATGCGTAAATAAATGGCATTGGCCATCCCACAACTTAGAATTGGATGTTGTCTCAGGTCCTCTTTTTCTGCTGTATGTAAAGTGTGCAAAGCGAAGTGTTTTATGGAACCCACCAGTCTACAGATACATCAGCCCAGATACACAGAATACTGGGACAAACACACCGGGCTGTCTCAGGACTAGGGAGGAAGAAACGTTTTGTAAAAAAAAAAAAAAAAAAATCCATAATTGATTCAATTTCTGCCCATTCCCTAATTACTGTCCGGCTCCCGGAATGTAGGTGCCAAATCACCTGACACAGGAGGATTCCACAGGTGCCTGCAACCATCAAAAGCTCAGTAAGTGCTGCATTTACTGAGGGAAGGCAGCTTCAAAGATTTCACTTCCACTTAGATTTTAAGCAGCTGTACAAAAGAACATTGATTTTGGTTAAATTGATTTTTTCATAGTTGGTTTAGATGGGGTATTCAAAAGATAAATCGTATCAGGCTGTCAGCACATATGAAGCTGCAAGAGCAGACCCCCCCGTGGTGTGTGTGGACCTAAATATTTCTATGGTTGGGGGTATCTGGGGACTGAAAAGGAATTTTCACAGTATGGGCCACTCTGGATGGGAGTATTATACTGTGATTTTGGTTATGGCAAAAGCATAAAACCAGGAATCTTAACTCTGCTTCTGATTTCCTATGCAGCAAATACCCATTTTTCTCATTACCATATATCAATGCAGGTTAGCTGTTGACTCTAATGTAGTTGAAATATATAATAATACACATATGTACTAAGTGCCAACCAGCTATTAGAAACTCAAGCTTGGTCCCATGGATTCAGGGTGGTGGTTACTGTGGAAGATACTTGTATTACTATTTTAAGCATGTGAAGAGATATGAGTGTTTATGATCACTTCTGAGTGCAAAACTCAAGCAAGATTGCATTTAGGAGTCAAATGGTCTTAAAAAGTGTGGCACCAGACAGAAGGCTTCTGCTGAAAAATAATAAAAATTATATATGTGATTTTATACTAACAGACAGTATCAGCTTTCAGTTATTTATTCAAAGGCAAGGAAGATGCATTGACTGATGGCAATTGGGCAGAGATTAATTAAAGACAGTTATTTGGAGAACTCAGTTTGAGGTTAAAAACATATCACAGTTGGATTATACAGACCTATGTGAATATTGATACACAAACACATAATACCCACGTGTGTTTCCTGTGATGCTTTCCAGCAATAATTTTTTTTTTAACCAGAGATATGCAAAGAATGTCTAGGAACCTTTTTCAAACATAGATGCTTAGGTCCCACCAACAAAATAATCTGATTCAGTAAGACTTGGGGTGAGTCCAATTCAATTGCATTAAAAAAAAAAATTAAATCTTAACAGTTAATTCTGATATGTACTGATTAAGCTACTGCATTAAAGGAATTTTAAAATGGCAGCTGTTTTGGCACTGAAGAAGAGTCTTTGGTCTTTCCCAAGACCTATTGGGTGTGTCAGTGGGTACCACCATTGACACAATTGCTATCACCAATAATATAGGAATAATCCTTGATTACCTGCTTTCCTCATCTAGCCCACCAACCAGTGCTCCTGGATCTATCTCCAAAACACTCTCAGGCACATGTTCTGTCAACTTCACAGATACCAATGTAGTCCAAGCTGTAATCCCCTGCCCACCAACTGCCTTGTTCCCGAGGATTAGCACAGTGACTGACACATAATACCTGCTCCATACACATTTTTTGAGAGAATAAAAAAACAATTGAGCCATTCTTCATGATGTACTTTTCAACTACTTGCACCAGACCTGGTATGTATAAGATTGAATTAATGTTAGTAGACACTGAATTAAAAAAGGTTAATAATATGTCTAAGGGTTGGAGTAAATACCAGGGAAGAAAAGTATCCCAATGGTACACTGGCCACACAGAGCACCCAGAGATGTGGAAACCTGTGGTCCAAGCCTGCCCAATCTCCTGTTTCCCTCCTACTAAAAAGCATACAGCTAGGGAATGCATGTGCCAGAGCTTTACCATCTTCACAGTCCACACAGGGATATCAGGTGGCAAGATATCAATTAGCGCCTCCTCATCTGAGAAGCAGAGGATTGGATTTCTGGAGAGTCTCTACAGCCCACATGTGTTCTATCCAGTCTGAAAGCTTACACAAAATAGCCTTGCTCCTCACAAAGGGCAAAGGTGGTGAAGTCGCTGCTTGAAATGAAACAAATCTGAATGTAAATGGAAAGATAATATGTCTGAACTGAAAAGACAGACACTGCATAGTCACCTCAAATATACAAGCCCCCAAAAGGTACCCCAACAAAAACAGCTGTTGTAACCACTAAAGAAGGAAAATGTTTCAGGGTTAAGGACAATCCTTTTGAGTAATTCCACTGGTGCTTTCAGACAGCACTGAGAGTTTAGGAGATGAGCTGACAGAAGTAACTTCTCCAAATGAGCTGAGGCACCAACCAGGCCACTAGGCATGAGAGATGAATATTATATTCCAGATATTCCTGGATTATTATGGATGGATATCTCTCCTATTCAACTCCCAAACTTGTGGGTTTGAGATACATACAGAGACTATGGAAGAGATCAAAGGAGGAGACAAAACAAAAAGTCTGAGTGGCCCCTGGAGGATGGTCCAGGAAAGGGAAATAGTGGTCCAACCTTCCAGCTTCCTCCAGACGTCACTATGTCCCCCTCCCCAACCGGGACACAAATTCTAAGCTGGCTTGGATCTCTACAATTCAGTTAAAATGTTTATTGTTTGTTGTCCAGGATTCTAAATCACTCAGAAGAGAGCTTATTTGTTCTCAAGTTCTCTATTACCCCTGTGGGGGCTTGGGAGATTGCTTTGAACCCAGGAAAAACCCTGGCAGTAATTAAATACAAAAGGCCTCTCAGCGCCTTCCTTGTGCCTTGGTTTTGGCAGTCGGTTCTAGCCGAGCAGAAGGGGAAAGATTTGATTTTAATCACAGAGATTTCATATTTTATTTTGCTCATTAAAATTCCTGATGAGGATTTACTTCAGCATTTTGTTGTTCTCCCTGAATATTTGAGTAGGGTCTTTTTTTCCCTCCTTTTAACTGCAAATGTGGTCTGATCCCTGCCTCTTCCACTGTCTGAAGAGATTGCCTCCACATTGCTCAAATCCAAGGTGTGAGCCATTTCTGGGGGAATTTAAAAAAAAAAAAAGAATGTAGGGATGGCATGCCACCACTTTGTAATTATAGCCATACTGCCTCTGCTCAGCCAAAGTGAAAAAATCAATTATCTAAGAATGCAGGGCTGGAATCAAGATGAAGAAAAAACTTTACTGTCTACAGTTAACCTAGAACTTCTAAGAAAATGAAGAATTCTGGGTCAGTAGAAAACACTTATTGCTAGGGAAGGGAAGGACATCATTTTGAGAAGAAACTAACTGCTCAGAAGCCTCCACAATCTGACTGCACCCCAGCTAACTTGCCTTTCTGAAGGCCTTGTGACATCCTCTAATGAGTACACTTCTCCGTCGTTGCTGGTCTTACTCCCCTGCCTTTGCGATGTTAAATTGTCACTAAGCAGTCCCAAACTACAACAAAGCTGCTATTGCTGTATTCTCCATCAGGGCACTAAATGCTAAATTAAATTTTAGCTTAGATATATAGGTGTATACATTTACATATTTATAAATATATAAGTGTATATATATATTTATATATGGAATTGTATCTATAGTATTATACATATATATATATATATATATATATAGAAAAAGAATTGTATATAGTATTATACATACAATTCTATGTATAGTCCACATATAGTATTACATATACTCTACATCTATACCTCTACACACCCTGGAATTTCTTTTACTACATCTATGATTAAGATTTGCAATACTGTAATCTCCATTCCAGATAGATACTTGAAACTTTGCAGGTGTCCTCTGCGTGAAGACTGTCCTCCAAGAGAAGTAGGGAGAGTCCTGGAGCACAGGGAATGGCAAGGTTCTGGGAGCACTGAGCCAGAGGGCTCCAGACTCACTTCCTAGCAGAGGCTCTAGTATCAAAAGCCTCAATTTTCCGGTACATACTGCTGTGGATGCATTGTATTCTGATTGGAAATATTAGAAGATCTGATTTGGCATACATATAGACCAAAGCATTCCTTTTTATCTTCTATGTTCACCCTTCCAAATATTATATTGCTAGGCTGCATTATTTTAGAGAAATCATTCTTGACCCCACCCATCTTTCACTAATCCACTTCTGTTTAAATACCTGAAAATGTAATTACTCTGATTATTGTTAACTTATTAACTTGAACTAGTAAGTGAAGAAAATTTACCTTAGTCTTTTTACACCAACAAAACTTCATTACCACTGAAGTAATTTTAACACCTGTCAAAATGCAAAAAGAGCCCCCAAATAGTGACATATATATCATATATATACACTACTTTTATTATATTAGACTATATAAGTTTATATATATAAATTTTTAATTCTATAAATAGGTGATAAATGGTAATGAGATTGTTAAGATATCCCAGAAGCCCCTGAATGGGAAATCTGACCAAGTTTCTCTAGGGAAGAGAGATGAGTCCTTGCCAAGATATGCAGCATCTTTTGCGTGTTCAAAGCAGTCATGTGGAGAAAAAATAGGAATTTCAGAGTGAGAAAGGCATATCCTTAATCGACCTCCACAGAGCTCATCTCGGAAGAAAGTGGGTCTCTTCTTCCCTGCATTGCAGAAGTCTGTTTTGTACTCTACCTCCAGCATTTTCTGTTTTCAGTCCTTTGTGTGCTAAGACTGTTTCTTCAGGAACAAAATTTTGTCCATCACAATGAAATGTAAGGCCCTGCTCTTCTTTGAAACCCATTAACCCCCACTTCCTGCAATCTCTTTACTTAGCAGCAAATTTCCCTTCATTAAAATTAAGCCTCATTTCTTGCTCATCTTTTCCTGTTTTCCTCAGCAAAACTGAGTGCAGTACAGAACCTATTTTTCTTGCTGCTTTATTTTCCTGTCACTTCATAACACTTCATAGCTTGTCACTTCATTAATGTTCTTTTCCTCCAAAAACAATCAAGATAGTTTATTCCATCCAATTTTACCCCTCCTTTGTATGGGAAATAGAAGAAAAGAGATTCATGCATGTGTGTGTGTGTGTGTGTGTGTGTGTGTGTGTGTGTGTGTATTGGCAGGGGAGAGAATTGAGGGTGTTTTTACTTAACTAAGCCCCCAATATGTACTAGAAGCGTCCATTTGGTATATTTTGGCATGAAGTTTTTGCCCAGACTCGGGAATTAGTGGCTATGCTCCAGTTTATGCTAACTGCAGGGATAAAATGGTCTTATATTCCCATCTGGAGTGGTAACAGCTCAGAGTAATTCTTCAGGGTCAGACTCCTACACAGGGAAGTAAGAGAAAATTATTATGGGTGAGCACTGGATTGTTTAAGAGGAGAGCTCTCAGGCTCTGATAAAGCTGCCCCACCCCACATCTACTTAGCTTATGCTCACTTTCTCTTCTAACTCTCTCAATAAGCTTATTTACCTAATTTCTCCTTTAGGACCAAGTGGATATGGGGAAGTCTATGGACCCAATTTTATAGCTCCAGATTTTTGAGCAGCACTGAAGCCCCTTTTCTCTTGATAGGCAGAGAATGACCATTCAATCCTGGCCAGCAGGGTGGGGCTGCAGTGGAGAGTCCAAGACGCATGGACATAGATCCCACTTTGAGGCCCCAAAACAGTCTACCTGAGATGGGACTGATATGTCCCTGGGTTCTGATCAGAGCAACATGGGGCTTATACTGCAATGCTCAGGGACTTTAACCATGAGTACTGGGAAGCCACTTTGAGGTACTGGGGGCAAAGCTCCAGAAAACACTATGGTAAGAGTGAGTTGGGTATTCCAGCCATCCTTAAGTTCCTATTTAACCTGCTTCAACTCCTGTGCTTACCAAAGATCTGGATACTCATTAAGTTATGGTTAAAAACTCAAAAGTAGCTGAGAATTGACAGGTTAACTGCTAGGCTTAATCTGTAGAATGGGATAGTGAGATTATAAACCTCTTGTATGTGTGTTTATAATGACTAATTGATATAATCATAGTAAAATGCATAGCATAATTCCTGGCACATAGCAAT